>NC_048592.1:36176776-36523026 GCF_013265735.2 Oncorhynchus mykiss | reverse complement strand
TTGTATTTCCCGAAAGATTTAGCCAGATACAATGTTACAACGCGTGCCCAAAAGTTATCTTAAATGATCTAAGATTTGTGTTTTGTCTTTCTGTCATATGCGACACAGATGGGCTCCATTAGCTTGCTTCATGTCTCAAAAACGAAAATGGTGACTGAAACCATGGTAACACATGAACTATGGTAACTTCCCAGTCCTGGAAATGTAGCCTGTTTACTCCAGCCTCAAATAGATTAAAAACCCATTGGTGGTGTTGGAGGGCAAGTAGGAGCCACCCTTTCCACTGCTCTAAAAAAATATATATCCCAAATGCCCCATGGCAATGATTGGGGACATTGCCCTGTGTAGGGTTCTGTCTTTCGAATTGAGACGTTAAACGGGTGTCCTGACTCTCTGTGATCGCTAAAGATCCCATGGCACTTATAGTAAGAGTAGGGGTGTTAACCCCGGTGTCCTGGCTAAATTCCCAAATCTGGCCCTCATGCCATCACGGTCAGCTAGTCATCCCCAGTTTACAATTGGCTCATTCATCCCCCCTCCTCTCCCCTGTAAATATTCCCCAGGTCATTGCTGTAAATGAGAATGTGTTCTCAGTCAATTTACCTGGTAAAATAAGGATAAAATAAAACAAAGATATAAAGATAGGCTATTCCGTTTAGCCACACAACTATCTATACATTTTTCACATTTGTGTTTTTCTTCAGAAATGAATGAGTAGAATCCTTAATGATATTACATTAATGCGGCCTGTGTTTTGATGAAAAGCTTAGGGATGAGCCTGGAGATTTAAAAAAAAATATTATTATAAAAAAAAAAACATTTTAGTAATTTAGCAGACAGTCTTATCCAGAGCAATTTACAGGAGCAATTAGGGCTAAGTGCCTTGCGCAAGGGCACATTGACAGATTTTTTTCACCTAGTTGACCAAGGGGATTTGTTACGTTCCCCAGTTTCTGTGTTGTTTTGGGTTTGTATGTGTGTATTTCAGGAAATGGCTTTCTGGATTCTAAGCAGTTAATTTGTCGGCCCCTCGATGATTGAACCCTCCCCTCCGTCTTGTCAGAGGAAACAGCAGTTTTCAATTACAAACTCCTTCTGCAGCTTGAAAAGCCAGTGTTCCTTTGTTAGGAGAGAGAGCTTCTTTGTGTGTCCTGTGTTTTGTTCTGTGTAATTTGTTGTAAAGTGTTTTGTAGGTATGTTTATGTCAAAAGGACTGTTTTTGATGATTGAAATTACTCACTTTACATTAGTAATTATTCAGTTTTTGTTCCCGGGGGGAAGGGGAAGGCACCTTGGGAGTGCTTAGCACACTAGGTAAGACCTGGGTGGACCACCTGTATTTTGGTTAGCGCACCAGGTGGCATTAAGAATAGGTAAGATAAGAGAGGGGGCTCTTTTACTTTCTTTGCTTTGGTTTCATCCAGCCCATTTTCCCCCAAATTACTGTGTGAAGGAAGAATAAATTCCCTGTTAAAGGTAATATTCTCATCCTCTGTCATCTTGGGAGTTGAGTGTAGCAGGGTGTTGCGTTCCCTCCAAGAGGCGTACGTAACATGATTCAAATCATCAACCTTTCAGTTATTGGCCCAATGCTCTTAACTGCTAAGATACCTGCCACTCAAATTCATAGACTGCTATGGATGTAGAACTGACCGTCCATGATATCAAAATGATACTTTTAACCATGTGTTGAGGCTATAGCCTACAGTGTTTGTTGACATTTATATTGTTCACAAACATTTGTAGTAAAACAAAGCTTGTATTTTCGGTGCTGATGGGATACTACAGCTGAACTAAGCTCATGAAACATTTCTTCAAGAATCAATTCATTTATTTTTGGGTAACAGACACAACAAAATGTACAATGTCTACGCCAGAGGATATCACTTGAAAGTATTAATTAAAAGCTCATTAAAAGCTTGTTTCCAAAGTGGTCCTCGATGGTAAAAACAATAACACAAAACAAAATAACAAAACAACCATAAATAAATACATTAGTTTAAATTGACATTATAATAAGTGTCACTATTCACTACACTTCTCCCTAACCTTAAAAATCAACCATTCATTTAAAGTTAAAACAATCTATTCATTGCACATCATACCGATCCTTCAAATAAATACACCAGACCAGCAGTAGGGGGCGCAAGAGGTAGTAGAGTGGTTTCTCTTACTTAGACAACCTTTTCCAAATGAAAACCTTTTCCTGCTTTATAAAAGCTATTTCTACTTTTTCATTTGCTTGATCTCCAAAGGTAGGCTATTCCACAGACAAATACATGTTTACTCTTGGGATTTTCCTTGACATAACACACTAGCTCTGGTATTGTAACTGGGTTGGTTATAGACAATATCAATGTGGTTTTTCAAATAACCTGGGGCACAATCATTTAAGATGACAAACATATGATTAGGTATAAGTTGGTCCACTCTGGACTCCAAAGGCAACAAGCCCACCTCCCGGAACTCCTGTACCCCTATGTGGGTCCTAGGGGGGACATTCAGCATATACCTGATAACATTATGTGGGTCCTAGAGGGGGGGGGCATTAAGCTTATACCTGATAACATTATGTGGGTCCTAGGGGGAGACATTAAGCTTATACCTGATAACATTATGTGGGTCCTGGGGGGGGGTCATTCAGCATATACCTGATAACATTATTTTGAATGACCTGCATTCTCCTTTTCAGATTTTTTGATAGCCTAATATACCAAGCAGAGCAGGCATAATCAAAATGACACTGAATCAAGGTTGAGACAAGCAGTTTCTTAACTTTGATGTTAAAATATCCAGTGTTACGATTTGTTCGCCATTTTAGAATGAATTTTAGCAGCAATCAGGTCTCCAGAAAGGGATTGATCTAGGGACAAACACCAAGATAAATTACACTTGTTTTAGATTCAGTATCCTTCCCTGCACAGTTTGCCTTTGTCTTGTCAGCCCTAAGCAATCTACATTTTGTTCCAAACAAAATCAGTTTTTCCCAAATGTAGCGACAATTTGTTGTCACTCAATCAATCTCTAACAAAATGCAATTCCGTACTCAGGATCTCCTCTGTTATCTGTATCCTTTCCTGATACCAGTATGACTGAGTCATCAACATAAAGCACTTAACTGTATTATTGACTGTATGTTTGTTTTGTTTGCGTCGCACTGTTTTGCTTTATCTTGGGCCAGGTCGCGGTTGTAAATGAGAACATGTTCTCAAGTAGCCTACCTGGTTAAATAAAAGTTTTTTACATTTTACTATCTGGCATATCATTAACGTATATATGAAATTAGAGTGGTCCTAAAATGGATCCCTGCGGTACTCCACAGGATATTTCTTTGGCCTCTGACAGAACATCACCAACATTACATACTTGTGTTCTGTTGGTCAGATAAGACCTAAACCAATTCACTGCTAAATGCCGACCATATTATCTCCCAAGAGAATTCTCCTCCGTCATCGCCACGGCCATTTACATCCCACCTCAAGCCGAAACCTCGACGGCCCTCAAAGAACTTTACTGGACTTTATGCAAACTGGAAACCACATATCCTGAGGCTGCATTTATTGTATCTGTGGATTTTAACAAAGCAAATCTGAGGACTAGGCTGCCGAAGTTCTATCAATATATTGACTGTCCTCCTTGTGCTATGAACTCTCAACTATTGCTATTCAAACTTCCAGAATGCTTACAAGGCACTCCCCCGCTCTCCTTTCGGCAAATCTGACCACGACTCCATCTTGCTCCTCCCGTCCTATAGGCAGAAACTCAAACAGGAAGTGCTGTGACTATTAACACCTACCGTAACCAGAAACCGTGGAGAACCTCTTTAACCTCAGGAAGCTAAATAACTTTGTCTTGTCACCTAAAACACTCACATACTTTTACAGATGCACAATTGAAAGCATCCTTTCGGGCTGTATCACCGCCTGGTTTGGCAACTGCACCGCCTGCAACTGCAAGGCTCTCCAGAGGGTGGTGCGGTCTGCCCAACGCGTTACCGGGGGCAAACTACCCGCCCTCCAGGACACCTACAGCACCCGATGTCACAGGAAGGCCAAAAGGATCCTCATGGACATCAACCACCTAAGCCACTGCCTGTTCACCCCGCTATCATCCAGAAGGCGAGGTCAGTACAGGTGCATCAAAGCTGGCACAGAGAGACTGAAAAACAGCTTCTATCTCAAGGCTATCACTTGCGCATTAGAGGTTGCTGCCTATAGGCATAGACTAGAAATCACTGACCACTTTAAGGAATGGAACACTAGTCACTTAAATAATGTTTACATACAGTTGAAGTCAAAAGTTCACATGCACGTTAGCCAAATACATTTAAACTCAGTTTTTCACAATTCCTGACATTTCATCCTAGTAAAAATTCCCTGTCTTAGGTCAGTTAGGATCACCACTTTATTTTAAGAATGTGAAATGTCAGAATAGTAGAGAGAATGATTTATTTCAGCTTTTATTTCTTTCTTTACATTCCCAGTGAGTCAGAAGTTTAGATACACTCAACTAGTATTTGGTAGCTTTGCCTTTAAATTGTTTCACTTGGGTCAAACGTTTCGGGTAGCCTTCCACAAGCTTCCCACAATAAATTGGGTCAGTTTTGGCCCATTCCTCCTGACAGAGCTGGTATAACTGAGTCAGGTTTGTAGGTCTCCTTACTCGCACATGCTTTTCCAGTTCTGCCCACAAATTTTCTAAAGGATTGAAGTTAGGGCTTTGTGATGGCCACTCCAATACCTTGACTTTGTTGTCCTTTAAGCCATTTTGCCACAACTGTGGAAGTATGCTTGAGGTCATTGTCCATTTGGAAGACCCATTTGCGACCCACTTTGTTTCATCAGACCAGAGGACATTTCTCCAAAAGTACGATCTTTGTACTCATGTGCAGTTGCAAACCGTAGTCTGTCTTTTTTATGGCGGTTTTGGAGCAGTGGCTTCTTCCTTGCTGAGCGGCCTTTCAGGTTATGTCGATATAGGACTCAATTTACTGTGGATATACAGTGCCTTGCGAAAGTATTCGGCCCCCTTGAACTTTGCGACCTTTTGCCACATTTCAGGCTTCAAACATAAAGATATAAAACTGTATTTTTTTGTGAAGAATCAACAACAAGTGGGACACAATCATGAAGTGGAACAACATTTATTGGATATTTCAAACTTTTTTAACAAATCAAAAACTGAAAAATTGGGCGTGCAAAATTATTTAGCCCCCTTAAGTTAATACTTTGTAGCGCCACCTTTTGCTGCGATTACAGCTGTAAGTCGCTTGGGGTATGTCTCTATCAGTTTTGCACATCGAGAGACTGACATTTTTTCCCATTCCTCCTTGCAAAACAGCTCGAGCTCAGTGAGGTTGGATGGAGAGCATTTGTGAACAGCAGTTTTCAGTTCTTTCCACAGATTCTCGATTGGATTCAGGTCTGGACGTTGACTTGGCCATTCTAACACCTGGATATGTTTATTTTTGAACCATTACATTGTAGATTTTGCTTTATGTTTTGGATCATTGTCTTGTTGGAAGACAAATCTCCGTCCCAGTCTCAGGTCTTTTGCAGACTCCATCAGGTTTTCTTCCAGAATGGTCCTGTATTTGGCTCCATCCATCTTCCCATCAATTTTAACCATCTTCCCTGTCCCTGCTGAGGAAAAGCAGGCCCAAACCATGATGTTGCCACCACCATGTTTGACAGTGGGGAGGGTGTGTTCAAGGTGATGAGCTGTGTTGCTTTTACGCCAAACATAACGTTTTGCATTGTTGCTAAAAAGTTCAATTTTGGTTTCATCTGACCAGAGCACCTTCTTCCACATGTTTGGTGTGTCTCCCAGGTGGCTTGTGGCAAACTTTAAACAACACTTTTTATGGATATCTTTAAGAAATGTCCTTCTTCTTGCCACTCTTCCATAAAGGCCAGATTTGTGCAATATACGACTGATTGTTGTCCTATGGACAGAGTCTCCCACCTCAGCTGTAGATCTCTGCAGTTCATCCAGAGGGATCATGGGCCTCTTGGCTGCATCTCTGATCAGTCGTCTCCTTGTATGAGCTGAAAGTTTAGAGGGACGGCCAGGTCTTGGTAGATTTGCTGTGGTCTGATACTCCTTCCATTTCAATATTATCGCTTGCACAGTGCTCCTTGGGATGTTTAAAGCTTGGGAAATCTTTTTGTATCCAAATCTGGCTTTAAACTTCTTCACAACAGTATCTCGGACCTGCCTGGTGTGTTCCTTGTTCTTCATGATGCTCTCTGCGCTTTTAACGGACCTCTGAGACTATCACAGTGCAGGTGCATTTATACGGTGACTTGATTACACACAGGTGGATTGTATTTATCATCATTAGTCATTTAGGTCAACATTGGATCATTCAGAGATCCTCACTGAACTTCTGGAGAGAGTTTACTGCACTGAAAGTAAAGGGGCTGAATAATTTTGCACGCCCAATTTTTCAGTTTTTGATTTGTTAAAAAAGTTTGAAATATCCAATAAATGTTGTTCCACTTCATGATTGTGTCCCACTTGTTGTTGATTCTTCACAAAAAAAATACAGTTTTATATCTTTATGTTTGAAGCCTGAAATGTGGCAAAAGGTCGCAAAGTTCAAGGGGGCCGAATACTTTCGCAAGGCACTGTAGATACTTTTGTACCTGTTTCCTCCAGCATCTTCACAAGGTCCTTTACTGTTGTTCTGGGATTGATTTGCACTTTTCGCACCAAAGTATGTTCATCTCTAGGAGACAGAACACGTCTCCTTCCTGAGATGTATGGCTGTGTGGTCCCATGGTGTTTATTCTCACGTACTATTGTTTGTACAGATGAACGTGGTACCTTCAGGCGTTTGGAATTTGCTCCCAAGGATGAACCAGACTTGTGGAGGTCTACATTTTTTTCTGAGGTCTTGGCTGATTTGGTTTTCCCATGATGTCAAGCAAAGAGGCACTGAGTTTGAAGGTAGGCCTTGAAATACATCCACAGGTACAACTCCAATTGACTCAAATGATGTCAATTAGCCTATCAGAAGCTTCTAAAGCCATGACATCATTTTCTGGAATTTTCCAAGCTGTATAAAGGCACAGTCAACTTAGTGTATGTAAACTTCTAACCCACTGGAATTGTGATTTAGTGAAATAATCTGTCTGTACACAAATGTTGGAAAAATTACTTGTGTCATGCACAAAGTAGATGTCCTTATCGACTTGCCAAAACTATAGTTTGTTAACAAGAAATTTGTGGAGTGGTTGAAAAACGAGTTTTAATGACTCCAACCTAAGTGTTTGTAAACTTCCGACTTCAACTGTATCTGGCATTATTCATCTCATATGTATATACTGTATTGTATACTATTCTACAGTATCTTAGTCACTTAATACTGTTAACATATCTTTCATTACTCGTCTCATTTTTTTATTTCACCTTTATTTCACCAGGTAGGCTAGTTGAGAACAAGTTCTCATTTGCAACTGCGACCTGGCCAAGATAAAGCATAGCAGTGTGAACAGACAACAACACTGTAAGGGTTTTCCTCCTCCAAAACGCAGCGTGGTAAGTGTCCATATCGTTTTTAATAACAAAAACACTGAACACTATGAAATACAAAAACAATAAACAAATACGTGAAATGACAAAACCGAAACAGTACCGTGTGGTGAAAAACACAGACACGGAAACAAACACCCACAAACAAACAGTGAAACCCAGGCTACCTAAGTATGATTCTCAATCAGAGACAACTAACGACACCTGCCTCTGATTGAGAACCATACTAGGCCGAAACATAGAAATCCCAAAATCATAGAAAATCAAACATAGACTGCCCTCCCCAACTCACGCCCTGACCATACTAAATAACGACAAAACAAAGGAAATAAAGGTCAGAACGTGACAAACACAGAGTTACACATGGAGTAAACAATAAACAAGTCAATAACATAGTAGAAAAAAAATAATCTATATACATTGTGTGCAAAAGGTATGAGGAGGTAGGCAATAAATAGGCCATAGGAGTGAATAATTACAATTTAGCAGATTAACACTGGAGTGATAAATGATCAGATGAACATGCGCAGGTAGAGATACTGGTGTGAAAAAAGGGCAGAAAAGTAAATAAATAAAAACAGTATGGGGATGAGGTAGGTAAATTCGGTGGGCTATATACCGATGGACTATGTACAGCTGCAGCGATCGGTTAGCTGCTCAGATAGCAGATGTTTAAAGTTGGTGAGGGAGATAAAAGTCTCCAACTTCAGAGATTTTTGCAATTCGTTCCAGTCGCAGGCAGCAGAGAACTGGAAGGAAAGGCGGCCAAATTAGGTTTTGGCTTTAGGGATGATCAGTGAGATACACCTGCTTGTCCGCGTGCAAGTGAACTGAGATAAGGCGGAGCTTTACCTAACATAGACTTGTAGATGACCTGGAGCCAGTGGGTCTGGCGACGAATATGTAGCGAACATCTGCTATCTGGATTTGGGTAAAGGAGAAGCTGGAGGCGAGTAGCTGCGGGGGGGGTGGAGCTGTTGGCCTAGGTTGTAGCCAGGAGAAAGGCATGGCCAGCCTTTGAGAAATGCTTGTTGAAGTTTTCGATTATCACGGATTTACCTAGCCTCAGTGCAGTGGGCAGCTGGGAGGAGGTGCTCTCTTTTTTTTTTCTTCCCGTTTTCTCCCCAATTTCGTGGTATCCAAGTATCCTCACTGCTTCTTAACACAGCGCGCATCCAACCTGGAAGCCAGCCGCACCAATGTGTCGGAGGAAACACCGTGCACCTGGCAACCTTGGTTGGCGCGCACTGCGCCTGGCCCGCCACAGGAGTCGCTGGTGCGCGATGAGACAAGGATATCCCTACCGGCCAACCCCTCCCTAACCCAGACGACGCTAAGCCAATTGTGCATCGCCCCAAGGACCGCCCGGTCGCGGCCGGTTACGACAGAGCCTGGGCGCGAACCCAGAGTCTCTGGTGGCACAGCTGGCGCTGCAGTACAGCGCCCTTAACCACTGCGCCACCCGGGTGGCCGGAAATTACTTTTAAAGAATGACCAGGCATCCTCAACTGACGGGATGAGGTCAATATCCTTCCAGGATACCTGGGCCAGGTCGATTAGAAAGGCCTGCTAGCAGAAGTGTCTTAGGGAGCGTTTGACAGTGATGAGGGGTGGTCGTTTGACCGCGGACCCATGGCGGATACAGGCTATGAGGCAGTGATCGCTGAGATCCTGATTGAAAACAGCAGAGGTGTATTTGGAGGGCAAGTTGGTCAGGATTATATCAATTAGGGTGCCCATGTTTACGGATTTAAGGTTGTACCTGGTGGGTTCCTTGATGATTTGTGTGAGATTGAGGGCATCTAGCATAGATTGTAGGACTGCCGGGGTGTTAAGCATATCACAGTTTAGGTCACCTAACAGAACAAACTCTGAAGCTAGATGGGGGGCGATCAATTCACAGATGGTGTCCAGGGCACAGCTGGGAGCTGAGGGGGGTCGGTAGCAGGCGGCAACAGTGAGAGACTTATTTCTGGAGAGATTAATTTTTAAAATTAGAAGTTCGAACTGTTTGGGCATAGACCTGGAAAGTATGACAGAACTTTGCAGGCTATCTCTGCAGTAGATTGCAACTCCTCCCCCTTTGGCAGTTCTATCTTGACGGAAAGTGTTATAGTTGGGTATGGAAATCTCAGGATTTTTGGTGGCCTTCCTAAGCCAGGATTCAGACACGGCAAGAACATCAGGGTTGGCAGAGTGTGCTAAAGCAGTGAGTAAAACAAACTTAGGGAGGAGGCTTTTGATGTTGACATGCATGAAACCAAGGCTTTTTCAATCACAGTAGTCAACAAATGAGGGTGCCTGGGGACATGCAGGGCCTGGGTTTACCTCCACATCACCCGAGGAACAGAGGAGGAGTAGGATGAGGGTGCGGCTAAAGGCTATCAAAACTGGTCACCTAGAGCGTTGGGGACAAGGAATAAAAGGAGCAGATTTATGGCCGTGGTAGAATATATTCAGGGCATAATGTGCAGACAGGGTTATGGTGGGGTGCGGGTACAGCGGAGGGAAGCCCAGGCAATGGGTGATGATAAGAGAGGTTGTATCTCTGGACATGCTGGTTATAATGGGTGAGGTCACCGCATGTGTGGGAGGTGAGACAAAGGAGGTATCAGAGGTGTGAGAAGTGGAACTAGGGGCTCCATTGTAAACTAAAACAATGATAACTAACCTGAACAACAGTACAGAAGGCATATTGATATTTGAGAGAGACATACAGCAAGGCATAAAGTAATCGCAGGTCTTGATTGGGAGAGCTCGCTAAAACAACAGGTGAGACAACAACAGCTAGTCAGCTAACACAACAACAGCAGGTAAAATGGCGATGACTAGGCAGAGAGGTTCGGATTAACTACACACAGAGCCTGAGTTTGCGGCTGGGGCCGACAGATAAAACATAAATAAACAGAATGGAGTACCGTGATTAATGGACAGTCCAGCAGGCATCAGCTATGTAGCCAAGTGATCATAGTGTCCATGGGGCAGCAGTAGATGGAACAGGGAAGCCGCCACTACGTTAGCACGCGGGCGACACAACGTTTAAAGTTAGTAGCCCGGGGGTGGTCTGCTCAGACGGAGGCTGGTTGAAGGCACAGCAGATGGAGTATTCGTCGGCAGACCAGTCGTGGTGGTGCGGCGGGGGGCCGTGTCGACAGAGAATCCAAGCCAGATGGCGAAAGAGGTATTTGTTTGCTAGCAGGGAGATGTGCCTGATCACGGCTAACTGGTGCTAGCTTCGTGGCAGTGGCGTTAGCCAAGGTCCAGAGTTTACAGCAAGGATGCGGTGGAGTATTGGGCTCTACCCGTGTATGAGTGGGGTTCGGGTGAACAGCTGGGTAGGCCGGGAGGTGGGCCTCAGGGATAGCTTCGGCACTGGGTCCAAGCTAGCTGTGAAGATCAGAAGTAGTGGTCCAGGGATTACGGCAGGAATCCGGCGTTGTTGTGGAGAGACAGTTTGATACTGGTAGACTGGCGAGTATTATCCAGGCTAAAAACAGGGCTGGCTGTGCAGAAGGTAAACGCCGCTAGCAGTGGCTAACTATGACTAAACAGCTTGTAGCTAATTAGCTGGTTAGCTTCTGGAGGTTCTTGAATGTATTCTAAAATTAAAAATAATAGCAATTCCATGTGTACACTACTGTTCAAAAGTTTGGGGTCACTTAGAAATGTCCTTGTTTTTGAAAGAAAAGCACATTTTTTGTCCATTAAAATAACATCAAATTGATCAGAAATACAGCGTAGACATTGTTCATGTTGTGAATGACTATTGTAGCTGGAAACCGCTGATTTTTAATGGAATATCTACATAGGCGTATAGAGGCCCATGATCAGCAACCATCACTCCTGTGTTCCAATGGCATGTTGTGCTAGCTAATCCAAGTTTATCATTTTAAAAGGTGAATTTGTCATGTTGTGTCTTGTCTCTGTCCTTTCCCTTCACCCTGTCTCCCTCTGCTGGTCGTTGTTAGGTTACCTTTTCTCCCCCGCTTTCTCCCAGCTGTTCCTTGTCTCCTCTAACTACCCATTCACCCCGTTTCCCACCTGTGCCCTTTTTCCCTCTGATTAGGTCCCTATATCTCTCTCTGTTTCTGTTCCTGTCCTTGTCGGATTCTTGTTTGTGTTTCATGCCTGAGCCAGACTATCGTCATGTTTGCTGTAACCTTGTCCTGTCCTGTCGGAATCTGCCGGTCTATCTGAGCCTACCTATGTTTGGTTATTAAAGAAGCTCTGTTTAAGTTAGTTCGCTTTTGGGTCCTCATTCACTCACCATAACAGAAGAATCCGACCAAGAATGGACCCAGCGACTTCGGATCCTCTCCACTCAGCCGTCGGGATCCAGGGAGCGATGCTAGGCAGACACGAGCAGGAAGTGTCTGCTGCTCGACATGCCGTTGAGACCCTGGCCACCCAAGTCTCCAACCTCACAGAACAGGTTCACCATCTCCGCCTCGATCCACCGGCCACTTCCAGGGCTTTCGAATCTCCGGAGCCCAGAATCAATAACCCGCCGTGTTACTCTGGGGAGCCCACTGAATGCCGCTCGTTCCTCACCCAGTGTGATATTGTGTTTTCTCTCCAGCCCAACACTTACTCCAGGAGCACTGCTCGTGTCGCCTACGTCATATCTCTCCTTATTGGACGGGCTCGTGAGTGGGGCACGGCAATCTGGGAGGCAAGGGCTGAGTGTACTAACCAGTATCAGGACTTTAAGGAGGAGATGATACGGGTTTTTGATCGAT
This sequence comes from Oncorhynchus mykiss, assembly GCF_013265735.2. Taxonomy (NCBI): domain Eukaryota; kingdom Metazoa; phylum Chordata; class Actinopteri; order Salmoniformes; family Salmonidae; genus Oncorhynchus; species Oncorhynchus mykiss. The sequence goes on along the minus strand of NC_048592.1, from coordinate 36,510,751 downwards.
CTGTTTTTGGGGAGGAGGCTTCCAGGGCCCTGTCTTCCCTATGTCAAGGCAATCGATCCATAACAGACTACTCTATTGAGTTTCGCACTCTTGCTGTCTCCAGTGGCTGGAACGAGCCGGCCTTGCTCGCTCGTCTTCTGGAGGGTCTCCGCGCAGAGGTAAAGGATGAGATTCTCTCCCGGGAGGTTCCTTCCAGCGTGGATTCCTTGATTGAACTCGCTATTCGCATTGAGCGACGGGTTGATCTTCGTCACCGAGCTCGTGGAAAGGAGCTCGCGCTCTCCGTCGCCCCCCTCTCCGCATCACTACCATCTTCCTCTGCCGGCTCGGGTGCTGAGCCCATGCAGCTGGGAGGTATCCGCATCTCGACTAAGGAGAGGGAACGGAGAATCACCAACCGCCTCTGTCTCTATTGCGGTTCCGCTGGTCATTTTGTCACTTCATGTCCAGTAAAAGGCCAGAGCTCGTCAGTAAGCGGAGGGCTACTGGTGAGCGCTACTACTCCTGTCTCTCCTTCAAGATCCTGCACTACCTTGTCGGTCCATCTACGCTGGACCGGTTCGTCAGCTTCCTGCAGTGCCTTAATAGACTCTGGGGCGGAGGGCTGTTTTATGGACGAGACCTGGGCTCGGGAACATGACATTCCTCTCAGACAGTTAAAGGAGCCCACGGCCTTGTTCGCCCTGGATGGTAGTCCTCTCCCCAGGATTCAGCGTGAGACGCTACCTTTAACCCTCACTGTTTCTGGTAATCATAGTGAAACCATTTCTTTTTTAATTTTTCGTTCACCTTTTACACCTGTTGTTTTGGGCCATCCCTGGCTAGTTTGTCATAATCCTTCCATTAATTGGTCTAGTAATTCTATCCTCTCCTGGAACGTCTCTTGTCATGTGAAATGTTTAATGTCTGCTATCCCTCCTGTTTCCTCTGTCTCTTCTTCACAGGAGGAGCCTGGTGATTTGACAGGGGTGCCGGAGGAATATCACGATCTGCGCACGGTGTTCAGTCGGTCCAGGGCCACCTCTCTTCCTCCACACCGGTCGTATGATTGTAGTATTGATCTCCTTCCGGGAACCACCCCCCCCCGGGGTAGACTATACTCTCTGTCGGCTCCCGAACGTAAGGCTCTCGAAGATTATTTGTCTGTAGCTCTTGACGCCGGTACCATAGTCCCCTCCTCCTCTCCCGCCGGAGCGGGGTTTTTTTTTGTCAAGAAGAAGGACGGGTCTCTGCGCCCCTGCATAGATTATCGAGGGCTGAATGACATAACAGTGAAGAATCGTTATCCGCTTCCTCTTATGTCTTCAGCCTTCGAGATCCTGCAGGGAGCCAGGTTTTTCACTAAGTTGGACCTTCGTAACGCTTACCATCTCGTGCGCATCAGGGAGGGGGACGAGTGGAAGACGGCGTTTAACACTCCGTTAGGGCACTTTGAATACCGGGTTCTTCCTTTCGGCCTCGCTAACGCTCCAGCTGTCTTTCAGGCATTAGTCAATGATGTCCTGAGAGACATGCTGAACATCTTTGTTTTCGTTTACCTTGACGATATCCTGATTTTTTCACCGTCACTCCAGATTCATGTTCAGCACGTTCGACGTGTCCTCCAGCGCCTTTTAGAGAATTGTCTTTTTGTGAAGGCTGAGAAGTGCACTTTTCATGCCTCCTCCGTCACATTTCTCGGTTCTGTTATTTCCGCTGAAGGCATTAAGATGGATCCCGCTAAGGTCCAAGCTGTCATTGATTGGCCCGTCCCTAAGTCACGCGTCGAGCTGCAGCGCTTTCTCGGCTTCGCGAACTTCTATCGTCGTTTCATCCGTAATTTCGGTCAGGTGGCAGCTCCTCTCACAGCCCTTACTTCTGTCAAGACGTGCTTTAAGTGGTCCGTTTCCGCCCAGGGAGCTTTTGATCTCCTCAAGAATCGTTTTACATCCGCTCCTATCCTTGTTACACCTGACGTCTCTAGACAGTTCGTTGTCGAGGTTGACGCGTCAGAGGTGGGCGTGGGAGCCATTCTTTCTCAGCGCTCCCTCTCTGACGACAAGGTCCACCCATGCGCGTATTTTTCTCATCGCCTGTCGCCGTCGGAACGTAACTATGATGTGGGTAACCGCGAACTGCTCGCCATCCGGTTAGCCCTAGGCGAATGGCGACAGTGGTTGGAGGGGGCGACCGTTCCTTTTGTCGTTTGGACTGACCATAGGAACCTTGAGTACATCCGTTCTGCCAAACGACTTAATGCGCGTCAGGCGCGTTGGGCGCTGTTTTTCGCTCGTTTCGAGTTCGTGATTTCTTATCGTCCGGGCTCTAAGAACACCAAGCCTGATGCTTTGTCTCGTCTCTTCAGTTCTTCAGTAGCCTCCACTGACCCCGAGGGGATTCTCCCTGAGGGGCGTGTTGTCGGGTTGACTGTCTGGGGAATTGAGAGGCAGGTAAAACAAGCGCTCACTCACACTCCGTCGCCGCGCGCTTGTCCTAGGAACCTTCTTTTCGTTCCCGTTCCTACTCGTCTGGCCGTTCTTCAGTGGGCTCACTCTGCCAAGTTAGCCGGCCACCCTGGCGTTCGGGGTACGCTTGCTTCCATTCGCCAGCGTTTTTGGTGGCCCACCCGGGAGCATGACACGCGTCGTTTCGTGGCTGCTTGTTCGGTCTGCGCGCAGACTAAGTCCGGTAACTCTCCTCCTGCCGGCCGTCTCAGGCCGCTTCCTATTCCCTCTCGACCGTGGTCTCACATCGCCTTAGATTTTGTCACCGGACTGCCTTCGTCAGCGGGGAAGACTGTTATTCTTACGGTTGTCGATAGGTTCTCTAAGGCGGCTCATTTCATTCCCCTTGCTAAGCTTCCTTCTGCTAAAGAGACGGCACAAATCATCATCGAGAATGTTTTCAGAATTCATGGCCTTCCGTCAGACGTCGTTTCGGACAGAGGTCCGCAATTCACGTCTCAATTTTGGAGGGAGATTTGCCGTTTGATTGGGGCTTCCGTCAGTCTCTCTTCCGGCTTTCACCCCCAGTCTAACGGTCAAGCAGAACGGGCCAATCAGACTATTGGTCGCATCTTACGCAGTCTTTCTTTTCGCAACCCTGCGTCTTGGTCAGAACAGCTCCCCTGGGCAGAATACGCCCACAACTCGCTTCCTTCGTCTGCGACCGGGCTATCTCCTTTTCAGAGTAGCCTCGGGTACCAGCCTCCGCTGTTCTCATCTCAGTTCGCCGAGTCCAGCGTCCCCTCCGCTCAGGCTTTTGTCCAACGTTGCGAGCGCACCTGGAAGAGGGTCAGGTCTGCACTTTGCCGTTATAGGGCGCAGACTGTGAGGGCTGCTAATAAGCGTAGAACTAAGAGTCCTAGATATTGTCGCGGTCAGAGAGTTTGGCTCTCCACTCAGAACCTTCCCCTTAAGACGGCTTCTCGCAAGTTGACCCCGCGGTTCATTGGTCCGTTCCGTATTTCTCGGGTCATTAATCCTGTCGCAGTTCGACTTCTTCTTCCGCGATACCTTCGTCGCGTCCACCCGGTCTTCCATGTCTCCTGTATTAAGCCCGTTCTTCGCGCCCCCGCTCGTCTTCCCCCCCCCCCCCCCCCCATCCTTGTCGAGGGCGCACCCATCTACAGGGTCCGCAGGATTTTGGACATGCGTCCTCGGGGCCGTGGTCACCAGTACCTTGTCGATTGGGAGGGGTACGGTCCTGAGGAGAGGAGTTGGGTTCCCTCTCGGGACGTGCTGGACCGTGCGCTGATCGAGGATTTCCTCCGTTGCCGCCAGGTTTCCTCCTCGAGTGCGCCAGGAGGCGCTCGGTGAGTGGGGGGGTACTGTCATGTTGTGTCTTGTCTCTGTCCTTTCCCTTCACCCTGTCTCCCTCTGCTGGTCGTTGTTAGGTTACCTTTTCTCCCCCGCTTTCTCCCAGCTGTTCCTTGTCTCCTCTAACTACCCATTCACCCCGTTTCCCACCTGTGCCCTTTTTCCCTCTGATTAGGTCCCTATATCTCTCTCTGTTTCTGTTCCTGTCCTTGTCGGATTCTTGTTTGTGTTTCATGCCTGAGCCAGACTATCGTCATGTTTGCTGTAACCTTGTCCTGTCCTGTCGGAATCTGCCGGTCTATCTGAGCCTACCTATGTTTGGTTATTAAAGAAGCTCTGTTTAAGTTAGTTCGCTTTTGGGTCCTCATTCACTCACCATAACAGAATTGATCAGTAGAAAATCCTTTTGCAATTGTTAGCACAGTTGAAAACTACTGTTCTGATTAAAGAAGCAATAAAACTGGCCTTCTTTAGACTAGTTCGCCTATGTAGATATTCCATAAAAAAATCAGCCGTTTCCAGCTGCAATAGTCATTTGCAACATTAACAATGTCTACACTGTATTTCTGATAAATGTTATGTTATTTTAATGGACAAAAAATTAGCTTTTCTTTAAGAAAACAAGGACATTTCTAAGTGACCCCAAACTTTTGAACGGTAGTTTTTATACTGTATTCTATACTATTCTACGGTGTCTTAGTCACTTAATGTTTACATATCTTGCATTACTCATCTCATATCGATAAAAGACAGTGCAGCCGTCGTCATCGAGGCTTTCGACTCTGTCAATCACCGTATTCTTATCGGCACACTCAGTGAATTTGGTCGGTTCGCCCTAAAAGTTACATAGTGCAGCTTTAAATAATAAAGCATTTGATCCTTCCAGTCTCTTAATGTTGGGCTATTGTTTGACTTCCAGTATTTAAGTAATAGCTTCTTCAATATACAGTAATTGACTAAAATAATATTGTCCAACCCATTTGGTTATCTTACCACACCCCCATATGCCATGTCTTCAAATATGCAGATAGATGGATTAAAAGTAAACTGACATTGTAAAACATCTGACAGCCATCTTTCTAACTCTGCCCATAACCTTAGGACTTCATAGCACTCCCAGAAGGCATGAATCATCGAGTCATTGTTAGTTTTACACTTAAGACATGACTCTGCCGTTTCGCTGTAGAATTTGTGATTTTTGTCTCTTGTATAATAAATTCTATATATTCGTTCATACTGGATTAAGTGTACATTTTAGTTAACTGTGGTTTTGTTTATTGTGTTCAAAACACTCCCTCCAACTTTGTTCCAATATCAGTTCAGTTCCTAATATCAGTTCCTAAGCGATTGTCAGTTGGATAGGCTCTCTGCAAGATTTTGTATATCTTACCGATCATATGAGTATCTTTTCTGACTCCCTCAAAATGTATTCCCTCAAAATTGCTGTGATGTCAGGTTGACATTTCATGATGTAAAACTTTTAAATTTCATATGTTTGAAAATGTTTACATTGGTCAGTGAGAAATTGTATTTTCTATTACCATGTCATTTACGCAGCACGACTCTCCTTCATCACAACACAACACTATTAATCTCATTACTAAACTACCTGCGATTTCTTATTCCACAGAATAGGCACACAGCCCTCAGACCAGGCGGTTACCGTCCGCATTGACGTCTTCGTGAGGCTCTCTTATTACTGGTTTTCCATTGTTTCCTTCTAATGGCGATTTCACAACATCTATCGCTTTTATTCCTTCACGTGATTTAGCTTTTTCTGATCCGGTCTTTTCACCCTAATGACTATAGCCTCAGTCTCACGCGTTCTAAATCAGGTTCCCGAGGTACTGTCATGATAGCTCGCACTAACACTCAATCCGTTCTCTTTATGCTAATATATCTTCACGCTCGACCCCGCTCTGCTCCTCATCATTCTTTTTCCCTCCTCTTCAACCCTCGTCTGTTTCACTTCTCTCCTTTCTCAAGTAATTTAAAGGTGTTATCTTTCACTTCAAGGCTATCTCTTATCTGTCCCTATCGCATGACTGGGTTTCGAAGCCAAGCAAACGTCTCATTATGTCATACAAATCGCATTACAGCATGCGTGGTTGGGTTCTACGTACAAGCAGACGTAGCATTTAATCTAAACACATAAGCAAACATTTGATTCTGGTGTTTGGCCTGCAATGCTTTATTGAAAAGTCACAATACTTACTTTGCCTAACATTATTTGGAAACGGTATATTGATGATATTTTTGTTCTATGGAGGGGTGATGCAAAACAGCTCCAGGCGTTCCATGCTTTTCCTAACTCCTGTTCTGAGCATCTGAGATTTACTATGTAATCTGATACACGTCAAATCAGTTTCCTTGATCTTCTGATCTTGTGTGAAGATAATGTTATACACTGATCTTTACAGGAAGCCTATTGATCGTAACAGTTTGTTGAGGGCTGATAGTTGTCACCCACTTCCCTTGAAAAACAGTTTGCCCTAGAGCCAAGTCTGTCGAATCAAAATAATTTGTAAAAAACAATCAGATTTTTACAGAAATATGGCTGAGACAAAGAAAATTCAAGGAGAGGGGGTACAAAAATGGTTAAATTTAATACTGCCCATTGAGAAAATTCTAAACAAAACGAGACATGACCTCAAGGTTAGTCTCGCAAAAATAAGCATGCTTGCGTTCTAACTACGCGCTATTCAAAGTGCTCTGAACAAAGTAAGGGAATCAGCTAAAATGATTATATAGAAAGAACTTTTGCCACCAACAAAAAGTTGAATATTTGTGGCCTAAAATCATCAAAGCTCTGCAGATTTTGTTGTGAGGATACAGAATCAATAGACCATTTATTTTGGTGTAGCCTTTTTCTGGTCTCAGGTTCAGGAATGGCTGAAAATGCATAGCATTGATCTAAAATTGACCCTAGAAATAGTACTGTTAGGAGATCTGGAGAGACCAGGTCAGTCAATTACTAATATACTAATACTCTTAGTAAAAGTATTTATTTTCAACTCGCAATCTGTGGATTCTATTCGATTAGATAGACTGAAGTTGTACATTAAACATCACAGTATAGTTGAAAGATATGTGTTGCGTAGAAACCCGAAGTGGGTGGCCAGCAGAGATAGATGGGATGGTCTGAGGGTGACCAGCAGAGATAGATGGGATGGGCATGAGGGTGGCCAGCAGAGATAGATGGGATGGGCTGAGGGTGACCAGCAGAGATAGACAGAATGGGCTGAGGGGGGCCAACAGAGATAGATGGGATGGTCTGAGGGTGACCAGCAGAGATAGATGGGATGGGCTGAGGGTGACCAGCAGAGATAGATGGGATGGGCTGAGGGTGACCAGCAGAGATAGATGGGATGGGCTGAGGGTGACCAGCAGAGATAGATGGGATGGGCTGAGGGTGACCAGCAGAGATAGATGGGATGGGCTGAGGGTGACCAGCAGAGATAGATGGGATGGGCTGAGGGTGACCAGCAGAGATAGATGGGATGGGCTGTGGGTGACAGGCAGAGATAGATGGGATGGGCTGAGGGTGACCAGCAGAGATAGATGGGATGGGCTGAGGGTGACCAGCAGAGATAGATGGGATGGGCTGAGGGTGACCAGCAGAGATAGATGGGATGGGCTGAGGGTGACCAGCAGAGATAGATGGGATGGGCTGAGGTGGGCCAACAGAGATAGATGGGATGGGCTGAGGGTGGCCAACAGAGATAGATGGGATGGGCTGAGGGTGACCAGCAGAGATAGATGGGATGGGCTGAGGGTGACCAGCAGAGATAGATGGGATGGGCTGAGGGTGACCAGCAGAGATAGATGGGCTGAGGGTGGCCAGCAGAGATAGATGGGATGGGCTGAGGGTGGCCAGCAGAGATAGATGGGATGGGCTGAGGGAAGCTGAGGGTTGGGATGTGGAATTGGAGACAGATGGGTGTGGAGTTACTGTGTGAGAGAGAGAATGATGGTCAAAAATGAAAAATAAAGTCAAAATAAAACATAATAAAAAAGTACATTTGAATGACACTAAGTGGCAGTGTTTTTACTACTAATGCTGGTTTGCCTGAGGCTGATGCCGTGCAGGTGTTTCTACGCATGCATATACACACACTCTCATTCAGATAAACACATACAAGAACACACACATACATGTAATAGTGCCAGACATGCACACAAACATACACAGTTGGCATTGCTGTGATTTCAGTTGTCCTTGATGTCCTTTGTTTTAAATGTCTTTTATTTTTCTCTCTTTAGTTCATCCTCTTGGTTGTTGGTGCATTAGGGGGTTCTTGGGGTGGGGGTTCATTCTCTTGGTTGTTGGTGCATTAGGGGGTTCTTGGGGGTGGGGGTTCATCCTCTTGGTTGTTGGTGCATTAGGGGGTTCTTGGGGGTGGGGGTTCATCCTCTTGGTTGTTGGTGCATTAGGGGGTTCTTGGGGGTGGGGGTTCATTCTCTTGGTTGTTGGTGCATTAGGGGGTTCTTGGGGGTGGGGGTTCATTCTCTTGGTTGTTGGTGCATTAGGGGGTTCTTGGGGTTGGGGGTTCATTCTCTTGGTTGTTGGTGCATTAGGGGGTTCTTGGGGGTGTTGGTTCATTCTCTTGGTTGTTGGTGCATTAGGGGGTTCTTGGGGGTGGGGGTCCATTCTCTTGGTTGTTGGTGCATTAGGGGGTTCTTGGGGGTGTTGGTTCATTCTCTTGGTTGTTGGTGCATTAGGGGGTTATTGGGGGTGGGGTCCATTCTCTTGGTTGTTGGTGCATTAGGGGGTTATTGGGGGTGGGGTTCATCCTGTTGGTTGTTGGTGCATTAGGGGGTTCTTGGGGGTGGGGGTTCATTCTCTTGGTTGTTGGTGCATTAGGGGGTTATTGGGGATGGGGTTCATCCTCTTGGTTGTTGGTGCATTAGGGGGTTCTTGGGGTGGGGGTTCATTCTCTTGGTTGTTGGTGCATTAGGGGGTTCTTGGGGGTGGGGGTTCATCCTCTTGGTTGTTGGTGCATTAGGGGGTTCTTGGGGGTGGGGGTTCATCCTCTTGGTTGTTGGTGCATTAGGGGGTTCTTGGGGGTGGGGGTTCATTCTCTTGGTTGTTGGTGCATTAGGGGGTTCTTGGGGGTGGGGGTTCATTCTCTTGGTTGTTGGTGCATTAGGGGGTTCTTGGGGGTGGGGGTTCATTCTCTTGGTTGTTGGTGCATTAGGGGGTTCTTGGGGGTGTTGGTTCATTATCTTGGTTGTTGGTGCATTAGGGGGTTATTGGGGGTGGGGGTCCATTCTCTTGGTTGTTGGTGCATTAGGGGGTTCTTGGGGGTGTTGGTTCATTCTCTTGGTTGTTGGTGCATTAGGGGGTTCTTGGGGGTGGGGGTCCATTCTCTTGGTTGTTGGTGCATTAGGGGGTTCTTGGGGGTGGGGGTCCATTCTCTTGGTTGTTGGTGCATTAGGGGGTTATTGGGGGTGGGGTTCATCCTCTTGGTTGTTGGTGCATTAGGGGGTTCTTGGGGGTGGGGGTTCATTCTCTTGGTTGTTGGTGCATTAGGGGGTTATTGGGGATGGGGTTCATCCTCTTGGTTGTTGGTGCATTAGGGGGTTCTTGGGGTGGGGGTTCATTCTCTTGGTTGTTGGTGCATTAGGGGGTTCTTGGGGGTGGGGGTTCATCCTCTTGGTTGTTGGTGCATTAGGGGGTTCTTGGGGGTGGGGGTTCATCCTCTTGGTTGTTGGTGCATTAGGGGGTTCTTGGGGGTGGGGGTTCATTCTCTTGGTTGTTGGTGCATTAGGGGGTTCTTGGGGGTGGGGGTTCATTCTCTTGGTTGTTGGTGCATTAGGGGGTTCTTGGGGGTGGGGGTTCATTCTCTTGGTTGTTGGTGCATTAGGGGGTTCTTGGGGGTGTTGGTTCATTCTCTTGGTTGTTGGTGCATTAGGGGGTTCTTGGGGGTGGGGGTCCATTCTCTTGGTTGTTGGTGCATTAGGGGGTTCTTGGGGGTGGGGTTCATTCTCTTGGTTGTTGGTGCATTAGGGGGTTCTTGGGGGTGGGGGTTCATTCTCTTGGTTGTTGGTGCATTAGGGGGTTATTGGGGGTGGGGTCCATTCTCTTGGTTGTTGGTGCATTAGGGGGTTATTGGGGGTGGGGTTCATCCTCTTGGTTGTTGGTGCATTAGGGGGTTCTTGGGGGTGGGGGTTCATTCTCTTGGTTGTTGGTGCATTAGGGGGTTATTGGGGATGGGGTTCATCCTCTTGGTTGTTGGTGCATTAGGGGGTTCTTGGGGGTGGGGGTCCATTCTCTTGGTTGTTGGTGCATTAGGGGGTTCTTGGGGGTGGGGTTCATTCTCTTGGTTGTTGGTGCATTAGGGGGTTCTTGGGGGTGGGGGTTCATTCTCTTGGTTGTTGGTGCATTAGGGGGTTATTGGGGGTGGGGGTCCATTCTCTTGGTTGTTGGTGCATTAGGGGGTTATTGGGGGTGGGGGTTCATTCTCTTGGTTGTTGGTGCATTAGGGGGTTATTGGGGGTGGGGGTCCATTCTCTTGGTTGTTGGTGCATTAGGGGGTTATTGGGGGTGGGGTTCATCCTCTTGGTTGTTGGTGCATTAGGGGGTTCTTGGGGGTGGGGGTTCATTCTCTTGGTTGTTGGTGCATTAGGGGGTTCTTGGGGGTGTTGGTTCATTCTCTTGGTTGTTGGTGCATTAGGGGGTTCTTGGGGGTGGGGGTTCATTCTCTTGGTTGTTGGTGCATTAGGGGGTTATTGGGGGTGGGGGTCCATTCTCTTGGTTGTTGGTGCATTAGGGGGTTATTGGGGGTGGGGTTCATCCTCTTGGTTGTTGGTGCATTAGGGGGTTCTTGGGGGTGGGGGTTCATTCTCTTGGTTGTTGGTGCATTAGGGGGTTCTTGGGGGTGTTGGTTCATTCTCTTGGTTGTTGGTGCATTAGGGGGTTCTTCGGGGTGGGGGTCCATTCTCTTGGTTGTTGGTGCATTAGGGGGTTCTTGGGGGTGGGGTTCATTCTCTTGGTTGTTGGTGCATTAGGGGGTTCTTGGGGGTGGGGGTTCATTCTCTTGGTTGTTGGTGCATTAGGGGGTTATTGGGGGTGGGGGTCCATTCTCTTGGTTGTTGGTGCATTAGGGGGTTATTGGGGGTGGGGTTCATCCTCTTGGTTGTTGGTGCATTAGTGGGTTCTTGGGGGTGGGGGTTCATTCTCTTGGTTGTTTGTGCATTAAGGGGTTATTGGGGATGGGGTTCATCCTCTTGGTTGTTGGTGCATTAGGGGGTTCTTGGGGTGGGGGTTCATTCTCTTGGTTGTTGGTGCATTAGGGGGTTCTTGGGGGTGGGGGTTCATTCTCTTGGTTGTTGGTGCATTAGGGGGTTCTTGGGGGTGTTGGTTCATTCTCTTGGTTGTTGGTGCATTAGGGGGTTCTTGGGGGTGGGGTTCATTCTCTTGGTTGTTGGTGCATTAGGGGGTTCTTGGGGGTGGGGGTTCATTCTCTTGGTTGTTGGTGCATTAGGGGGTTCTTGGGGGTGGGGGTTCATTCTCTTGGTTGTTGGTGCATTAGGGGGTTCTTGGGGGTGGGGGTCCATTCTCTTGGTTGTTGGTGCATTAGGGGGTTCTTGGGGGTGGGGGTTCATTCTCTTGGTTGTTGGTGCATTAGGGGGTTCTTGGGGGTGGGGGTTCATTCTCTTGGTTGTTGGTGCATTAGGGGGTTCTTGGGGTTGGGGGTTCATTCTCTTGGTTGTTGGTGCATTAGGGGGTTCTTGGGGGTGGGGGTCCATTCTCTTGGTTGTTGGTGCATTAGGGGGTTCTTGGGGGTGGGGGTCCATTCTCTTGGTTGTTGGTGCATTAGGGGGTTCTTGGGGGTGGGGGTTCATTCTCTTGGTTGTTGGTGCATTAGGGGGTTCTTGGGGGTGGGGGTCCATTCTCTTGGTTGTTGGTGCATTAGGGGGTTCTTGGGGGTGTTGGTTCATTCTCTTGGTTGTTGGTGCATTAGGGGGTTCTTGGGGGTGGGGAATGGAATTAATTATATTTTTTATTTGATTTTTTCTTCCTGTGGGGGGACTGTGGGACGGGTCTCGAATGGTTGAGGGACAGCTATTGGGGAACTGTGGGGGGATCTTAGAGGGTACGGGTTCACATTTTTTTGGCCTGGTGGGAGATCTGTCAACATGCCCCCTTGAGCAGGGCATTGACCCTGGATGCTTCTGTGTGTCTCTCTGAATGGGAATCTGTTGGATGACTGGTATGATGTAGTTATTGAGCGGCTTCACTGCAAGTATATTGTATGTTTGGAATATTCAATGAAAATAAAATACATGTAAAAAAAAATTACAAACCAAAAAATTCAAGGAATCGTTCACAAACATTGGCACATTATAAGATTAGATGACAGTATCGGTAATGTGTTTTCGGACCTTCCCTTGGTCGTATTCTCGCGGGGCAGAAACCTCAGAGATCAATTGATAAACTAAGATAAATCAAGATATCCGTACATACAACGTCTATTTGCGCCTCTACTGGATGGAAACTACAAGTGTAATGGCTGTGCTCAATGCAATGGTACCTAGAAATGTAGATCCTTCAAACACCCCCAAACAGGGAAACAGATCCCAATCAAAGGTGTTATCACGTGCTCCACTAAGGCAGTTATTTATCTTATAACCTGTCCTTGTGGTAAAAATTATGTGGGTAAAACAAAACTCAAATTAAAAGTAAGGTATTTATTTTTTGGGAGGGGGGGATTGATGCCAACCGCCCAGCAAAGGGCTACCCGTTCTCAGCATCTGGCTCTGAGCAGTATTCCTTAGAGACGAGGCAATACACCAAACTATTTAACAAAATGCCATATTGCATTCTGTCTCTATTGTTCATTCAGTTAAGCCTATACTCGATTCAACTGTAATTTTTGCATTTATAAAGCATTTTTAAACGTGCCTCACTTATCCTTAATGTATTTGGCGTGGGCTACGGCCAAACAGTAGCCTGTGTGAAGTTGGGTTAATAAACTGTAAATTTGTGAACTCAATCCTTCGTTTGGACAATTGTTCCTTTATATGATCTAGTCAGGTCTTTACAGTACTAACACACAGTGGTAAAGTTAGCTAGCGTTTCTCCATTCAATAATGCAACGTTAGCTGGCTAGCTACATTAGCTAAGCCCCTTGGACATTGTCAACACATTTTACAACTTGGTCAGTATATGTTACAAAACAAAATAATTTAGTTACATTTCACTATTTACACTATTTGTACGTTATGACCCAGAACGAATTAAGAGACAGACAGAAACCAGTTGCTTTCATTTTGACTCAAAGATGATCTATTATATTGACAACAAGATAGCCAAGTGAACGATCTAACAATGGAAATACATGTCTTCAATGATTGAGGGCAGGCGAGATCAAGTGGAACTATTGTAACCAATAACAGGGCAGATACACGTGTGAACAACAGGCCGTTTGTCTCAAAGTTGACGGAATGCTACGTGAGTCCACTTAAATCAGTACATTTGTAACACCCTAAACAATACCAAACTTCTATTCAATCAAATAAGCCTCACGTAATTCTACACTCTCTCTCATAGACCACCATTCAAAAATCTCATGTGGACAGATTTAGGGGAGAAGTAAATCCTCTTGCTTCGCCTCTTCCTTTCTGTTTGACTGCAGATGAGAGGTGAGAGGTCTGTGTGGCATCACTTACAGGTGACAGCCCAGCGTTCTTCTGGCTTCTTATTCACTTGTTTTTATGTACAAATATACACTTTCAGTCATGAAATATTGAATAAAAAGGTTAACAATGTTTTGTGGACGATTTTTTTGTAGAAGCGAGAAGTGACACTTTCTGGAGGCTAACTGCGTTAACTAAGGTTAACTGATTTCACGGATTGTGTCTAAAACGGGAAAGAAGTGGGTGTAGCGGATGAAAATTAGCCGGCTGGCTAAAACCGTCACTTTTACTGAAACGTTGATTAATGTGCACTGTCCCTGTAAAAAATAAAATAAACTCAAACTTGCCTACCTGGTTAAATAAAAGTGAAATAAAAAATTAAAATAATAATAATTAGTTACGAAAGAGTTATAATATGACCCTCAACTATACCATTTCATCCGTAATATTTACCCTGAGGATTTGAACCCTGTTGGGATTCACTAACACTGGTATGGCATAAGCACATTTTGAAAACAGCCATTAACTGTATACATGATGGCGAGCACTGTGGGGTTATGTGTAGGCATAGTACCCACCAGGTTTGATGCATGCCATGGCAGCCATTTTGTGCCGGAGCACACATCCCACATCAATTGTGACAGTGGGGAGAGAGATGACAATAGGATAACATTACTATGTCATTGTACAATTACATCTATTTAAGATACCTAAATATGAGCTCTTGCATAGCATGACATAACTGTTTTCCAAAATGTAGATTGAATTAAAGGCGCTAAATGCTGGAGACTCCACGTGTATCCACAGAGTTGGTTAATGCTGGAGACTCCACGTGTATCCACAGAGTTGGGTAAATCTGCCTTTACCTACCAGACCCCTGTCATGTGGAATAATCTCCAATTAACGTTTCATTTGGATGTGGTGTTGTCTCTAGGTCAGTTTAGGAGAAAGACATTTTTATATTGATAAAAAATGTGTTTGTTTTGTTTGATTGTGTATATAATATTTGCCATTTATAAAATGTTGGGTTTTAAATAGTGTATAATGGTATGTTCTGTATTGTTTTAAGGGTACATTTGCAAATGAGACTTAGGTCTCAATGTGTTTTTCCTTGGTTTAAAAAAAAAAAGAAATTCGCTATAAGATATGCTATGGATATATTTAATTAACCTGTAATAATGCAGTTAGGACCTGTTATAACACGTTCATGAGACACTTATAGATGTGCAACTGCGTTATTACAGGTTAATGAAATATATCCATAGCATATCTTATAGAGCTTTTTTTTTTAACTAAGGAAAAACTCATTGAGACCTAAGTCTCATTTGCAAATGTGTCCTGGGATCAATACAGAACATACAATTATACACCATTTAAAACATGGCTATGTAGTCGAAGTAAATCGTTGCCAAATTTGGAAAATTCAATAACAGTGACCTAAAAATATATATATATATTTTTTAATGCATTGTTTATTTACAGTCATTACAGTCACGATCAAAGATATTTTATACAACTTTTTTGTTTATGACACTTGTTCACTCGCACTGTGAAAGCTAAACATACTCGTCACAAATAAGGGCTTTCCTTCTTAGAAAGTGTCTCAAATAATTGATCGGCTCATTGATACGGTCCGACCAAAGAGATTGATGAACTAATATCAATATTAGTTAATATTGCCAATTAACTTTATAATATAGAGATGGATAGAGGGCGCACTTGCCCACAATGGAGATTCTGTCACAGAAACCATCATTGTAAAGAAAATACGTGTTTTCTCTTTCCCATCTCTATACTTTCTAAACAAATGCAACAATAACAAGGCACAAAACAGCCCGGCTGACTTTACAGAACCATAAAGACCAATGAAAATGCATGGTACCAGTACAGGCCCAATGCTGTCATGGTTAGCTCTTTTCCCATCACTGGAATCGTCAAACACAAACCCTCAACCAGACTTCGACTGTCCAGCCTTTGTGGTCATCAGCTAAAACTGAGAAGGTCTTTAGACCAGCCAAAGGAAGAGTCCCATCATGACCAATGCTTTCAGCAACGTACACAAGAGCCAAAAGTATCTCCAGCTCTCAGAAAGGGACCTCTTCTCCCCATGTCACTGCCTCAGCCTCAGACATGGTCAGATAACCAAAGAAGTCTAAGTCTGATGCAAGAGTAGGCAACCGGGGGAGGGGGGGGGGGTGCGACGACGACGACAGTACAACCTCTCTCACTGGGACTGTTAGCCATATTGGTTTGTCTTTTCGTTACCAGACCTTTCCGTTACCAGACATGGCATTGTGGAACAGAGCATGGTTGCACAGCCCCTCGATTGTTATGAGGGACTTCTGGTCGCACGCAAAAGGTTGTACTATGACTGTGCCTTCAAAGCGAGAGTGCCTGTGTGGTGTCCGTATCGGACATGACCGATGAGCGGCCAGGTCCTCCCTGGATCTTGCTGAGTATCCCCTGGGCCGGACAGCAGTGGTAGATGCGGATAAGCTTGAGGACGTCTCTGCGGAAGCGTTCGCCCACAAATACATAAAGGAAGGGGTTGAGGCAGGCATGCATGTAGGCCAGGCTCTTCAGTACCTGGCCTGCCACGTCGAAACGCTTTTCCGCCCCGCAGTCCATTCCGGTGTTGTTGACCGCCTTGGTGGCCTCCACCACCAGCACGCTGTTATATGGCAACTGGGAGAGGACAAACACAGCCACCACCACCATGATCACGCGCAGCGCCTTGTGCTTCTTGAAGTTGCGGGTTTTGAGCAGGGTGCGGATGATGCCGGCGTAGCAGAACACCATCACCAGGAGGGGCAGGCAGAAGCCCATGCAGATCTGAAGCCCCAGGACCAGGATCTTGGTGCGGTTGTTCTGGTTACTCCAGTAGACCATGGTGCAGTAGAACTGGCCATCCAGCTCCTTGACGTTGGCGAACATGAACTCGGGCAGGGCCAACAACACGGCCAGGAGCCAGACGCAGGCGCACACGAACTTGCTGCAGCTCAGCCGCTGTCTCTTGGAATTCTGGGCCATGGTGGTCTGGACGATGACCACGTAGCGATCGACACTGATGCAGGTAAGCAGCAGCATGCTGCTGAAGAAGTTGATCTTGTAGAAGGCAGAGGTGACCTTGCAGAGGCCCAAGCCGAAGCTCCATCCCTGGTTGGCCTCCACGGCCCATAAGGGTAGAGTGCCCAAGAAGAAGAGGTCGGCCACAGCTAGGTTCAACAGGTAGATATCGGTCATGGTCTTGAGACGCTGGCGGAAGTGCAGGTAGATCCACACCACGGTCAGGTTACCCAGGCCTCCCAGGATGACAATGGACCAGTAGAGAGGTGGTTCATACTGGCCTCTGAAAGCCCTAACGGCAGATTTGTCACACATAAAGTTATCCACATCATCCTCACCAACCGTAGGGGTGAAGCTGGAGTCGTAGTCGTACACCTGTGTGTAAGACAGGACAACATAGCTTGTTGGACATGTTGTGCCAGTAAATTGTGCCAGTAAATTATGAACAGAATATATGGTTGCGGACAGAAATATTGGCACACTTTTCTTAAATATTTTCCTATTTATTGTCAAATTTAAAAAATACAATTATAATAACTTTGTCAGATTCTTAAATTGCAGAATACATTTTATTTTTGCAAACTTGGCCATTTTAAATCAGGGCCGGATTACCGAACGGGCACGCAGGGGGGTTGGGGGTCCCCTGGAGGTAGGGGGGCCACCAAATAGCATATGATAACAAAATGTTTCATTGCAGGAAATTAGCTTCGAAAATGCTAAATGTTTTCTTAGCCTCATGACAAAATGTGTAGAATAGCATTATAAAACTGAAAATGTTTCTCTCTGCACTATGGCGGAATCAGTTTTCCTAAAAAATGACAAAATTATTGGCAACCCCAGAGCTAGTGCTTGGTTACACAGCCTTTGGACAAAACTGCAGACAAACGCTTCTGGTAGCATGCTGCAAATGAGCATGCTGCACCTTTCTACTGAAAATGTGACTTTTCAGCATCAAATTGCTCTAAATTCATCAATATTTGAAGGGGGCCCTCCACCAACTGCTGTTTTCAGATCTCGTTTTTGGATGTGATTCAGATCTGGACTCCAGAACAGTCCAGCATCTTTTCTTAACCATTCCAAGGGGCTTTTTTTTTATGTGTGTTTGGTGCCGTTGTCCTGCTGGAAGACCCACAACCGTCGATGGAGACCCAGTTTTTGGCCACTGGGTTGAACATTAGACTACAAAAGACCTGATAATCTGCTGATTTCACGTTCAAGGCCCCCAATACCAGAGGCAGCAAAGCAACCCCAAAGCATTATTAAATCTCCCCCATCGTTGATTGTAAGGTGGGTGTTCTTTTCATTGAATTCTTCATTTGGCCATCAATAAACACAGCGCTGATCTGTATTGCCAAAGCGCTCTAATTTTGTTAAATTGGTCCACACATTTTTTTTTTTTGTGGGGTGTAGGCTTGTTTAAGTGGGTTTTTGAGAAGTTCAATCAGTTTCCTTCAGCATTGTGGTCTTCCTGTGTTTAACCAACGGCCAAATAAAACCAACGGTTTTAACCAACGGTTCAAATAAAATAACACCATCCTCTACAATCAGGTTTGATACTGCTAATGGATTGCTTTGCTGCCTCTGGTACTAGGGGCTTTGAATGTGTGCAAGACGTCATGAAATCAGCAGATTATTTTTTGGCGTGCAATGTTCAACCCAGTGTCCAAAAAACTGTGTCTCTGTTGAAGGTTTTGGGGTCTTCCATTGGACCACAACCCCAAAGCACCCTGGAATGGTTCTAGAAGAAACACTGGACTGTGCTGGAGTGGCCAGTGAAGAGTCCAGATCTGAATCACATCCATAATCCATGGCGAGAGATGAACACAGCAGTTGGTGAATGGGACCCCTTAAACGTAGAAGATTTGGAACGGTTTTCTGCAGAAGAGTGGGCCAAATTGCCAATAGAAAAGTTCCGCAAGCTCATTGATGGCTGCATGAAGCATTTGTTGGCAGTTATCTTGGCCAATGGCTACGCAACCAAGAACTAGCTCCGAAGTGCCAATCATTTTGTCCATGCCATTTGTCTTTATTTTCAAAATTAAAATGGTCAACTTAACTTTACAATGTTTAACATCCAATCAGGTGGGGAGATCAAACGTTTTTTGTTCAATTCCAAGTACTTATAGAAGAAATAGGGAATTATTTCAAGAAAAGTGCAATGGTGCCAATATACTGTACACATACTTATATAGACCAGGGGACTCCAACATTGTATCTCATAAGAGCATGGGGGGAAAACATCGATATACATGTCATTTAACTGTTATGAATTAAAATAATTAAAATTTGATGTGATTTTTTTTTGTTGCTATTTCCTACCAATATAACACACACACAATATTTTACACAAATGGTATAAAAAAGTACAACAAATTAAATATATACATATATATTAGTGTACAAGTTGTTTACCTCTGAATCCATTGGTGAAGTCACCATGTCACCTATAACTGGCATCTGAAAAGAGACGGGAGAGAAACAACAAATTAGTCAGGAAAATAACACACAGTACAGTATAGCATGATGAAGTAGATACTTTATACTTACATTTCAAATCTGCTATCATAAATGTTAATATAATTTGAGAAAACTACACGAGACCAGCTGTTCAGACAATTTTACTTACAGTTGTTCTCTGCTAGTGAGATGTCAAACAGGCGCTTAAATTCAAGATGCTTGTTGGTTGCTTCCTTATCACGGAGTTGCTTTAGAGAACTGTCTGGCAACTGTTTGCTCTCCAGAGGCTTATAAAGGTTTCAGTTAAACCACAATTGACGTCAGGTTGCAAAGCAGGGTGATATTCTGTAGTGCTCATTTGCGTGTTTTGCCCGCGTCTCGCTAAAGCAAACCTGCAGCGTGCATACAACAACCTCATGCAACTTCTCGGGGATTTTAGTCGTATATGAAGATGTGTAGCTGCCTGTATACAATGGATGAGTCATAGGAAATCCCTTTTATTCTCAGCAGAAGTCTCCATTCACCTGAGATCTATGCCAAAAGAACGCTTTCTCAGGACACCTTTTGTTCACATACTGATTTACAGTTCATTTCAGAGATCCCCAAAATCTCCAGGACGACAGTCATGTGCTTTGGATTTCTTGACTGTAGTATAAACATAAGAAGGTGCATTATGCTTTTTTTTGCCAAGGGGCGCACACACACACGCACGCACACACACACACAATCTCTTCCTTCCTGTTAGGATTAGGAATGAAGGGCTATTGTAACGATCCTCTTCGTCTGATGAAGAGTTGTCAAGATCGGACCAAAACGCTGCGTGGTAAGTGTCCATGTTAATATTTATTTTAACTCAGACCACTAAGACAAAATAACAAAAAATAGACCAACACGAACCAGTTCTGTCTAGTGCAGACACAGAGACAGAAAACAACTACCCACAAACACCAGGTGGTAACAGGCTACCTGAGTATGGTTCTCAATCAGAGACAACGAATGCCTGCTGCCTCTGATTGAGAACCATACCAGGCCAAACACATAGAAGTACAAAACATAGAACAAAACATAGAATGCCCACCCCAACTCACGCCCTGACCAAACCAAAATATAGACATAAAAAAAGGAGCTAAGTTCAGGACGTGACACCTATGCTGTGCTAAACTACTTAGGTTTGTTACTTCAGGCACCATGGTTACAAAACCGTTTCATTACATTACTGTAGTTGATTGACTAGAACCCACACACTTTGGCCAGAGAGTCCACTCACCTGGTGTCCCAGGTCTAAATCATTCCCTGATTAGAGGGGAAGGATGCAAACCAGTATTGCATAAAGAGCTGTCGAATCCTATACAGTAGGTGTTTTCAAAAAGACACTGTAACATAAGGCTACAACATGGGTGGTTGTAGAATCCTATTGTGCCTTCTCCTGGATCCTCATTATATGTTATTATATATGATATGGTGATTTAGTAGACGTCTGTCTCTACTTGTCGAGGCGCCGGGGTCGACACTGGAGCAGAAGGGTAAGGTGATACACTCCAACCAGATGCCGTCAAGTTAAGAATTTTGCTCGAGGTGTTTACCGTACTTTTGTTTTCTTACCGTTCAAGAGTACCACAGTGTCGGGCCTGCTGTCATGTGACGATCGAGTCGTTTAAACAACCAGATGAACTGAAGACATGACAACGCACCGAGGGTATATTTAGTTGTAGGCACGGTTCCAAATACCGTTGTGTGTGTTTGCGTTACAACACTTTGAAAATATTTTGAATTTCGTAATGTACATGGGGCCTATGAACATTAATTATGGAACCACTCCCTATTCAAATCAGGGTTGATTGGAAAAAGCTGTTCAGAAGAAGACATTGTATTATCACATCTTTGTACTCCCTGACGAAGGCCATGCGGCCGAAACACGTCAGAGTTTTTTTTCATCTGTTTCCATTGTCATACAAATAAAGGCATTTTTTGTATTAATTATATGAAGAGTGCCTTGGTCCTCCCTTCTTTGTGAAGTCATTTCAAAATGCCTAGTCTAGTAATATCATCCCGTCTCGGCTCACGTCTCTAATCGGTTCTGCCTGAATAACCCCTGGATGCTACCAGCTGTACGTTATATGGTGATTCGACACTGTCATGCCTGCCTTGACTCGCCTTTCAGGCCTCCGTTGCAACAGCTACTGATATATCACCTGTCTCTCATATCAATCTGCACATCCTTTAGGGCCAAGACATACTGAAAAACATGGGCAGGAAAAGTAGTATAACTTAATGGAAATTAGACATAAGTGTGTGTGTGTCTCTCAGTGTGTGTGTGTCTCTCAGTGTGTGTGTCACAGTGTGTGTGTCACTGTGTGTGTGTGTGTGTGTGTCTCAGTGTGTGTGTGTGTGTCTCTCAGTGTGTGTGTCACAGTGTGTGTGTCACAGTGTGTGTGTCACTGTGTGTGTGTGTGTGTGTGTCTCAGTGTGTGTGTGTGTGTGTGTGTGTGTGTGTGTCTCTGTGTGTGTGTGTGTGTGTGTGTGTGTGTGTGTGTGTGTGTGTGTGTGTGTCTCAGTGTGTGTGTGTGTGTGTGTGTGTGTGTGTGTGTGTCTCAGTGTGTGTGTGTGTGTACTCTACACTGTAATAAGATATCTTTACTTTACTTGAACTCTTCATCATAAGGGACTGCTTATAATGATGATAAAGCCTATACCCACTGTAAAGACACGAAACAGTGTTTAGACTAGCAAACTTGCTAACCAATAGCTTACCTTCAATCTTCAATTCAAGCCTACTAAAAAGTGTGTGCTCTCAGGCCTGGAGGGAAACAAAAGTAATTCCCCTATTGTACTTAAGAGTAGTAAAGTCCCCTTAACTGGCTCAAATAGCCGACCAATCAGCCTGTTACCAACCCTTAGAAAACCTTTGTAAAAAAAATGGTGTTTGACCAGATACAATGCTATTTTACAGTAAACAAACTGACAACAGAATTTCAGCATTCTTATAGGGAAGAATACTCAACAAGCACAGCACTTATACAAATGACTGATGATTGGCTGAGAGAAATTGATGATAAAAAGATAGTGGGGCTGTTTTGTTAGACTTCAGTTCTGCTTTTGACATTATAGATCATAGTCTGCTGCTGGGAAAACACATGTGTTATGGTTTTACACCCCCTGCTATAATGTGGATAAAGAGTTGCCTGTCTAACAGAACACAGAGGGTGTTCTTTAATGGAAGCCTCTCCAACAAACTCCA
This sequence comes from Oncorhynchus mykiss, assembly GCF_013265735.2. Classification (NCBI taxonomy): domain Eukaryota; kingdom Metazoa; phylum Chordata; class Actinopteri; order Salmoniformes; family Salmonidae; genus Oncorhynchus; species Oncorhynchus mykiss. The sequence continues at coordinate 36,488,551 of NC_048592.1, read as the reverse complement.
GGTAGAATCAGGAATTCCCCAGGGAAGTTGTCTAGGCCCCTTACTGTTTTTTCAATCTTTACTAACGACATGCCACACTGGCTTTGATTATAGCCAGTGTGTCCATGTATACAGATGACTCAACACGTCAGCTACCTCAGGGACTGAAATGACAGCAACACTTACCAAAAAGCTGCAGTTTGTTTCAGAACGGGTGTCAAGGAATAAGTTAGTGCTAAATATTTCAAAAACTAAAAGCATTGTATTTGGGACAAATCATTCACTAAACCCTAAACCTCAACTGTGAAGCAACACAAACACAGGCACATGCATACAAACACAAGATAACATATGCACTACACATGTACACGTGTATTTTGTGTTATAGATAAGTAGTAGTAGAGTTGATGTCCGAGGACACCCACTTAATATGTTGTGAAATCTGTTATGAATGTATCGTAATGTTTTTAAATTGTATAAACTGCCTTAATTTTTGCTGGAACCCAGGAAGAGTAGCTGCTGCCTTGGCAGGAACTAATGGGGATCCATAATAAACCCCAGGAAGAGTAGCTGCTGCCTTGGCAGAAACTAATGGGGATCCATAATAAACCCCAGGAAGAGTAGCTGCTGCAGTAGCTAATGGGGATCCATAATAAATACAAATACCTAGATAACAGTTTGTGTCCTGAGAGTGTAAAGCCAGTTGCCATGAGCTGACACCAACTTGACTGTTTATAACATCTGTTATGCCATCATTATGATAGTGTTATGACGACTGTATGACAAAGGGTTAAAATAAAGTGATATTAAACAGATCAATGGGGGGGGGGGTAAAGTTAAATGCGAAACATGATTGTTAATGCCATTAGATATGTAACCTATTCTTACATCACTGTGTTTGGGTACAGCTGATTTGGTAATACTGAGATGTGATGAGAAAAGTGTTGCAATCAATTCTATGCAATGAAACCGGTATAACAACACAACAGCTTGTGTTTTTTTGTGAGCGAGAACTCGTGACTGCTGTCTATGATCGGGGGTTAAAGTTCAACACGGTGAAGCCATTGTAACAGAATAACCAGACTTCACACAATGGTGGGTTTCCAAAAAGTTGTAACAGTGGGAGCAGCAGAGGGCAGATTTTAAACCAATTAAAAGGACTGAGAACATAACAAATATATACATTCAAAACTGTGTGGTGTTTACAGTCTTAGTAATTCCCCGAAATACGGTGCATTCAGAAAGTATTCAGACCCCTTCCCTTTTTTTTATTACGTTACGGCATTATTCTACAATGGATGAAATAATTTGTTCAATCTACACACAATACCACATAATGACGAAAAAAATATATATTAAAAAAAATAACAAAACAGATACCTTATTTACATAAATTACATAAGCTTGAAAATGAGCTCAGGTGCCTCCTGTTTCCATTGATAATCCTTGATGTTTTTACAACTTGATTGGAGTCCACTTATTGTAAATTCAATTGATTGGACATGATTTGGAAAGGCACACACACCTATATATATATAAGGTCCCACAGTTGACAGTGCATGTCAGAGCAAAAACCAAGCCACGAGGTTGAAGTAATGGTCCGTAGAGCTCCGAGACAAGATTGTGTCGAGGCACAGAACTGGGGAAGGGTACCAAAACATTTCTGTAGCAGTGAAGGACCCCAAGAACACTGTGGCCTCCATCATTCTTAAATGGAAGAAGTTTGGAAGCACCAAGACTCTTCCTAGAGCTGTCTGCCCAGTCAAACTTAGCAATCTTGGGAGAAGAGCCTTGGTCAGGGAGGTGACCAAGAACCCGATGGTCACTCTGACAGAGCTCCAGAGTTCCTCTGTGGAGATGGGAGAACCTTCCAGAAGGACAACCATCTCTACAGCACTCCACCAATCAGGCCTTTATGGTAGAGTGGCCAGGCAGAGCTCCAGAGTTCCTCTGTGGAGATGGGAGAACCTTCCAGAAGGACAACCATCTCTACAGCACTCCACCAATCAGGCCTTTATGGTAGAGTGGCCAGACGGAAGCCACTCCTCAGTAAAAGGCACATGGCAACCCACTTGGAGTTTGCCAAAAGGCACCTAAAGGACTCTCAGACCATGAGAAACAAGATGATCTTGTCTGATGAAACCAAGATTGAACTCTTTGGCTTAAATGCCAAGCATCACGCATGGAGGAAACCTGGCACCATCCCTACGGTGAAGCATGGTGGTGGCAGCATCATGCTGTGGGGATGTTTTTCAGCAGCAGGGACTGAGAGACTAGTCAGGATCAAGGGATGGACGAACGGAGCAAAGTACAGAGAGATCCTTGAAGAAAACCTTCTCCAGAGTGCTCAGGACCTCAGACTGGGGTGAAAGTTCACCTTCCAACAGGACAACGACCCTAAGCCCACAGCCAAGACGACGCAGGAGTGGCTTCGGGAAGTCTCTGAATGTCCTTGAGTGGCCCAGCCGGAGCTCGTACTTGAACCAAATCAAACATCTCTGGAGAGACCTGAAAATAGCTGTGCAGCGACGTTCCCCATCCAACCTGACAGAGCTTGAGAGGACCTGCAGAGAAGAATGGGAGTAACTCCCCAAATACAGGTGTGCCAAACTTGTAGCGTCATACCCAAGAAACTTGAGGCTTTCATCGCTGCCAAAGGTGCTTCAACATAGTACTGAGTAAAAGGTCTGAATACTTATATAAATGTGATATTTCCATGTATTTATGAATTTGCTAACATTTCTAAAAAACCTTGTTTTTGCTTTGTCCTTATGCGGTATTGTGTGTAGATTGATGAGGGTGGGGGGAAAAAACATATTTAATCCAATTTAGAATAAGGCTGTAACGTAACAAAATGTGGAAAAAGTCAAGGCGTCTGAATAATTTCTGACCGTTCTATATATGTTTGTTTTGCTGTGTGCTTCTTCTGCTTCATGCGCATCTGACTCTAAGATTACATCATCCTGTGGTCAACTTGAAATAGCTTCCAGGAAAGAAAGGTCACATTTTTCCTGCACACTGTCTTTGAACACAATCGACAACAACAACACTCAAAACGTCTGCAACTCTATTGGGAGCTGATGGTATACTTAGGCAATATGTCCCAAGGGGTTGTTGTATATGGCCAATATACCACGGGTAAGGGCCTTTCTTAAGCATGACGCAACGCGGAGTGCCTGGATACAGCCCTTAGCCGTGGTATATTGGCCGTATACCACAAGCCCCCCGAGGTGCCTTATTGCTATTCTAAACTGGTTACCAACGTAATTACAGCATTAAAAGGCAATGTTTTGCCATACCTGTGGTATACGGTCTGATGTGCCACGGCTGTCAGCCAATCAGCATTCAGGGCTCGAACCCCCCAAGTTTATAAAAGAGGTTATAGCTGCATTGGGTCCATCGCTGTCGAGTATGGGAGTAGCGACTTCCATCATAGGAAGTATAATGTCATTGTAAGTTGGTATGTCCTAAAATGTACACCGTATCAATGTCCATAATATTGCCATAGCATTGTCAACAAACATGTCATTGTGACCTGACATTTCTATTGGTGAACAATGCCATCTGTTTACATTCAGAAGAGAATGGCACACATCAGAGGAAGAGGAAGTGGGTCAGTGTGGGCAAATCTTAGTTTTCTGTTTATGTTCACAGAGGACATGACACACACGTGCACATGAAGCACACGTGCACACGTCTGGTGTGGGTAAAGATAGCAGTACCAATCACAGAGCCCTCAGCCTCTGCTCAAAAGGTTGAACAACTCCTTGAGAGCACCAAAATGAGCAGCAATTCAACCGAGTAAAGTTTATTGAACTTTTTACAATATTTTGTAGAGAAAAAGAATACAGTGCCTTGCGAAAGCATTCAGCCCCCTTGAACTTTGCGACCTTTTGCCACATTTCAGGCTTCAAACATAAAGATATAAAACTGTATTTTTTTGTGAAGAATCAACAACAAGTGGGACACAATCATGAAGTGGAACGACATGTATTGGATATTTCAAACTTTTTTAACATATCAAAAACTGAAAAATTGGGCGTGCAAAATTATTCAGCCCCTTTACTTTCAGTGCAGCAAACTCTCTCCAGAAGTTCAGTGAGGATCTCTGAATGATCCAATGTTGACCTAAATGACTAATGATGATAAATACAATCCACCTGTGTGTAATCAAGTCTCCGTATAAATGCACCTGCACTGTGATAGTCTCAGAGGTCCGTTAAAAGCGCAGAGAGCATCATGAAGAACAAGGAACACACCAGGCAGGTCCGAGATACTGTTGTAAAGAAGTTTAAAGCCGGATTTGGATACAAAAAGATTTCCCAAGCTTTAAACATCCCAAGGAGCACTGTGCAAGCGATAATATTGAAATGGAAGGAGTATCAGACCACTGCAAATCTACCAAGACCTGGCCGTCCCTCTAAACTTTCAGCTCATACAAGGAGAAGACTGATCAGAGATGCAGCCAAGAGGCCCATGATCACTCTGGATGAAGTGCAGAGATCTACAGCTGAGGTGGGAGACTCTGTCCATAGGACAACAATCAGTCGTATATTGCACAAATCTGGCCTTTATGGAAGAGTGGCAAGAAGAAAGCCATTTCTTAAAGATATCCATAAAAAGTGGCGTTTAAAGTTTGCCACAAGCCACCTGGGAGACACACCAAACATGTGGAAGAAAGTGCTCTGGTCAGATGAAACCAAAATTGAACTTTTTGGCAACAATGCAAAACGTTATGTTTGGCGTAAAAGCAACACAGCTGAACACACCATCCCCACTGTCAAACATGGTGGTGGCAGCATCATGGTTTGGGCCTGCTTTTCTTCAGCAGGGACAGGGAAGATGGTTAAAATTGATGGGAAGATGGATGGAGCCAAATACAGGACCATTCTGGAAGAAAACCTGATGGAGTCTGCAAAAGACCTGAGACTGGGACGGAGATTTGTCTTCCAACAAGACAATGATCCGAAACATAAAGCAAAATCTACAATGGAATGGTTCAAAAATAAACATATCCAGGTGTTAGAATGGCCAAGTCAAAGTCCAGACCTGAATCCAATCGAGAATCTGTGGAAAGAACTGAAAACTGCTGTTCACAAATGCTCTCCATCCAACCTCACTGCGCTCGAGCTGTTTTGCAAGGAGGAATGGGAAAAAATGTCAGTCTCTCGATGTGCAAAACTGATAGAGACATACCCCAAGTGACTTACAGCTGTAATCGCAGCAAAAGGTGGCGTTACAAAGTATTAACTTAAGGGGGCTGAATAATTTTGCACGCCCAATTTTTCAGTTTTTGATTTGTTAAAAAAGTTTGAAATATCCAATAAATGTCGTTCCACTTCATGATTGTGTCCCACTTGTTGTTGATTCTTCACAAAAAAATACAGTTTTATATCTTTATGTTTGAAGCCTGAAATGTGGCAAAAGGTCGCAAAGTTCAAGGGGGCTGAATGCTTTCGCAAGGCACTGTAAGCTGCAATCCTGTGGGAATGATACTGATGACAGTATAATTTATTTTCTAATGTGTGCACAAGTTTGGTAAAAAATGGAATGCCGTCAAGCCATAATGGTTCATTCAAGATATTTACAGACAAAAAAACTGTGGCTACAGTATACCATTGTTAATGATTTGAAGTAGGTTATTTATCTAAACCTACTTAGGTCTAATTTTTGATTTTATTATTCATATCAACGGCATGCAATGTAGCCAATGTAGCCAATACCCACTTTTGTAAACTAATGTCACAAAATGTTATTTCGAGCTCACCTTTTAATATTTTTTTTTTTACTCCAAACGTGTAACCTTGGTAACCACATGCAGTCACAAACAGAAAGTGAAGAACAAGGGGGGGGGGACTGTGCCCAAAGCTAGTAGCCAAAAATAAGGTGTGGTTAGAACCTAGCAGCAAGGCAAGGAGGTTCTAGACACATCTTTTGGAATTATATTGGCAGCTCTACGCATACTGAGAAAATACAGCACCTACAAAAGCTGCCCAAGTACGACAAGCCAAAGCCTAATTTGGTTTATTACACTTTTTTCAATAGTTAGTTCATCTTTCCTAATCCTTTCAAACATATTAAAACATATTTTGAAGTTTGTAATTTTGGTAACACTTTGCAGTATTACTATAACGTTATACAAATGGGCAAATATAAAAAATACAAATATTATCTCCGGGCATACCACATCTGTAATCTCTACCCAAACCAGACGTGTGCACGTGTGTGTCATGTCGTCTGTGAAACACAAACAGAAACCTACCTGCTCATATAAGTCATTACAAAACGTATTACATTGTACTTACGGTACATCATTAGGCACACCATAATAATAAAACGAATTGTGTAAATTTGTAATTGTTCCATTATCATGTACAGTAAACTAAATAATTACCTACAATAAGCTAATACTATTTAATATATATATAAATATATATATATAATAATCTTAGCTAATTGTTTGCTCAAATATGCAGTATAGCTGCAGGTTCTTAACTAATATTAAATAAATGAATAGATTTTAACTAGTGATTATTTTTTTTTTAACCAAACCTCAGATGAACAACAGATGAACCTTCCTACGCACAACAGGGTTGTCGTGACAACAGTCCGTCCTGTATAATTACTGTGTATGACTTCCTGTGTAGCGTGACAAACTTTCACAGCAGTTGCGTGTGGGGGTTGGCTGTCCTGTTTAGAACATTGTATGGTGTACTTTATCTGGGGCCTTTGCATGCCAAGCGCAGACCACAAAAATAACGATATTTGAGGAACAGGACAGAGATGACAGAGAGAAGCGTACACACACACACACACACACACTGACATTCTCACATGCACTCTCCAACTATCCTGTTTCTACTCACAAACACATAATTATGCAACTAATGTAATTATGCCATTTCTAATCAAAACACAGTAAATTGATGAGTGCACAGACACTCAGTCACACATATAAAATTATATGAGTTTGAAAAACGTATAGAAAATTATAATAACATATCCAAGACTTTATAATGTAACAGAGCCAACATAAATGAGCAGGGGGTCAGGTGTAAGATGCAATGTTTATTGTGTAGTCTATAAATCAGGTAAAGTGGGGCATAGGGGTGGGGGGGGGGGGGGGGGGTGGGGGGGGGGGGGGGGGGTTTAGGTTAAAAGAGTTGCTTGAGCATCTGAACGTCCAACGTTCCAGAGGTACCCTGGTGGAATCAGGTGGATTCAGAGTCTGCGGATGCGGTTTCAGAGATCAGGGAGGTCTCTGTGTGTTCTAAAGGGGAGCAAAGTGAGTGAAGTACAAAAAATATATATATATATATTACAACAGTTAGGGTAGTACTGTAATTAGATTTGGCATCAAAAATGAACTCAATGTTAGGAAGGTGTGCATCCGTTTTGTGTACTCAGTGTGTATTGACTAATGGCTTTACATGATGACGTGACGACTTGTAAGAAGGCATGTAAACGTTACACGGAGAGCACAAAACATTAAGAACACCTCCCTAATATTGAGTTGCACCCCCCCCCCCCCCCCCCCCCATCCTTGCCCTCAGAACAGCCTCAGTTTGTCAGGGTATGAACTCTAACAAGGTATCGAAAGTGTATCACAGGGATGCTGGTCCATGTCGACTCCAATGCCTCCCACAGTCGTGTGAAGTTGGCTGGATGTCCTTTGGGTGGTGGATCATTCTTGATGCACACGGGAAACTATTACCACACCTTATTCAAGGGCACTTAAATATTTTGTCATGCACCATTTCACCCTCTGAAATGGCACACACGCACAATCCGTGTTTCAAAAGGGTTAAAAAATCCTTCGGTAACCTGTCTCCTCCCCCTCCTTCATCTACACTGATTGAAGCGGACATCAGGTGACATCAATAAGGAATCATAGCTTTCACCTGGATTCACCACATGTTATGACAGGTTGATACCGTACCAAAATGACTGACCTGTTATGATCTCTTTAACTTGTATTCCCCCTCCTCCACCTCCAGCTAGAAAGACAGATATGAAAGGAAAACCAGATGAGGGGATGGAGAAAGAGCACAGAAGAGATAGCGAGGGAGATACCTTGTTTAGCCATATTCAAACATTTTTACTCATGAGATGTTGTGACCCCAAAAAAAAAAAAAAAAAAAAAGCTGTTCAGCAACTTCCCCATTGCTACACGTGTTACAGACTTCAGCGAAGAAAATAATATGACCAGAAGGGTAGTTTTCCATTCTCCTACCCTGAGGCTCCCTCTATGTGTGTGAACTTGCCTTTGTATCTAGCCTGGGTAGGGGAGGTAAAGGGGAGCCCTGGGGAGTGCTGGAGCGGGGAGCGTCCCAGCCTGCAGGATGGAAATGTGGAGGTGAATGAGGACTCTGTCTACCCCTACACTCTCCCTCCACACTCCCTAGGGCTCTGTCTACCCCTACACTCTCCCTCCACACTCCCTAGGGCTCTGTCTACCCCTACACTCTCCCTCCACACTCCCTAGGGCTCTGTCTACCCCTACACTCTCCCTCCACACTCCCTAAGGCTCTGTCTACCCCTACAATCCCCCTCCACACTCCCCAGTGCTCCTGCCCCCTACACTACCCCTACACTCTCCCTCCACACTCCCCAGTGCTCTTGCCCCCTACAATCTCCCTCCACACTCCCCAGTACTCCTGCCCCCTACACTACACCTGCCCTCCACACTCCCCAGTACTCCTGCCCCCTACACTACCCCGACACTCTCCCTCCACACTCCCCAGTACTCCTGTGCCCTACACTACACCTGCCCTCCACACTCCCCAGTACTCCTGCCCCCTACACTACACCTGCCCTCCACACTCCCCAGTACTCCTGCCCTCCACACTTCCCAGTACTCCTGCCCCCTACACTACACCTGCCCTCCACACTCCCCAGTACTCCTGCCCCCTACACTACCCCGACACTCTCCCTCCACACTCCCCAGTACTCCTGTGCCCTACACTACACCTGCCCTCCACACTCCCCAGTACTCCTGCCCCCTACACTACACCTGCCCTCCACACTCCCCAGTACTCCTGCCCCCTACACTACACTTGCCCTCCACACTCCCCAGCACTCCTGCCCCCTACACTACACCTGCCCTCCACACTCCCCAGCACTCCTGCCCCCTCCACAACACCTGCCCTCCACACTCCCCAGCACTCCTGCCCCCTCCATGCCAGCTCCAGTGGTCCTACTGATAAACAATCGGTCAGGTGGTCTGACTGGGACATCTCCAGAATGGATTAGTTAAGATTTCTCGATAAATCGATTAGATATAGGATTTTAGAAAGGGCCCATCCTGAGTTATTTAAAAAAATATATATTTTCAATTTGTATTATTATTTAAAAAAAACAAATTGTTACTGTTGCGTGACATCCATTTGGGTACTTTTTTAGGGGGCGGGGGTTAAAAAGTCGCCACTCACTGAAAGCCTATGGGTGCTCGCACCGCCATTTTGAGTTGTATTTTCCCACATGGTATTTTTGGCCACTCTATTCAACTCCACTATACTCCCTTTTTTCAAATGTTTCTCACCCGAGAAACTGTAGGAAGATGTTGTAAATCCGGATGTCTCAGGTAATCTGGAGGGAAAAGAGTGAAAATATGACAGTTAAATCCCTCCTCGTATTCTTTTTAGATTACATTATATATTATGCCTTCATTTACCTTCATTACCACTTAAATTCAAACTGAACGCAGAGACATACAAATGGTATCAACGACTTTTATAACTTTTATAACTTGTATAGCTGCTTTAATTGCCTTACGTTTGCTGGACGTCAAGAAGAGCAGCTGCTGCCTTGGCAGCCTTATTCTAATTATTTATATTTATAACAAATACAAATCTTACTCTGGGGAAGTAGAATAACACATTCTTTGCCAGAATCTCACAGTATCCTTTTAATACTGTATGTATTTATTGTACTGACTTGAGGTGGTCTCCTTCCAGCAGGGTCCTGTAAGTGGAGATCTCCACGTCTAGAGCCAGCTTGACGTCCAGAAGCTCCTGGTAGGCCATGATCTGCTTGTGGAGGTCAGTTTTGGCCACCTCGATGGCCGACGTCAAGCTGGAGATCTGACCCTGGTACCCGGCCACGCCCATGCTTGACTGGGCATGGGCTTCTGCCAAGCTCTGCTCCAGGGACATGTTCTGGAGAGAAGGGGTGGAGAGAGAGCAGAGGAATGGAGGACTGTGAGGGCTGGGATTCCGGACAGAGTAAGGTAGGAGGGTAAAGGAGTGAAGGAGATTATGTGAGAAAAGTAGAAGTGAGACAGGGAAGAGGAGAAGAGAGAGTGTGGGAATGGGAGAGGAATGGGAAGAGGAGAAGAGAGAGTGTGGGAATGGGAGAGGAATGGGAAGAGGAGAAGAGAGAGTGTGGGAATGGGAGAGGAATGGGAAGAGGAGAAGAGAGAGTGTGGGAATGGGAGAGGAATGGGAAGAGGAGAAGAGAGGGTGTGGGAATGGGAGAGGAATGGGAAGAGGAGAAGAGAGAGTGTGGGAATGGGAGGGGGATGGGAAGAGGAGAAGAGAGAGTGTGGTAATGGGAGAGGAATGGGAAGAGGAGAAGAGAGAGTGTGGGAATGGGAGGGGAATGGGAAGAGGAGAAGAGAGAGTGTGGTAATGGGAGGGGGATGGGAAGAGGAGAAGAGAGAGTGTGGTAATGGGAGAGGAATGGGAAGAGGAGAAGAGAGAGTGTGGGAATGGGAGGGGAATGGGAAGAGGAGAAGAAAGAGTGTGGGAATGGGAGGGGAATGGGAAGAGGAGAAGAGAAGAGAGGGAGACGATAGAAAGACAGGGAATACATGGAAAGTAGAGAGTTGAGTGAGATGGGGAATAATTAGAGAGATGATGAATTCTACACCAGTATTTAGCTATAGTAACTATTGTATTTGCATATTGTAATGTCTTGGATGAGCAAAGATCTTTAGACAGTGAAAATCATCTCTTGTTTAAGAAAAGAACAGCATTTTTTTTTTTCAACAGAAAAAAAAACAACAACTGCAAATGAATTTGTGCAAGTTCCCTCTGAGGAAGTCTGTCTGGCGCATTCAGAGCTGGTGTCATCTGTGGGACTTTCCTGTCACTCAGAGAACCTGATAAAGATTCAACCACTTCCTGTGTCTTCTGCATACTACTTCCTGACGTGATTTATCATAAAGTCTGAAGGTGATCTGCTGGGAAGCAGTGTTCTGAAACAGCAGTTAAACAGTCGGTGTAGCTGGTGAACCGTGTGAAAATAGTTTTTTTGTTGCTTTGTTGGCTGAGGTACATTTTGCACAAGGTCTTACTCAGTTGTTTAAATGCAGGTGGTTTCACTTCTGAAATTGGCCTTGTGATAGTACTCTGGTGGGGATTCTCCACGTGGTCATAGTGAGGCATTTTATTTGCATTTATTGAACTAGGGAATTCAGTTGAGAACAAATTCTTATTTACAATGACAGCCTACCCCTTGCCAAACCCAAACGACACTGGGCCAATTGTGCGCTGCCCTATGGGACTCCCAAATCACTGCCGGTTGTGATACAGCCTGGAATCGAACCAGGGTCTGTAGTGAGGCCTCTAGCAGTGAGATGCAGTGCCTTAGACCGCTGCACCACTCGGGAGATAAGACCAAGACTTTGAGATCAAAATGTTAGGTGTCCCCTCCCACCCCCAAAACCTTACTGTAAAGAGGATACACTAGAGGGACCCAAAATACACGTGGATCCATGTCGACATGAAAATAGTGAGAGAAAGACAAGATAGACAGGTCTCTACATAAATCATGCATTAATGTCAAAGAGAGAATTTTTTTGCATGAAAAAAATATATTGACGACTATCCTAATATGGATGACGTATGCAGATCTCAAGTGGCTATCTTGGCCCAATAGTGCTTTTTTTTTTTTGTGTGTGAGGTGATGTAGTAAGATGGAGGGTCCCACTCACTGCAGTGACCAGACCTTGGAGCTCTAGACTGTAAGTCTGCAGCTCCTTCCGGGCCCCTGAAATTTCCATCTTGGCCTCTGAGACAGCCTCTGAACTCTTGGCGGTAGCGGTCTGTATCTCTTCCATCTGCAGGAGGAGAGAGACGCTCCCTGTTAAAACACTATTGACGTTCTTTGGGATTAGCTCATTTAAACAAGCGCCATTTTGTCACTTGGTACCAGGTAGTTGCCACTCAGTAGTGTTAAACCATACAGATTACGAGAAAGTATCAAAAAGTATGCTTTGTTATGACAGACAGACAGACAGACAGACAGACAGACAGGGTAGACAGGGTAGACAGACAGACAGACAGACAGACAGACAGACAGACAGACAGACAGACAGGGTAGACAGGGTAGACAGGGTAGACAGACAGACAGACAGACAGACAGACAGACAGACAGACAGACAGAGACAGACAGACAGAGACATACAGGCCAGGCTAGACAGACAGACAGACAGACAGGCCAGGCCAGCGTAGACAGATAGAGACAGTCAGTAAATGGTTGAAGAACCTTCAGTTTGTAGTAGGCGTCCGCCTCATCTCTGTGTTGCTGTACAGACTTCTCGTACTCCAGCCTGATCTTGTTGAGAGCGGTGGAGATGTCAAAGGACTTGCCCGTGTCAACCTCGATCATGGACACGGACGTGTCCATAGACGTGGTGCCCAGTTTGGACTGCAGAGTGGACAATTCCTGTGTGGATAGAAGTTGGACAGTGATGTACAGAGTCAGCTAGACAGAGAGTCAGCTAGACAGAGAGTCAGCTAGACAGAGAGTCAGCTAGACAGAGAGTCAGCAAGACAGAGAATCAGCTAGACAGAGAGTCAGCTAGACAGAGAGTCAGCAAGACAGAGAGTCAGCTAGACAGAGAGTCAGCTAGACAGAGAGTCAGCTAGACAGAGAGTCAGGTGTGATGAACACATACACTTCGACAACCAGATATCAAAATAATGACATTGTTCATTTACTATACTCATACTTAATTTACTATTTCTAATTTACTATACTCATAAACATAAACACTTAATTCTCTGTACCTCTTCCTGCGTCTTGCTGACAAAGTCCAGTTCGTCCTTCAAGCTGGAGTACTTGGCGTCCAAATCAATGCGTAGTTCAGATGCCAAATCTATGTCCTGGAAAGAGAGAGCGATAGTGGTACATCTACACGCTGAACGAATTCGGAGGGAGAGTAGGGAATTTTGACATGGGGGAGGAGGAGTACGTCCATAAAAATGTACGCCATTATCCCAGTAAAAAAAACGAATGCCTCTTTGTTTCTCTCTTTACCTTCTTCATAGCTGAAATGTCAGAGTCCAGCTGAAACTTCACACCTTGCTCAAAGTCAAACCTGCAACAACATGCAGCAAAGGAAAAAAAACCTTTTTAATGCACCATTCAGCTGTACAAGGAAGTTACATCTAACCATCAAGCTTGTCTATAGAGGGGCCAGATGAATATGGGACGAGGATTAAAAAACCTTTTTAATGCACCATTCAGCTGTACAAGGAAGTTACATCTAACCATCAAGCTTGTCTATAGAGGGGCCAGATGATTATGGGACGAGGATTTATTTTTTAAAAGTGCTATGCAAAATAAAAGCTATCCGGTCAAGAGGCATATTTTGAACAACTTGAGGAATCTTAAAGGATCAAGGTTTTGAGTTTTCATATAGTTTTATCAAACCGAATAAAGTAATAACTGCTTCTTGAATGTTCAATTACTTACAGTATTTGGCTAAATAAAGGTGGACTAAGTTAGAATATTGATAGTTGTATTGTGCTAGTACTCTAACCAATATATTAAATCATTCTCTGAAAGTGAAATAAAATATGTGAAACGGACACTCACTTGGCCTTGAGTTCGTGGGCAGTGCCACGAACGTTGTCCAGCTCGATCTCCAGTTTGATGGTGTCCAGGGTGAGCGTCTCCAGGGCAACACGGTACTCGCTGAGCTGAGCCTCGTACTCCGCTGTGGTGGTGGTGGAGGACTCTGGAGACCCCATGTCCGCACCCCCCGACAACTGGGACAGTCTGGCCTCCAGGATGGCGTTCTCCTGCTGGAGGACTCTCACTTTGCCCATGTACGAGGAGAAACGTTCGTTGAGGCCGGACAACATGTTCTTCTCTGCCTGCCGGGACCGCATAGGAGCCAATGCTGGGCCCAGAGAGGTACCCAATGCCATGGCCGACCCGCCACCGATCCCCCCTGCTGCCATGGTGCGTCCCATAGCGAAGGCAGGACTGGCCATCAGGGCTCCACCCCCATAACCTCCACCTCCACCATAACCTCCACCATAACCTCCACCATAACCTCCGCCTCCACCATATCCTCCACCATAACCTCCACCATATCCTCCACCACCACCACCTCCACCTCCACCTAAGCCACCACCGAAACCCAGCCCACCCCCTGCTCCCCCACCCAACCCCAGCCCAGACCCCATAGCCAGTCCACCTCCCAAGCCCAGCCCCATGCCCAAGCCTCCTCCGCCACCTCCCCCAAAGCTACTGCCACCTCCCCCAAAGCTACTGCCACCTCCCCCAAAGCTACTGCCACCACCCCCAAAGCCATCTCCAACTCCCCCAAAGCCAAAGCCCAACCTGGCTCCACCGCCTCCTATTCCCCCAGACAGGCCATGGCCACCACCGGCCGACATCCTGGAGGACCAAGTCACGGACATGATGTGCAACTGAGGATCACAGCATATGCAGCAGATGTAAGAGAATGGGAGATAGAGCTGTCTATGAGAGTCGATTCCCCAAAGAAAGCAGATCTGGATTTATATACTGTGGAGCCAGGGAGTGTGGAGGGGGGGGGGGGGGGGTGGTTGTGGGAGTGGAGGAACAGGACGAGGCTTGTAACTGTGCCACACCACCACTCAGGCACAGACAGAGCCCTCGGGGTGCTGGAGCACCTGCCCTTTCGATTGGTGGTAAAAAAGATATATATACAGTTGAAGTGGGAAATTTACATACACCGTAGCCAAATACATTTAAACTCAGTTTTTCACAATTCCAGACATTTAATCCTAGTAAAAATTCCCTGTTTTAGGTCAGTTAGGATCACCACTTTATTTTCAGAATGTGAAATGTCAGAATAATAGTAGAGAGTGATTTATTTCAGCTTTTATTTCTTTCATCACATTCCTAGTGGGTCAGAAGCTTAAATGCACTCAATTAGTGTTTGGTAGAATTGCCTTTAAATTGTTTAAGTTGGGTCAAAAGTTTTGGGTAGCCTTCCACAAGCTTCCCACAACAAGTTGGGTGAATTTTGGCCCATTCCTCCTGACAGAGCTGATGTAAATGAGTCAGGTTTGTAGTCCTCCTTGCTCGCACACGTTTTTTAAGTTCTGCCCACAAATGTTCTATAGGATTGAGGTCAGGGCTTTGTGATGGCCACTCCAATACCTTGACTTTGTTGTCCTTATGCCATTTTCCCACAACTTTGGAAGTATGCTTGGGGTCATTGTCCATTTGGAAGACCCATTTGCGACCAAGCTTTAACTTCCTGACTGATGTCTTGAGATGTTGCTTCAAAATATCCACATCATTTTCCATCCTCATGATTCTATCTATTTTGTGATGTGCACCAGTCCCTCCTGCAGCAAAGCACCCCCACAACATGATGCTGCCACCCCTGTGCTTCACGGTTGGGATGGTGTTCTTTGGCTTGCAAGCCTCTCCCTTTTTCCTCCAAACATAAGGAAGGTCATTATGGCCAAACAGTTCTATTTTTGTTTCATCAGACCAGAGGACATTTCTACAAAAAGTACAATCTTTGTCCCTATGTGCAGTTGCAAACCGTAGTCTGGCTTTTTTATGGCGGTTTTGGAGCAGTGGCTTCTCCCTTGCTGAGCGGCCTTCCAGGTTATGTTGATATAGGACTCGTTTTACTGTGGATATAGATACTTTTGTACCTGTTTCCTCCAGCATGTTCACAAGGTCCTTTGCTGTTGTTCTGGGATTGATTTGCACTTTTCACACCAAAGTGCGTTCATCTCTAGGAGACAGAACGCATCTCCTCCCTGAGCGGTATGTCGGCTGCATGGTCCCCTGGTGTTTATACATGGGTACTATTGTTTCTACAGATGAACGTGGTACCTTCAGGCATTTGGAAATTGCTCCCAAGGATGAAACAGACTTGTGGAGATCTACAATTTTTTTCTGAGGTCTTGGCTGATATTTTTTGATTTTCCCATTCTATCAAACAAAGAGGCACTGAGTTTGAAGGTAGGCCTTGAAATACATCCACAGGTAAACCTCCAATTGACTCAAATTATGTCAATTAGCCTATCAGAAGCTTCTAAAGCCATGACATTTTCTGGAATTTTCCAAACTGTTTAAAGGCACAGTCAACTTAGTGTATGTAAACGTCTGACCCACTGGAATTGTGATACAGTGAATTATGAGTGAAATAATCTGTCTGTAAACAATTGTTGGAAAAATGACTTGTGTCATGCACAAAGTAGATGTCCTAATAGACTTGCCAAAACTATAGTTTGTTAACAAGAAATTTGTGGAGTGGTTGAAAAAACGAGTTGTATTGACTCCAAACTAAGTGTAGATAAACTTCCGACTTCAACTGTATATATACGTATATTTGAAAAAGTGCTTGTATTGTATTTTTTGGTGTCTTTTCACTCGTAACTTTAAATGCAACGAATTGCCTATCAAACTACATACTTTGTCATTAACTCATTAATCTTGAAAGAAGTCCCCTCTCATTGGCTTAAATTTTAG
The DNA here is from genome assembly GCF_013265735.2 of Oncorhynchus mykiss. Classification (NCBI taxonomy): domain Eukaryota; kingdom Metazoa; phylum Chordata; class Actinopteri; order Salmoniformes; family Salmonidae; genus Oncorhynchus; species Oncorhynchus mykiss. Next base: position 36,471,856 of record NC_048592.1, on the reverse strand, counting down.
TTAATGAGGGATACAAAGTATATTGAAAACATGAGCTTCCACACAGGTGTGGTTCCTTAGTTAATTAAGCAATTAACATCCCATCATGCTTAGGGTCATGTAAAAAAAAGCCCAGTTGCCCATTATTTTGGCTACCATGGATAGAAGAAGAAATCTCAGGGACTTTGAAAGAGAGGTCTCAAAGGAGTATAGGGTTTTAAAGGATGTGTGTGTGTCTCTCTCTCTGTGTCTCTCTGTGTGTGTCTCTGTGTGTGTGTGTCTCTCTGTGTGTGTGTGTCTCTGTGTGTGTGTGTGTCTCTCTGTGTGTCTCTGTGTGTGTGTGTGTCTCTCTCTGTGTCTCTGTGTGTGTGTGTCTGTGTGTGTCTCTCTGTGTGTCTCTGTGTGTGTGTGTGTGTGTGTCTCTCTCTGTGGGTGTGTGTGTCTCTCTGTGTGTCTCTGTGTGTGCGTGTGTCTCTCTGTGTGTCTCTGTGTGTGTGTGTGTGTGTCTCTCTGTGTGTCTCTGTGTGTGTGTGTGTGTGTGTGTCTCTCTGTGTGTCTCTGTGTGTGTGTCTCTCTGTGTGTCTCTGTGTGTGTGTGTGTGTGTCTCTCTGTGTGTCTCTGTGTGTGTGTGTGTCTCTGTGTGTCTCTGTGTGTGTGTGTGTCTCTCTGTGTGTCTCTCTGTGTGTGTGTGTGTGTGTCTCTCTGTGTGTCTCTGTGTGTGTGTGTGTCTCTGTGTGTGTGTGTGTGTCTCTCTGTGTGTGTGTAAATCATCAGATCTCAACCCAACCCAACTCAACCCAATTGAACAAATTCTGGAGCGACGCCTGAGACAGCATTTTCCACCAACATCACCAAAACACTAAATTATGGAATTTCTCGGGGAACAATGATGTCGCATCCCTCCGATAGAGTTCCAGACACTTGTAGAATCTATGCCAAGGTACATTGAAGCTGTTCTGGCGGCTCGTGGTGGCCCAACAACCCTATTAAGACAGTACGTTGGGGTTTCCTTTATTTTGTGGCAACCTGTATGTCAATTATGTTATGTTTTTAATGCTCGAGTTTGAATTCAGCCTTTAATAATTGTAAAAAATAAATAAAATAAAAACATGTACAGCCTCACTTCGACACGATATCAGTTACAGTAGTATAACTTTGTTATAAAACGTATACTGCCTTTTCCCCCCTGGCTGTCTCCCAACTATGCAATATGTCCCAACGGGTTCTCATTCCTGATGCTCATAAAAACCTGGAATTCAAGTGGTGATGCAAAGGATACTGTCTGGTCTTGAAAAGCCTCTGCAGGCGTTTTTAGGACGCCGTTTTTGGGAGTCTTCCCATGTAAGAGGGTGTATGTAGCGTGCCTACCTCTCTATGCGGCAGGTGGGGCATACCTGCACGGTGTGTGAAAACATGTATGCAGGATTTCAGCCTAAATCGACCATAAGCTATCTGTGTAGCCGGCGCTTCGCTAAAAAATCAATCATACTGTAAAGATTGCCCCCGGGGTCATATACTATTTCTCTCATATTGGAAGGTTGAATGCCACATCACTAGTTAGCATACATGTGCTCTTTAATACAGAATCTAGATTGCATATGTCCTGCCATTACTGGGAAATGTTTTCATTTGTTCTCATTATTACATGTAAATTGCTGAAGTTGATTTATTTAACTAGGAAATTCAGTTAAGAACCAATTCTTATTTACAATGACGGACTACCGTCTTGATGTAGGTTAGCCCTCGTTGGGCCAGTGTGGGCTTGGTGTAGGCAAGCCCTTGTTGGGCCGGTGTGGGCTTGATGTAGGTTAGCCCTTGTTGGGCCGGTGTGGGCTCGATGTAGGTTAGCCCTTGTTGGGCTGGTGTGGGCTTGATGTAGGCTAGCCCACGTTGGGCCCGGTGTGGACTTGGTGTAGATTAGCCCTTCTTGGACCGGTGTGGGCTTGATGTAGATTAGCCCTTGTTGGGCTGGTGTGGGCTTGATGTAGGCTAGCCTTTGTTGGGCCGGTGTGGGCTTGGTGTAGATTAGCCCTTCTTGGACCGGTGTGGGCTTGATGTAGATTAGCCCTTGTTGGGCTGGTGTGGGCTTGATGTAGGCTAGCCTTTGTTGGGCCGGTGTGGGCTTGGTGTAGATTAGCCCTTCTTGGACCGGTGTGGACTTGATGTAGGTTAGCCCTTGTTGGACCGGTGTGGACTTGGTGTAGGCTAGCCCACGTTGGGCCAGTGTGGACTTGATGTAGGTTAGCCCTTGTTGGACCGGTGTGGAAAAAGTCAAGGGGTCTGAATACTTTCTGAAGGTGCTGTATATCCATTGTTCAGCTGGAATGGAACTTTCAGATCCTGTATAGTTGACTGTGATAAGTGGCTGTCTCACCTAGCTATCTTAAGATGAATGCACTAACTGTTAAGTCTCTGGATAAGAGCATCTGCTAAATGACTAACATGTCAAATATAAACACAGATCTAATATTACTGTATTGATTAAAAAAATAAAAATAAAAGTTTTTTAAATATTGGTGTCACAGATGTGTTATTTGTAAAGTTATGTATTAAACATTTGTGTAAAATCTAGCTGTACTACTTATTTCTCTGAGAGTGAAGCAGATACTGTATATAGAGTTTTAATAAAAAAACAAGATTATTTGTCCCACCGAAATGAAACCATCAAGTGGTAAATTTCAAACCACTACATGTTTGTCATTGATCAACTCCATGCCATGATTAGATAGTGAAAAGACACCCCAATCCTTTTCATAAGTTCATTAAACAATAAAAGCCTATTTACAAATGTTTTTGTAAAACGGTTTTGGAAAGAAATGAAACTATATAATTTTGGTTCAGTAATTGAAGTTTTGAGCAGTTTCATTAAAGCTGGAATCCTTTGGGGTGAAACGGCCACATCTGTTTACAATGTTACAACAACAAAGAAGCTACTTCAAAACAATGAACTCTCTTTTTTTCCCCCTCGGACATCATTGCACGTGTGATAGAAGAGCATAATATGTACTGCAATTTTGTAAGTACTGGTCGGCCTCTTTTTTTTTTTTAACCACGGTTGTAGGACGACCAGTGTTGCTTTTTTTTCTGGCAGATTCCATTTTAAGTCATAGTTAAATGTCGAGTCACAAATGTTAAGAGTTGTGAAAATGTACCATATACTTGTGAAAATGGCATCAAAGGTATAAAAAAAGAATAATTGATAAAAAAAAAAAAAGAAAAACAGGAATGCATTTTATGGGCTCTATTTTAGCCAAACTAAATGCAATAGTAAATCTTAGCTCTGGAGGTGTGCTAGAAATATTTTTGCTAATACCATAGGTGTCACACCCTGACCATAGTTTGCTTTGTATGTTTCTATGTTTTGTTTGGTCAGGGTGTGATCTGAGTGGGCATTCTATGTTGTGTGTCTAGTTTGTCTGTTTCTGTGTTTGGTCTGATATGGCTCTCAATCAGAGGCAGGTGTTAGTCATTGTCTCTGATTTGGGAACCCTATTTAGGTAGCCTGTTTGGTGTTGGGTTTTGGTGGGTGATTGTTCCTGTCTCTGTGTTTGCACCCTATAGGGCTGTTTTGGTTTTGCACCCTATAGGGCTGTCTTGGTTTTGCACCCTATAGGGCTGTCTTGGTTTTGCACCAGATAGGGCTGTTTTGGTTTTGCACATTTCTTGGTTTTGCACATTTCTTGGTTGTGTTAGTCTGTTCATGTATAGTTTCTTTATTAAAGAACCATGAATAATAACCACGCTGCGTTTTGGTCCGCCTCTCCTTCGACACAAGAAAACCGTTACAATAGGCCAACTTCTTGCACATTGTTGTGATGAACAGGTGGCCTTAGAATAAGGCTGTCACTTGGTTAAAATCATAATTCATATTCTATACTAAATATATTGTAAATCAATAAAGATCTTGCAATGTATGCATAGCATGTCATTCTACAATATGTTCCTTTGTATTTACTTAGTATTATCAAACGTCATCCAGATATTACACTATTGATGAGTCTGGAGTACAACATTACGAGTTAGCTTGTATTCTTTTTAATACCAGTGTTCCTGTAACAGAATGTGTACACTGTATATACAAAAGTATGTGGAAATCCCTTCAAAATAGTGGATTGGGCTATTTCACCCACAGCCATGCAATCTCCAAAGTCAAACATTGGCAGTAGAATGGCCTTACGTGAAGAGATCAGTGACTTTCAACGTGGCACCGTCATAGGATGCCACCTTTCCAACTAGTCAGTTCGTCAAATTTTTGCCCTGCTAGAGCTGCCCCGGTCAACTGTGCTGTTATTGTGAAATGGAAACATCTAGGAGCAACACTGGCTCAGCCGCAAAGTGGTAGTCCACACAAGCTCACAGAACGGGACCGCCGAGTGTTGTAGCGTGGTTGCAATACTCACTACCGAGTTTCAAACTGCCTCAAGAACTGTTCATCTGGAGCATCATGAAATGGGTTTCCATGGCCGAGCAGCCACACACAAGACTAAGATCACCATGCGCAATGCCAAGCGTCAGCTGGAGTGGTGTAAAGCTCGCAGACATTGGACTCTGGAGTAGTGGAAACGCGTTCTCTGGAGAGATGAATCACGCATGACAATGCATCCGTGCACAAAGTGAGGTTCATACAGAAATGGATTGTCGAGATCCGTGTGGAAGAACTTGACTGGCCTGCACAGAGCCCTGACCTCAACCCCATCGAACACCTTTGGGATGAATTGGAACGCCGATTACAAGCCAGGCCTAAACGTCCAACATCAGTACCCGACCTCACTAATGCTCTTGTGGCTGAATGGAATCAAGTCCCTGCAGGAACGTTGCAGTGGAAAGCCTTTCCCAGAAGAGTGGAGGTCGTTATAGCAGCAAAGGGAGAGGACCAAGTCCATATCCATGATTTTGGAAATAGATGTTCGACGAGCAGATGTCCACATACTTTTGGTCACGTAGTGTATGTACTGTAGGTTATAGCCAAGAGAGGAGGAAGTCGTGGCTTCTTCGAACACAGACATGGACTGAATTTTCCATGGTGCTTTATTATAACGTAACCCTGTAAAAAGATTGTAACATTGTAACGTCTTATCAATATGCGATAGAACCCTGAGCACAAGAGTAGACTATAATTAACTATTTGTTTTCCATTTTATTGTTTGCTCAGAGAGAACAGCCATCATGCTCCTGTAGTAAGAGACAAAGACACACACACACACAGAGAGAACAGCCATCATGCTCCTGTAGTAAGAGACAAAGACACACACACACACACAGAGAGAACAGCCATCATGCTCCTGTAGTAAGAGACAAAGACACACACACACACACACAGAGAGAACAGCCATCATGCTCCTGTAGTAAGAGACAAAGACACACACACACACACAGAGAGAACAGCCATCATGCTCCTGTAGTAAGAGACAAAGACACACACACACACACACACACACACACACACACACACACATTAAACATACTAACAAACAACTTTATATATTTTTTCACACATATTTGCTGTTTTCTTCAAACAGCTCATTCTAATATACAGTATCTACTATTGTACAATACATTTTTAATTAAACTGTTTATACACACACTGCATATTTATATACTGGATTCTTCAGAACAGGCATTGTATGACAAACAAAGCAAAGCATGGACCCATGTTGGACCCAAACGTACAATGTCATCCACAACTCACTTTATGTCAATATAACAATATCGCTACTGAGCGTCCGTAAGACACATGAATGGCATAGGTAGGTTGTTGAATTTGTCATTATGTCTGTCACGGGGTCCAGTCCATACCATTACCATTGTGATGTTCTCAGTTTAGTCCAGAGAACAGAATCAGGCAGGGATTCTCTTTCTGTATACAGTCAAGACAGTGCTGTCAAGTTCCTACCCCACCCTGTGTAGATCAATGACAGGCTCAAGACCCCTCTTCTACTCAATTTCACCTGGGTGGTGGAGGAGTTTTAGGGGGATGGACAAAATGAAGGAAAAAGGAAACCGCACACTGCTCTTGATATTATCACGGATCTTTAATAAGCTTTACGTATCGGCCTCACAGCCTTCGTCAGAGCTTTTGTCAGTTAAAAAAAAACGTATCACCCTTATGTAGACCTAGCCCCACCCACATCCGTTCCACGCATCGAGAGGCGCTGAGGTGAAGGAAAAACAGATAAGTGTTACCAAATATAACTATTTTCATTTCATAAATATTAGAATAAAGTGTATAAATAAGATGTATTTAAACACGTCTGTAAAACAACAATGAGGACATCGACCTACCGAGCACGTTTTCATTAATCATTGGGTACATCGTACGAAAAACATCAGAGTAATCTTAAATAAGGGGCATAATTCATGTTCAAATTCACAACGTAACATACAACATTCATCATTAAGTGGACAAACAAAATCTTGTGGTCTGATGAAAATTTAGGATCTGATTGGCTGTTTTTGGAGAGAGAATACTCTTTCTCAGTTGTCTGGGTATCGATGTGATTGACAGTGACATGCCTTTACAGGCTACTCCAATGAATGTGTACACTGCATTTGTCTGGACAAACTTCAACGACGCTGAATAGTTGCTGTCTGGTGACTCCTGAAACACAGACAAATACTGTAGGTGGAGTTAGTGAATAGGCACCTTGTCTGTCTGTCATGGATCAATGTATAGCTTCATTTATAGGAACTATGTAGATCAATGGCCGGCTCAAGCCATGATTGTCCAGCCTTGTAGTCCTCATATCCTCTACTTTATTTCCCCTGGGTGGTGGAAGGATTTTAGGAGGATAGAAACTGGGGTTAATTTAGGATCTGATTTTCAGAAAGAGAGAAAATAATTTCTCTGTTTTCTGGGCTTGTGTGAGTAAAGATTTGATTGACAGTGACATACAGGTTACATACATGTGTACACTGCATTTTTCTGGACAAACTTCAATAAGGCTGAATTGTTGTCGTCTGTTGACTCCTGAAACACATAAGACACGGGCATGTTTGGAAGGAATCCAGCAATGTGTACAACGCCATCTTGTCTATTTCAAATCTTCTCTCATTGATACACCCCACGCCATGATGACACTCACCTGTCTCGATCAATGAGATAAGATTTGAAAATAGACTAGATGGTAGCTTTCACATTGTTGGATTACTTCAAGGAGCAAAACATTTTATTTAATAACAGAGCATTTTCTAAATTCTAACGAACCCCCCCTGCAAATTAGACATGGATGTTTAGTCGGGAATTGAGGAAGTATCTTCAAGTTAAGTCCAACATTTTCTGTGCTATGCCAAACAGTACGTAATCTGTAAGGGCTAATGAAGCATCACATTAGCCCGTTACAATCTGCTAACTAAGCCAGTTAGTGACCCATAGGCCTACTCTTGCTGCTACTTTAGCGCGTCATGCATTATAACATGTATCCAGAAACAACGAGGTATCCCAGCTGTGTTGACATTTCACCGATCCACGTCATGCACTTTTGATGTCACTACAGATGTAGGATCTTAATTTGATCATCGTGTTGCAGAACTTTCCTGCAACACATTTAACACTTGTAGTGTATTTGAGTTTTTAAAAGGCTTCTGAAGTTTGTAATTTCCACTTTCAGACCTGATTTTCACAAACGAACAATGTATAAACCCCAACATGAATGTCCATGAATTATAATTCACATAAAACATCAAATTTCCTGTTGCTGGAGGATTATTTTCCTGCTGTAGCAAACTGGCTCAAATTAAGATCTGTAGCTAGCTATCCAGCTAATGTTAGCTAGGTGACATAAGCCATGAAGCTAGCCCTTGATAAGTTGTTCAGCTAGCATGTGCCTTGCTAGGCTGCTTACTTCACACATTCAATGTGACATTGGCAGCCATGGATATATACAGTGGGGCAAAAAAGTATTTAGTCAGCCACCAATTGTGCAAGTTCTCCTACTTAAAAAGATGAGAGAGGCCTGTAATTTTCATCATAGGTACACTTCAACTATGACAGACAAAATGAGAAAAACAAATCCAGAAAATCACATTGTAGGATTTTTAATGAATTTGAGTCCCTGGCGGCATAGTGTTCTCAGAGCATGTGCAGACCAGCAAGCAGGTCCAAGTCTGTGATCCTCACATGTCGCAAGCTGACTACCATCATTCCTGTTCCCAAGAACCAAGGTTACCTGCCACAATGACTACCACCCTGTAGCACTCATCTGTAATTATGAAGTGCTTTGAAAGGCTGGTCATGGCACACATCACCTCCATCATCCCAGACACCCACCCCAATTTTCAAACCGCCACAATAGATCTACAGACGATTGCACTCCACACGGCCCTCTCCCACCTTGACAAGAGTAATACCTATGTGAGAATGCTGTTCATCGACTACAGCTCAGCGCTTAAAACCAAAGTGCCCTCCAAGCTCATCACCAAACTCGGGTCCCTGGGACTGAACACCTTCCTCTGCAACTGGATCCTGGACCTTCTGATGGGCCGACCCCAGGTGGTGAGAGTAGGCAACAACTCTTCTGCCACGCTGACCATCAACACGGGGGCCCCCCAGGGGTGTGTGCTTAGCCCCCTCCTGTACTCCGTTTACCCACTACTGTGTGGCCACCAATGTTCCCTCTAAGCTGCAAGTGGGATGCGCAGTAGCCCTGAGACTGCCACTCAGCTCCCCCGGGACAGAAGAAATACTGTATCAGCCCATGGAGAAAAGCACAAGATTGAGTTTTTCCTGTTAGGTAATACTATCAACATTTCCCTTTACTGTGGCAACTGTGATCGAATCAACGCAAGCCACTTCAATGCAACACACCAAAACAAACTATACAAGAGATTTTGTTGTAACCCCTACTCTAAACAGACCGGTGTGGCATAACCAATCAGAGCTGCAGTAGGCCTATATTTAGTTAGTATATATATTTTTTTTAACCAGGTAAGTCAGTTGTGAACAAATTCTTATTTACAATGACGGCCTACAAAAAGGCAAAAGGCCTCCTTATCAGGAATCAAGGTAAGACCCAGATGCAGACACGTCGAATAGACAATGGTTTAATATTCCAACAGGGGCAGGCAATAGACAGGTCAAGGCAGGCAGAGGTTAGTAAACCAGAGGTGGGGCAACGGTACCGGAGGGCAGGCAGGCTCAGAGTAGGCAGAGGTCAACAATCCAGAGGTGTGGCAAAGGTACAGGTCAGCAGGCAGGTTCAGGGTTAGGGGCAGGCAGAGTGGTCAGGCAAGCGGGCTCAGAGTCAGGACAGGCACGGGTCAAAACCAGGAGGGCGAGAAAAAGAGAGACTGGGAAAAGCAGGAGTTGAGAACAAAAATGCTGGTTGACTTGACAATCTGGCAACGGACAAACAGAGAACACAGGTATAAATACACAGAGGATAATGGGGGAAGATGGGCGAGACCTGGAGGGGGGTGGGGACAGTCACAAGGACAGGTGACACTCCTGAAGGGATAGGGGGCTGGGATTAAAAATAAATGTCATAAAAATATAGGACAAAACACACATCACTGTATGCAAAAAGACCATTGCCATATATGGATCTGTGTCAGACTCAGCCCGTACTCCTAACAGACTGGTGCAGCACAACCAATCAGAGCTGCAGTAGGCCTATATATAAACCATTGCCATATATGGATCTGTGTCAGACTCAGCCCGTACTCCTAACAGACTGGTGCAGCACAACCAATCAGAGCTGCAGTAGGCCTATATATAAACCATTGCCATATATGGATCTGTGTCAGACTCAGCCCGTACTCCTAACAGACTGGTGCAGCACAACCAATCAGAGCTGCAGTAGGCCTATATATAAACCATTGCCATATATGGATCTGTGTCATTTACTTTGAACTGGACATTTACTTTGAATGCTGATGCGCATTCTGACTGAGTGACAACAAACTTGGTGGCACAGACAGCCCTCTGCACGCTGCTCCCAATCTGCAGTTTTATTTTCAGTTAGAACATGCAGGGAGATATTTTGCCAACATCTACTTAGGCATATTAAAACATTTTTCTGATCACGAGTATCATGTCAATTTACGAATACTATTACAAATATGAGTATGGAAATGTTGGCACAACCCTATTAGAGGGTAATGCTCTCCCCCCACAGTGCATTCTTATTTTTTTTTATCCTCAATCTTTAGATGTGCTCCACCAAAGCTGCGGGAAGTAGGGGTACTGGGGGTGCTGCAGCACCCCCTGGTGGTGAAATGGTAAAACTGCAATAATTTGTGTTGCAATAAAAACTGTTCTCTTTTGTAAAAAAAATCGTTGCTTTAGGTGCCTTGCACAAGGGCACTGACGGATGTTTCACCTAGTCGGCTATCCGAAATGATTGACACCCTTGATAAAGATGAGCAATAATAAGCTGTATTGTATGCTTAAATTATTTTATACTAATACAATTGCTCAGAGAAAGAGATTTTGTTTAACAAGTAATATTTTGTTTCTTCTCAAATAAGGTAGGGGTCAAAATTATTGACACCTTTAAAGATTCTTATAAAGTAGTTAAAGTAGTCAAAAATAGCAGATTTGGACAATTATTGACAATTAAATACAGAAATGTCTATATTACATAAGTATTCACACCCCTGAGTCAATACATGTTAGAATCAGAAGTTGTCTTCCTTAATTGACTCCCTATAAACGTAACATACATATACTAGTAGCTGTGCCAGGCCCACCACATCTGTTGACTCATCCGGCTGTAACACATATAATTCACTGGCTTGTATTCAAAGCAGTAATTGTTTCAAAACATCTCCTGCCATGTCACTGATGCATCGCGAAACAGTGGTATTTGATGGAGGCATTGTCTGTATAGTTTTTTTGGCCTTTTCACCCCAGCATTGTCCCAGCCATATCCATGGCAGCAGAAAAAATCCTAGCCACTTGGTAGCTCACCATTTAAGACGCTTCTAGCCCCTTCTTATTAATGGTATCTATTGCTTTTATTTATACATTACTATTCGAAAGTCTTAATTCTCGCTCAAAAAACTTTTTTTGGGGGGGGGGTGGGGCTTTTCAAATTGGCATGTTTTGTTTCTAAATGTCTGTGCAAGAGTGAAGGTTTCATCAAGTTGTGAGATAGTACTGTAACGACCCTGGGTTTATAAGCGCCAATGTCGACTCTGCCGCTGGAGTATGCTTTTGCGGCACAGTCGATAGTGCGCTGGACTTCAGGCTAAAAAGTCGAGGGTTCGAGACCTTATGTTTCATTACAGTATTTTTACACATATGACACACTGTGGCTGACGAAAGGCACTACTCCCAATATAAGTGAATCCCAAATCAATGTAGTTCTCATCATATTTGCGCGTCTTCGATGGTCCAACGTCCTTGTCTGTTGTTTGGCATACCCCCGACGGCATTACGCGTTCCCAAATTTGGGAATTCCTGCTGTCATTCAATGCAGTATCCTCCAAATCTCTTTTTCCAACTCATCCATAGTCATGCCGCCGAAAATATCAAAATAAATGTTCCCCTCATCCATCTTAGTTTTCGTAACAAAGTATCGATTTATCCAATCAACTGAAAAAGGTGTATGTTGCTATGATAACCAGTTCGATTTTTCTGTCGGTGTCGTTCGGATACATTCACTTTATATGAGACGGCGGAGATCGCAATTCAATATTGAAACAATATTGAAAAGGTCGGAGAGACAGACAGCAAGGTTCATACAAATCTCTGCTGTTGAAAACCAAATGATAGTCTAAAAGAAATGGGAGATAATGTCTAGATGCTTTATATAGTGGAGATCAAGTGTACATTTCCTGGCAGGGTTGATGAGACAGTGGATTGCGCAGTGAGATGGAACAGAGTAAATAGGCATTTCAACGTCATTTATTTAGTTGGTGGTGATTTGTGAAGTAGACCCCGGCTGGAATGCGGTTTTAACCAATCAGCATTCAGGATTAGACCCACCCGTTGTATAAAGTAATACTATATTCACTCAATATTCACTCATTTTACATCAACATGATGATGTGGAAACACTGGACAGTTACTTTACGATTTAATGTCTGTATGAAATACAATCTTATATTCTTAAAATAAGTATTTTAGATGAATTACCAGCCTTGAGAATTTCAACCATGCTGATAGGTTGATATTTTGATGGGCGGGAGTTGATCATTTATATGCAGCTGTCTGATATCAAACTCGTTTGACACGGTAACAACATGAGATCTAAGATACAGCTGCGAGTTCAATTCTGGCCATTGTTTGCAATTGGCCCCCCAATTTTTTTTTCATGATGTTTCTAATTTATCGGTCATATATTACAGGTCATGAGAGCATACAGGTAGCTATAGACCCCCTTCCATCGTGTGCAAACATTGGCACGATAAGTGGATACCCGCACGTGCAGATGGCAGTAGATACATTCAGTTGGCAGAGAACAAACCCCTCTTCACATTATTTAAGATAGAATTGAAATGATCAGTAAAAGCAATACAAATTGAAAATGAATCTTGATATGTAATACCTCTCTGTCTGTTAAGTTTATGTACTCTTGTTCGTATATTTCTGTTTTTATTTTATTTGTTGTGTTCATAATAAAAAAATATATATAGCTACATTCAGTGAAGAAGTTGTCGCTTAGCAACCGCTTGGGAGTTGACGAAAAACACAACAGCTGATGTTATGAAGAATACGTTTGATTTCGAGGTACACATTTGCAGCTAAAAGCTGATTTACTTTTTTTACATTGCCTACGACAAAAAGAAAACAATAATAAATAAAAACATGGCATAACTGAAATCCCTTGCGCCAAAAGGAACTGTGCTCACTAGGACAGTGATATTGTTGACACGGCATCCGGGGAATCCAACACCAAACACAGAGGACCTGTCAGAGCCACTCACGGCTCTCTATGTCGCCAAATCTAAGGGACCTCTCACCACATGAAGTACAGGAGAAGAGTGAAGAGGCTTTTCCAGAGGATTGAAACAGAAACTGACGTGTGAAACCATTGAGTTTACCTCCAAGGAGCAGTCCAAATGCCAGGCCTGGCACACACACAGAATCAACGAATAACAAGCATCGCATTCCACCGCGTGTACGAGGCAGGCGAAAACACAGATAAAATCAACTTGGTAAAAAAGGACAACGCGTTACCATGACAGTGAGTTGCATCATGTCCCAGCTGTACTATGTGGAAAAGACATGGAGGACACAGCCAGAAAATATTATAAAGACATGGAGGACACAGCCAGAAAATATTAGAAAAAGACATGGAGGACACAGCCAGAAAATATTAGAAAAAGACATGGAGGACACAGCCAGAAAAATATTATAAAGACATGGAGGACACAGCCAGAAAATATTATAAAGACATGGAGGACACAGCCAGAAAATATTAGAAAAAGACATGGAGGACACAGCCAGAAAAATATTAGAAAAAGACATGGAGGACACAGCCAGAAAATATATAAAGACATGGAGGACACAGCCAGAAAATATTAGAAAAAGACATGGAGGACACAGCCAGAAAATATTAGAAAAAGACATGGAGGACACAGCCAGAAAAATATTAGAAAAAGACATGGAGGACACAGCCAGAAAATATATAAAGACATGGAGGACACAGCCAGAAAATATTAGAAAAAGACATGGAGGACACAGCCAGAAACAAATTAGAAAAAGACATGGAGGACACAGCCAGACAAATATTAGAAAAAGACATGGAGGACACAGCCAGAAAAATATATAAAGACATGGAGGACACAGCCAGAAAAATATTAGAAAAAGACATGGAGGACACAGCCAGAAAAATATTATAAAGACATGGAGGACACAGCCAGAAAATATTAGAAAAAGACATGGAGGACACAGCCAGAAAAATATTAGAAAAAGACATGGAGGACACAGCCAGAAAATATATAAAGACATGGAGGACACAGCCAGAAAATATTAGAAAAAGACATGGAGGACACAGCCAGAAAAATATTAGAAAAAGACATGGAGGACACAGCCAGAAAATATATAAAGACATGGAGGACACAGCCAGAAAATATTAGAAAAAGACATGGAGGACACAGCCAGAAAAAAATAGAAAAAGACATAGAGGACACAGCCAGAAAATATATAAAGACATGGAGGACACAGCCAGAAAATATATAAAGACATGGAGGACACAGCCAGAAAAATATTAGAAAGACATGGAGGACACAGCCAGAAAAAAATAAAGACATGGAGGACACAGCCAGAAAAAAATAAAGACATGGAGGACACAGCCAGAAAATATATAAAGACATGGAGGACACAGCCAGAAAAAAATAAAGACATGGAGGACACAGCCAGAAAAAAATAAAGACATGGAGGACACAGCCAGAAAATATATAAAGACATGGAGGACACAGCCAGAAAATATATAAAGACATGGAGGACACAGCCAGAAAATATATAAAGACATGGAGGACACAGCCAGAAAAAAAATAAAGACATGGAGGACACAGCCAGAAAAAAATTAGAAAAAGACATCAACATTTCAGTGTGAAGCTCTCTGGTCAATCTGATCTTGGGGCATCCCCAGATGGAATGGTAAACTGTTCCTGTTGTGGATAGAGGAACCCATGAAGTTAAGTACCCATACAAATACTATGCTGGCCTGACAGGGTGCAGTGATGACACACAGTTCTGTTTGGATGAATCACTGCGCCTAAAGAAGAATCATTGATTTTACCAAGTTCAACTTCACATGTTCTTATGCAATGTCTAGCGCTGTGACTTTGTGGTTCGGACAAGTGCAGAGGTCATTGTGTGTCGCATAATCAGAGATTAAGAAATGCTGCAAAAAGCCCTACCCTAAGGCTGAAAGGTTCTTTCTTCTAAGTGTTTTTGCCGGAACTGTTGAAACAAAGCTACGAGCCTCTCCTAAAAACACTTTGAAAAAAACATTTCTCACTGTGATATGTCAGAATCTGTACAATCTCAAGCAAATAAAAACACAACATGTAGTGAAATGAATTACAATTTTTACATTAAGTAAAGATGTTGCAATATCACATCACAACACATAGCACACAAACACCTTATATGATCACATTGTAAACGTTTTCTGTTCTTATCTTCTAGCGATGACACTCTTGGTTAGATTTTACACGACACACTATCGGGACTGTAAAATACTGAAATAATTCTGTCTACAGATGACTCTTCAACATGTATTCTGACACGAGACAGTTTCGTTGATGTATCTACCTTTTGGAGAATAATGGATTCAAAACTGTCTATGTAAAATTCCTCTTTAAATAATTTGATTAAAATGTTTGAAATAAATAATAATAAAATGTGCCAAATTGTGGTATAGCGTTCAGAGCTCCCAACCCCGGATCACATAACCCCTGGCGACGGAGTCCGAGCCCCGTCTCGACTTCTCTGAGCCTCTCCCTGTCTGTCTCCTTATCGGCCAGATCACTGTCCTTTCAATAAACATGGACAACGTTACAAAAGGACACGAGGAACACGGTCTCCTTTAAAATCAAGCAAATAACTCATCCCTCTAACCAGTGTCAAAATCCCCATTTGATACAGACGATATGACTTTGATCTATTCTGTCACCGCACGGCACAACAGCACAATTCTATTCAACTTTTGGAGTTTTACACCTGTCTGTTTTGATCACTGAGATCAAACGCACTTCACCTGATTTCAAAATGGGCCAGTCTCTTCTTTTGACAGCAACTCATTAGCTTGTCTGATATGCGTGACATGGCAGAAAAAACATCCAATCCACTCACTCACACTGGAGAGAATTCAGGAAGGGTGAGTGGTGACTCAATTGTCTCTGGTAGTTGACCTGGGCTCTACGGTCTATGTTGTATGGCATTATCACATGGCCTTTGTCCCCACAAAGCTAATAGAGCCTTCTACAGAATACCACATGCAGTCTTGACAGTACTCGCTGGAACGTCTAGTATGTTTCTGTGGCTAAGAAGAAGACCACACTTAGAGACAGAAGTCGTGCTCTCCGGGGTGGTCAATTCAGGACGTGTTGAAATGTAAACATTTTTTAACATTTGAGAAAATTATCCTTAAATACCAGTACATTATTTTTCAATTCATGAATCAGATTTGAGTTCATTCCTTCACTGACTATTTGAATCAAACATATCCCAGTTATGGCCTTTAAAACAGGCTATACTGAACATTCCTTTGGCCCTTCTCCAGTCTGTCATATTAAACGGATACTTCAGAACACATACACACAAACACACACACCTCTCTCACACACACACACACACCTCTCTCATACACACACACACACCTCTCTCACACACACACACACCTCTCTCATACACACACACACACACCTCTCTCACACACACACACACCTCTCTCACACACACACACACACCTCTCTCACACACACACACCTCTCTCATACACACACACACCTCTCTCACACACACACACACACCTCTCTCACACACACACACACACCTCTCTCACACACACACACCTCTCTCATACACACACACACCTCTCTCACACACACACACACCTCTCTCATACACACACACACCTCTCTCACACACACACACACACCTCTCTCACACACACACACCTCTCTCACACACACACACACACCTCTCTCATACACACACACACCTCTCTCACAAACACACACACCTCTCTCACACACACACACACCTCTCTCACACACACACACCTCTCTCATACACACACACACCTCTCTCATACACACACACACCTCTCTCACACACACACACACACCTCTCTCATACACACACACACCTCTCTCACACACACACACACCTCTCTCTCACACACACACACACACACACACACCTCTCTCATACACACACACACCTCTCTCATACACACACACACCTCTCTCATACACACACACCTCTCTCACACACACACACACCTCTCTCATACACACACACACATCTCTCACACAAACACACACCTCTCTCACACACACACACACCTCTCTCATACACACACACACACACCTCTCTCATACACACACACACACCTCTCTCATACACACACACACACACCTCTCACACACACACACACCTCTCTCATACACACAAACACACATCTCTCTCATACACACACACACCTCTCTCACACAAACACCCACCTCTCTCATATACACACCTCTCTCATGCACACACACACACACACCCCACTCATGCACACACACACACCTCACTCATGCACACCCCTCTCTCATACACACACACACACACACCTCTCTCGTGCACACACACACACACCTCACTCATGCGCACACCTCTCTCTCCCTCACACACACACACACACACACACACACACACACACACACACACACACACACACACACACACACACACACACACACACAAAAGGAGGTAGAAGCATCTCCAGTCAGATTTTGTCCAGTCAGAAGTATCGGTGGCAGTGTGTGCTTGGGGATGGGGTGAGCAATCCAGCACTCGATGGAGTTTTCCTGAGAGGGCTCCAATGCTGGGTCAGCCAAAAAAGAACAACCAGCAGCCACACACAAAGAGCCCCAATCCACCAACCTGAGCCAGTCCCAGTCACAATCACAGCACAAACACCACAGGAGAACAATAAGCCCCTCTGCTTTCCAGAAGCTCAGGCCACAATAAAGAGCCATGCGCCCAGGGACTACGGCTGTTTGACACGATCAGGCCATCGAACAGATTCTTAAGCCTCTCGACGATGTCCATGCAGGGTGACTAGCCTTCTTCTGACACCCACACACCTTGTTCTCTCCCATCTCATACCCGCATTGTCCAAGAACAAGAGGCCATGCCTCTGCCGAGACGTCGATCCTCCTTCCTGAACCAACCTGCTGCCAAGGAGCGCCCAGGTAGTGCCAACACCAGGGTTGGCACCGCAGGCATCACCAATGCCCCCCGGGGAGTCTTTGTGGGGACGGCCCCCACGGGCGTCACCTCCAGCATGGGCACGCGCGTGTCACGACGAGCCCTGGGCATCAGCAGTGTGTTCCTGCAGGGGCTGAGGAGCACGGCCGTGCCTGTGATGCCCCACGGGGTCGGGACCGGTGGCAGGCAGTACCCCGGGGGTGCCGAGAACCTCAACAGCTGCCTGATGGAGTACAGGGACAAGGTGCACGCCCTGGAGCAGCTCAACCAGCAGCTGGAGGAGCAGATCAAGCACTGCCTGGATCGTAAGGTGTCCAGCGCTGGAGCCTGGGGTCCCCTCAGACAAGACTGGGAGGATGTTTACAGACATGTAAGTAAGGAAGTAAGAGAGAAAGAAAGAAAGAGAGGGAGAGAGAGGAGGGATTTTAAAATGAAGAGAGGGTACAGACTGATAAGTGGGGAGTGAGAGAGAAGTGGAAGAGAGAGAGGGAGGAGAGGAGTAGAGAAGGAAGGACCTCTGAAGACAGGTAAGAAAGGAAGGATGAGAATGAGAGGATGACGGGAAGAGAGGGTACAGTCAGGTAGGAGAGCAGGGGAGGAGAGGGTACAGAAGGTAGGAGGGGAAGAGAGGGAACAGACAGGTTGGAGGGGAGAGAGGAGGGGAAGAGAGGGTACAGACAGCTAGGAGGGGAGAGAGGAGGGGAAGAGAGGGTACAGACAGGTAGTAGAGCAGGGGAAGAGAGGGTACAGAAGGTAGGAGGGGAAGAGAGGGAACAGACAGGTAGGACGGGAGAGAGGAGGGGAAGAGAGGGTACAGACAGGTAGGAGTGGAGAGAGGAGGGGAAGAAATAGTATAGACAGGTAGGAGGGGAAGAGAGGGTTCAGAAGGTAGGAGGGGAAGAGAGGGAACAGACAGGTAGGAGGGGAAGAGAGGGTACAGACAGGTAGGAGGGGAAGAGAGGGAACAGACAGGTTGGAGGGGAGAGAGGGGGGGAAGAGAGGGTACAGACAGGTAGGAGGGGAGGAGAGGGTACAGACAGGTAGGAGGGGAAGAGAGGGTACAGACAGGTAGCAGGGGAAGAGAGGGCACAGACAGGTAGGAGGGGAAGAGAGGGTACAGACAGGTAGGAGGGGAAGAGAGGGTACAGACAGGTAGGAGGGGAAGAGAGGGTACAGACAGGTAGGAGGGGAAGAGAGGGTACAGACAGGTAGGAGGGGAAGAGAGGGTACAGACAGGTAGGAGGGGAAGAGAGGGTACAGACAGGTAGGAGGGGAAGAGAGGGTACAGACAGGTAGGAGGGGAAGAGAGGGTACAGACAGGTAGGAGGGGAAGAGAGGGTACAGACAGGTAGGAGGGGAAGAGAGGGTACAGACACGTAGGAGGGGAAGAGAGGGTACAGACAGGTAGGAGGGGAGAGAGGAGGGGAAGAGAGGGTACAGACAGGTAGGAGGGGAGAGAGGAGGGGAAGAGAGGGTACAGACAGGTAGGAGGGGAAGAGAGGGAACAGACAGGTAGGACGGGAAGAGGGTACAGACAGGTAGGAGGGGAAGATAGGTGTAAAGAAGGACATGAAGACATCTACAGACAGGTAAAGAAGAGAGGTTGTTGTGTGAATGGTTCACAAGGTTGATAAATTAAATCTGTTTATTTGTCACACATGCAGAAAACAACAGTTGTAGACTGTCGAAAAACACATGAGAAATAAAACACACAAGAATTTGAGCTATATACAAGTCCAGTCTCTGTACCATATCCTAGAATTAAGTTAAGAAGCTCCTGCTGAGTCTTTAGTGATGCAACATTCTACTGTTCTATACCTTCTACCTGATGACAGCGATGCAACATTCTACTGTTCTATACCTTCTACCTGATGACAGCGATGCAACATTCTACTGTTCTATACCTTCTACCTGATGACAGCGATGCAACATTCTACTGTTCTATACCTGCCACCTGATGACAGCGATGCAACATTCTACTGTTCTATACCTGCCACCTGATGACAGCGATGCAACATTCTACTGTTCTATACCTTCTACCTGATGACAGCGATGCAACATTCTACTGTTCTATACCTGCCACCTGATGACAGCGATGCAACATTCTACTGTTCTATACCTTCTACCTGATGACAGCGATGCAACATTCTACTGTTCTATACCTGCCACCTGATGATAGCGATGCAACATTCTACTGTACTATACCTGCCACCTGATGACAGCGATGCAACATTCTACTGTTCTATACCTTCTACCTGATGACAGCGATGCAACATTCTACTGTTCTATACCTTCTACCTGATGACAGCGATGCAACATTCTACTGTACTATACCTTCTACCTGATGACAGCGATACAACATTCTACTGTTCTATACCTTCTACCTGATGACAGCGATACAACATTCTACTGTTCTATACCTTCTACCTGATGACAGCGATGCAACATTCTACTGTACTATACCTTCTACCTGATGACAGCGATGCAACATTCTACTGTACTATACCTTCTACCTGATGACAGCGATGCAACATTCTACTGTTCTATACCTTCTACCTGATGACAGCGATGCAACATTCTACTGTTCTATACCTGCCACCAGATGACAGCGATGCAACATTCTACTGTTCTATACCTTCTACCTGATGACAGCGATGCAACATTCTACTGTTCTATACCTGCCACCTGATGACAGCGATGCAACATTCTACTGTTTTCTACCTGATGACAGCGATGCAACATTCTACTGTTCTATACCTGCCACCAGATGACAGCGATGCAACATTCTACTGTTCTATACCTTCTACCTGATGACAGCGATGCAACATTCTACTGTTCTATACCTGCCACCTGATGACAGCGATGCAACATTCTACTGTTTTCTACCTGATGACAGCGATGCAACATTCTACTGTTCTATACCTGCCACCAGATGACAGCGATGCAACATTCTACTGTTCTATACCTTCTACCTGATGACAGCGATACAACATTCTACTGTTCTATACCTTCTACCTGATGACAGCGATGCAACATTCTACTGTTCTATACCTTCTACCTGATGACAGCGATGCAACATTCTACTGTTCTATACCTGCCACCTGATGACAGCGATGCAACATTCTACTGTTCTATACCTTCTACCTGATGACAGCGATACAACATTCTACTGTTCTATACCTGCCACCAGATGACAGCGATGCAACATTCTACTGTTCTATACCTGCCACCTGATGACAGCGATGCAACATTCTACTGTTCTATACCTGCCACCTGATGACAGCGATGCAACATTCTACTGTTCTATACCTTCTACCTGATGACAGCGATACAACATTCTACTGTTCTATACCTGCCACCAGATGACAGCGATGCAACATTCTACTGTACTATACCTTCTACCTGATGACAGCGATGCAACATTCTACTGTACTATACCTTCTACCTGATGACAGCGATGCAACATTCTACTGTTCTATACCTTCTACCTGATGACAGCGATACAACATTCTACTGTTCTATACCTGCCACCTGATGACAGCGATGCAACATTCTACTGTTCTATACCTTCTACCTGATGACAGCGATGCAACATTCTACTGTACTATACCTTCTACCTGATGACAGCGATGCAACATTCTACATCTTCTACCTGATGACAGCGATGCAACATTCTACTGTTCTATACCTGCCACCAGATGACAGCGATGCAACATTCTACTGTTCTATACCTTCTACCTGATGACAGCGATGCAACATTCTACTGTTCTATACCTTCTACCTGATGACAGCGATGCAACATTCTACGGTTCTATACCTTCTACCTGATGACAGCGATGCAACATTCTACTGTTCTATACCTTCTACCTGATGGCACTAGGTCAAATCAAATCAAAAAGGTTGAAGCACTGATTGAGTGGGTGGTCGGAGCTGGAGATTGTGGCGGGCTTTGCATTGGATAGCTCTTTCATTTAGAAGTGACAGTTTTGTAATGGGAGTCTAACCTCGATGCAGTGTTTCTGGGCCCGGGTTGCATAAAAAGGTGTTTCCCTTAAGGGTTAATTGTCCCTTACCTAAAGGAATTGTTTAAGGGTGTTGCATAGAGCCCCGCAGACATTTCTTTAGGTGAGGACATAATTTAAGGGTTTTACGTTAGGCAGAAAGAGTCTCTGGTTACCATGGAGACGACCTGATTCACTGACTGAAAGTCTCATCAAAAGAGATCACATTTATTTTGGGGAGAAAAATAGGTGTGGTAATGCTGTTCGAGGGATGAATAAAGTATATTTGGTTTTCAGCGATAGGTGGGTGAAATCCTCTCGCAAAATAAACGGGGTGTGTATTCAACGTTCACCTGCTTTAACCCTCCAATACACCACCGGTCTTACTGTCCTCTCATAATGGTCCTACCTAAATAAGGCATTTTGAGTCCCTTGACTTCAGATATCATAAGGGTTATATTAAGACACTATAAAAGGTGTTTAACAAGTAATAGTGCATTATACATGCATGCAGAATACCCATTGATGTTGCACTTCAGAGCATCTGTTGCGCTGTAGTGGATAGACTGACAATTTGCAAAAAATCCCCCACAGGTTAGTGAGTCCATCCTTGCCAATGCCAGGCTAATGCTGCAGACAGAGAATGTGCAGGCCAACGCTGAGGACTTCAAGGACCGGTGAACATACACTCTCCTACCATCCTCTCTCCTAGAATCCTCGCCTCCTCACCTCCTCGCATCCTCACCTCCTCTCATCCTCACCTCCTCTCATCCTCACCTCCTCTCATCCTCTCTCATTACCTTCTCTCTCCTCGCATGCTCTCTCCTCACCACCTAGCATCCTCTCTCCTCACCTCCTAGCATCCTCTCTCCTCACCTCCTAGCATCCTCTCTCACCTCCTCTCTCCTCATCCCCTCACCCCCTCTCTCCTCACCTCCTAGCATCCTCTCTCCTCACCTCCTCTCTCCTCACCTCCTCTATCTTCACCTCCTTGCATCCTCTCTCCTCATCCCCTCACACCCTCTCTCCTCACCTCCTTCCCAAAATGTCAGTACCTAGGGAATTCGAGAAGATCTCTTTGACTTTCGAGTTTCACTCTGTCTCCGTTTCCTTCTATCGTCCTGTAGGTATGAGAATGAACAGCCGTTCAGGAAGGCGATGGAGGAAGAGATCAGCTCTCTGTACAAGGTGATTGACGACGCCAACCTGACGAAGTCGGACCTGGAGAGCCAGATGGACAGCATGAGGGCTGAGCTTCGGGACTTGGCCTGCAACCACGAGGAGGTGGGTCCAGCATGAAGGAATAAAGCACATAAACCAGTCAGAATACCAAGCTAACAGGATTTTTCTCACTTAGAATACACAAGACAATTTTGGGATATTCATTTAGTTTACTTACCCAGCATAGGAATAAATACGACACATATGAAACCCTAACTGCTAACATTTTCATAGGATTCCTTTCTTGTGGGGTTTCAAGTGTTATGACAAATGTTCCACTGACAATCATTTGCCTCCACAGAGTGAGAGACTACACCTCATCGAGCTAATTGTTATCTAAACTCAAGATCATTTAGTTGATTATGTGAATCCGGTGTGTTAGTGTTGTGTTCTGCTGCCCCCTACAGGACGTGAGGGTGCTCTACAAGCAGATGGCAGGTGGCGAGATGGACGAGCTGGACGCTCCCATTGAGACCAATCTGGACCAGATACTGGCCTACATTCGCTCCCACTGGGAAAGAGTCATCGAGAAGAACCGTGCCGAGACCGACGCCTATCTGGAATGCAAGGTAAATTCATAATGTTGTGCCCCATCTGTACAAGCTATAACACCTGAATAAGCAAGGGGTAAAACAACCATTTACTTTTAAACAGATGTGTACTTGACATTTATTTACATTTGTCTGTCAGTTGTTTATCTATTCTGAGGTCAGCTTGAGGTTTATTGTGTTTACTAAAAGGGCCAGTCAAAACGAATGAAACACACCTGCTCTTTGATGTAGCTTTGACGGCTGTACATTTGTATGCGTGTGTGTGTGTGTGTGTGTGTGTGTGTGTGTGTGTGTGTGTGTGTATGTGTGTGTGTGTGTGTGTGTGTGTGTGTGTATGTGTGCGTGTAAATGTGTGTGAGTTCAGCAGGCGGAGAGTATGGGCAGTAAACTGAGCCGTGAGGAGGAGGAGCTGGAGAGTCTGAAGACAGAGTGTAATGATGCTGGCTGTAAGATCCAGAGTCTGCAGGCCCAAACTGAGTCTATCAGAGCACTGGTACGTACGTATTGTGATGCCGGCTGTAAGATCCAGAGTCTGCAGGCCCAAACTGAGTCTATCAGAGCACTGGTACGTACGTATTGTGATGCCCTGCTGTAAGATCCAGAGTCTGCAGGCCCAAACTGAGTCTATCAGAGCACTGGTACGTACGTATTGTGATGCCGGCTGTAAGATCCAGAGTCTGCAGGCCCAAACTGAGTCTATCAGAGCACTGGTACGTACGTATTGTGATGCTGGCTGTAAGATCCAGAGTCTGCAGGCCCAAACTGAGTCTATCAGAGCACTGGTACGTACGTATTGTGATGCTGGCTGTAAGATCCAGAGTCTGCAGGCCCAAACTGAGTCTATCAGAGCACTGGTACGTACGTATTGTGCTGTAAGATCCAGGAGGGGTGGGGGGGTGGTTGGAGGTGTCAACTGCTTCAAAGCCGGCACACCTCCCAACACACCCGTTCTCAAAGACTGATATATTGTGGACATTTTCATCTTAATAAATATTTTTTTGCTGTTTTGTGCGATATGAAGCATGTTTCTTTGTGGGTATTTACAGTTGAATTCTGGCCTGATCCTTCGTGTTGTTCTTATTGCTTCAACAGAAGCGAGGTCTGGAGAACTCCCTGAACGACGCCAGGCATTGGCACGACATCGAGCTGCAGAACCTGGGATCCGTCATCGGCAAGCTGGAGTCGGAGCTGGGTGACGTCCACGGCGACGTCGAACAACAGCGTCGCGACTATGAGACGTTGCTGGGAAACAAAATGCGTCTGGAGCTGGAAATCGGCACCTACCACGGCATCTTGGACGGGGAGGAGAGCCGCTACCACCCCTCCATGTGAGTAGGGTTAGGGTAGCTAACTTCAAAGAAGAAGATTAATAGCCCAGCAGGCAAAATTTGACACATGACGTTGTAATGACATAATTTTAGGCCGTCATTGTAAAATAAGAATTTGTTCTTAACTGACTTTCCTAGTTAAAATAAAGGTTACTTAAAAATTCAAATTCATTTTCTGGTCGTAAACTGGTTTTGTGTTTATACTATGATTGCAAGGTGAACTGCACGTAATGTATTCCAATGGGTGGAAATAGCATGACCTCTTTTGACACAGTGTTCCTCTCAACAGGTGCACAGGTGCATCAGAGCCCGAGGGGAAACAAACTCCCCTTCCTCCCCATTCAGAGCCCTCTGGCAACCCAGCCCTCCAAGGTAAAGTCTACAGCCCGGTTCAAAACACAAGGAGCAAGGCACTCTTTATGACCTCAAAATGGCTCTATTGTGATGGCAAGTTCAATTGAACAATATCTTTAAAAACGCAAGACTTGTTTCGTAATGTAAAGCATTCGTCGGGGAGAACAGCTTGCTGAGAATATTGACAGAGGCATTTAATCTCTTGCTTAAGCATAAATCCACACACAGATCACAATGGTCTTGAATTTCACAAACATTTCACACACCTGTGAAATCTGACTGGCTCGTGAGAGGTGTGTGAAGTTGTTCTGTGCTTCTGGAAACATCTTCCTTGTGCTAAAAGGGTTCCAAAAGGGTCCTTCGGCTGTCCCCATAGGAGAACCCTTTTTGGTTCCAAGTAGAAGCCTTTTTGGTTCCAAGTATAACTCTTTTGGGTTCCATGTAGAACCCTCTGGGCTCTATTTTAACTAACCTAACACAATGGTAAATCTAAGTGCAGGCGGTAGTGCTATTGGTTCAGGGGTGTGTCAGAAATATTTTTTTTGCTATTTTCACTGTCACAATTATCAGAGAGCTTGCTGGCGTTGGCGTGAAAGGGCTGGGCT
Organism: Oncorhynchus mykiss; assembly: GCF_013265735.2. Taxonomy (NCBI): domain Eukaryota; kingdom Metazoa; phylum Chordata; class Actinopteri; order Salmoniformes; family Salmonidae; genus Oncorhynchus; species Oncorhynchus mykiss. The sequence continues at coordinate 36,445,945 of NC_048592.1, read as the reverse complement.
TTGATGAATAAATACGTTGTAGGTGTGTCGAGGCTTGGCCCCTCACTGGCCAATCAGAACGTGCTCCATATGCTGGGTGCTTCAAGTTGTGTACTTACGATCTTTTATGTATTGCCGTGGAATCAACTCCGATTCCAATGTTAGTTCGTTATAGTTTGTTAAATGGCTTACAGAAATGAAATAACAAAATGTAGACCTAAATAGGTTAACTTAAATCCATTTGCAGTCCACATTGTTCTAAGTAATTGTGTGGCTTTAATAGCATTCACACTGATATAGGGGCTAGACCTACTGTAAATTGCATTATGGCTGAGCATGGACATGACAAATATTGTCAATAAGCACGATTAAATTCATTATTGATAAGGCCTAACAAGAGAACAAAAAATTCTAATCAATTTCTAAAACAAAACAACTTGCTTTAAATAGGTCATGTCACACTTACAGGCACCGTCATTTCTCATATTAAAACAACGCAGACCATGGAGTTTTACGCACATCCAAAATGGTTCCTGCAAGGCTAAAATAATGTGGGCCTACCTACAATGCATACAGCGCCTTCAGGAAAGTATTCAGACCCCTTGACTTTTTCCACGTTTTGTTCCCTTACGGCTTTATTCTAAAAGGGATTAAATAAAAAAAATCCTCATCAATCTACACACAATACCCCATAATGACATCACAATACCCCATAATGACATCACAATACCCCATAATGACAAAGAGAGAATCGTTTTTTTGTGACATTTATGCAAATTAATAAAATAAAAAAAACAGATACCTTATTTACATAAATATTCAGACCCTTTGCTATGAGACTCAAAATTGAGCTCAGGTGCATCCTGTTTCCATTGGTCATCCTTGAGTCCACCTGTGGTAAATTAAAATGATTGGACATGATTTGGAAAGGCACACACCTGTCTATATAAGGACCCACAGTTGACAGTGCATATCAGAGTAAAAACCAAGCCATAAGGTCAAAGGAATTGTCCGTAGAGCTCCAAGGCAGGATTGTGTCGAGGCACAGATCTGAGGAAGGCTACCAAAACATTTCTACAGCATTGAAGGTCTCCAAGAACACTGTGGCCTCCATCATTATTAAATGGAAGAAGTTTAGAACCCCCAAGACTCTTCCTAGAGCTGGCCGCCCGGCCAAACTAAGCAATCGGGAGAGAAGGGCCTTGGTCAGGGAAGTGACCAAGAACCCGATGGTCACTCTGACAGAGCTCCAGAGTTCCTCTGTGGAGATGGGAGAACCTCCCAGAAGGACAACCATCTCTGCAGCACTCCACCAATCAGGCCTTTATGGTAGAGTGGCCAGACGGAAGCCACTCCTCAGTAAAAGTCACATGACAGCCCGCATGGAGAAACAAGATGATCTTGTCTGATGAAACCAAGATTGAACTCTTTGGCCTGAATGCCAAGTGTCATGTCTGGAGGAAACCTGGCACCATCCCTATGGTGAAGTATGGTGGAGGCAGCATCATGCGGGGATGTTTTTCAGCGGCAGGGACTGGGAGACTAGTCAGGATCAAGGGCAAAGGTGAACAGAGCAAAGTACAGAGAGATCCTTGATGAGAACCTACTGCAGAGCGCGCAGGACCTCAGACAGGTGCGAAAGTTCACCTTCCAACAGGAGAACGACCCTAAGCACACAGCCAAGACAACGCAGGAGTGGCTTCGGGACAAGTCTCTGAATGTTCTTGAGTGGCCCAGCCAAAGCATGGACTTGAACCCAATCGAACATCTCTGGAGAGACCTGAAAACAGCTGTGCAGCGACGCTCCCCGTCCAACCTGACAGAGCTTGAGAGGATCTGCAGAGAATAATGGGAGAAACTCCCCAAATACAGGTGTACCAAGATTGTAGCGTTATACCCAGGAAGACTCAAGGCTGTAATCGCTACCAAAGGTGCTTCAACAAAGTACTGAGTAAAGGGTCTTATACTGAAATATCACATTTGCTGCATTGAGACGCATTGAGACGCATTGAGACGCATTGCCAATACGATTGAATTACCTGGTCATTTGAATGTGAAATAATTAGCTGACAAGTGGAAGCTAGGTGCTGGCAATTTATTAGCTAAACTATCTTGCAAAGTCGTTAGCTTTGTAGTTAGCTAAGACATTGTTGTTAGGTTGTTTGTAATTATGGAGAACCAGGAATGATTAAAAATCAAATAAATGAAAATGTATACATATCCATGTATATAATTCCTCCTCATCATTTTTGGAATTTGTTATCATCTTTTTAATGATCCCAAATGCATTATCAATGCATTCATTGTCAATTACTTTTGTAATTTAATCATGGGTTTATGTGTATGCATTTCTTTAGTATTTTCCAAATGTTGTATTTATTTAGATATTTTAATATGTTTCCAGATGTATTTTGTTTCCACTCCTGGTTTTCCAGACCAGTAGTTTGCTGGTTCATATATATATATATATATATATATATATATATATATATATATATATATATATATATATATATTTATTATGCATTTTTCAAGTCCTTCATACTATTTTGGTAAAATTAACTACTTATTAATAATTTTTTGTATTTTCAGGCTCCAACACATCTAGTCCCTAGTGGAAGGACTTTGGGCCATTTGGGGAATAAAGCTCTCACACCGTTGTTCTCCAAGGTTTCTGTGCAAGGTATCATTTTGAAACCACGTTTTCACTACAGAGTTGAATAAAATCAAAACCTCTGCAAGAAAGCGTTTGGACCTCTTTTTTTCCCCAACTAGTCCTCTATTCAAATAGATTTGGGTTAGAATGGGAAAGTATTCACACAGAAAGTATTCAAACCCCTTGACTTTTTCCACATTTGTAGAGCACATCTGTTCTGAGAATCGTCGCCTCTTTCTCTCTCAGTGCATCAAAAAATTTTGAGCACGAGCACGCCGGGCAAAACGTAAGTACACACTCCCCTTCTCCCAGGATGCAGGCATGCATAACAAATCAACACAACATATTGATATATGAACCTGGTGAAATTCACATAGTACTTTAACAACTGTTACACGTACAGAATAAAAATATTCCAAAACATGTATCCTGTTTGCAACAAGGCACTAAAGTAATACTGAACAACAAAAAAAATTGGGGACAAATCCAATACAACACCTTACTGACTACCAGTCTCCATATTTTGAAACCGACGCTGAAAAACATCCCTACAGCATGATGCTGCCACCTTGCTTCACCGTAGGGATGGTATTGGCCAGGTTTCCTCCAGATGTGACGCTTGGCATTCAGGCCAAAGAGTTCAATCTTGGTTTCATCAGACCAGAGAATCTTGTTTCTTTCGGTGCCTTTTGGCAAACTCCAAGCGTGCTGTCCAGTGCCTCTTACTGAGGAGTGGCTTCCGTCTGGCCACTCTACCATAAAGGCCTGATTGGTGGAGTGCTGCAGAGATGGTTGTCCTTCTGGAAGGTTCTCCCATCTCCACAGAGGAACTCTGGAGCTCTGTCAGAGTAACCATCGAGTTCTTGGTCACCTCCCTGACCAAGGCCCTTCTCTCCCGATTGCATGATTTAGCCGGGCGGCCAGCTCTAGGAAGAGTCTTGGTGGTTCCACATTTTTTCCATTTAAGAATGACAGAGGCAAACTGTGTTCTTGGGGACCTTCAATGCTGCAGAAATGTTTTGGTACTCTTCCCCAGATCTGTGCCTAGACACAATCCTGTCTCAGCGCGTTACAGACAATTCCTTCAACCTCATGGTTTTTGCTCTGACATGCACTGTCAACTGTGGGGCCTTATATAGACAGGTGTGTGCCTTTTCAAATCATGTCCAATCAATTGACATTTACCACAGGTGGACTCCAATCAAGTTGTAGAAACATCTCAAGGATGATCAATGGAAACAGGATACACCTGAGCTCAATTTCGAGTCTTATTACAAAGGGTCTGAATACTTATGTAAATAAGGTATCCATTTTTCATTTTGAATACAGTTTCTACATTTTCTAAAAACCTGTTTTTGCTTTGTCATTATGGGGTATTGTGTATAGATTGAGGAAATGTTTTTATTTAATCAATTTTAGAATAAGGCTGTAACGTAATAAAATGTGAAAAAAAGTGAAGGGGTCTGAATACTTTCCGAATGCAAGGTACACTACATGACCAAAAGTATGTGCTCATCAAACATCTCATTCCAAAATCATGGGCATTAATACGGATTTGGCTGGCAGGGATGTTCCTGTCCCATCGCGCACTTGTGACTCCTGTGGCGTGCCTGGCGCAATGCATGCTGACACGGTCACCAGATGTACGGTGTTTCCTCTGACACATTGTTGCTGGCTTCCGGGTTTAGCGGCCGTTGTGTCAAGAAGCAGTGCAGCTTGGCTGGGATGTGTTTCGGAGGACGCACGGCTCTCGACAGTCGTGTCTCCCGAGTCCGTACAGGAGTCGCAGCGATGGTACAGGACTGTAATTACCAATTGGATACCACAAAATTGGTTAAAAAAATAAAAAATAATAATAAAATATAATAAACAAATAAGATGTCCCGTCCCTGGAACTAAAGGGCCTAGCCCGAACCATGAAAAACATTCCCAGACCATTATTCCTCCTCCACCAAACTTTATAGTTGGCACTATGCATTGGGGCAGGTAGTGTTCTCCTGGCATCTGCCAAACACAGATTTGTCCGTTAGACTGCCAGATGGTGACGCATGATTCATCACTCCAGAGAACACGTTTCCACTGCTCCAGAGTCCAATGGTGGTGAGCTTTACACCACTCCAACTGACGCTTGGCATTGCACATGGTGATCTTAGGCTTGTGTGTGCGGCTGCTCAGCTCCTGCTCGGAAACCCATTTCATGAAGCTCCCGACGAACAGTTCTTGTGCTGATTCTGCTTCCAGAGGCAGTTTGGAACTCGGTAGTGAGTGTTGCAACCGAGGACAGACACATTTTACACGCTACACACTTCAGCACTCTGCGTTCCTGTTCTGTGAGCTTGTGTGACCTACCACTTCACAGCTGAGCCGTTTTTGTTGCTTCTAGATGTTTCCACTTCACAACAGCAGCACTTACAGTTGACCGGAACAGCTCTAGGAGGGCAGAAATTGGACAAACTGACTTGTTGGAAAGGTGGCATCATATGACGGTGCCATGTTGAAAGTCTCTGAGCCCTTCGGTAAGTCCAATCTACTGTCAATGTGTCTATGGAGATTGCAAGGCTCTGTGCTCAATTTCATGCACCTGTCAGCAACAGGTGTGACTGAAATAGCTGAATCCACTAATTTGAAGGGATGTCCACATACTTTTGTATAAATAGTGTATCAGTGTTTCCTTTTCCTTTTTTAATTATTATTATTTTATTTTTTTCAAATGTTAGACTTTTTCTTCCCCTCTAACATTAAAGAGTATTTTGCTGGCTGTTTGTGTACATCATTGACTAAAATTCTGAGTAAGGTGTGGTTCGGTCCTATGAATTTTTCCACTCAGATGGTTTTGGAGTTATAATTAATGCTGTGCCATGGTTTCAATTACTCATTAAAAAAAAACCAATTGTGTCTCACGCAGGCTATATGACTCAGTTAGCCTGGGTAAACAACTGAACGCTGATGTAAAACAATGGAGAGCACAGCATTCAGTCTGGTTTAACCAGTCTATGACTTAGCAGGTGTAGAGATCTAAATTGAAGTCATTGATAATGACAGGCCCAAATTTTCAGTCTTGCCCTTGTGAGTCAAAAAGAGGACGGGGGAAAGGACATTTAAATTGCACGCTCCCACAAATCAAATGTATTTATATAGCCCTTCTTACATCAGCTAATATCTCAAAGTGCTGTACAGAAACCCAGCCTAAAACCCCAAACAGGGGTTAAGACCACATTCATCCATATACATGACACTGCACAATTCATATGAAACAGAGACTTTCATTCATCTTAGAAAACACATAGAGAAGTTCAACAACACAGTGTGTGCTCAATATACAGTGCCTTGCGAAAGTATTCGGCCCCCTTGAACTTTGCGACCTTTTGCCACATTTCAGGCTTCAAACATAAAGATATAAAACTGTATTTTTTTGTGAAGAATCAACAACAAGTGGGACACAATCATGAAGTGGAACGACATTTATTGGATATTTCAAACTTTTTTAACAAATCCAAAACTGAAAAATTGGGCGTGCAAAATTATTCAGCCCCTTTACTTTTAGTGCAGTAAACTCTCTCCAGAAGTTCAGTGAGGATCTCTGAATGATCCAATGTTGACCTAAATGACTAATGATGATAAATACAATCCACCTGTGTGTAATCAAGTCTCCGTATAAATGCACCTGCACTGTGATAGTCTCAGAGGTCCGTTAAAAGTGCAGAGAGCATCATGAAGAACAAGGAACACACCACGCAGGTCCGAGATACTGTTGTGAAGAAGTTTAAAGCCGGATTTGGATACAAAAAGATTTCCCAAGCTTTAAACATCCCAAGGAGCACTGTGCAAGCGATAATATTGAAATGGAAGGAGTATCAGACCACTGCAAATCTACCAAGACCTGGCCGTCCCTCTAAACTTTCAGCTCATACAAGGAGAAGACTGATCAGAGATGCAGCCAAGAGGCCCATGATCACTCTGGATGAACTGCAGAGATCTACAGCTGAGGTGAGAGACTCTGTCCATAGGACAACAATCAGTCGTATATTGCACAAATCTGGCCTTTATGGAAGAGTGGCAAGAAGAAAGCCATTTCTTAAAGATATCCATAAAAAGTGTTGTTTAAAGTTTGCCACAAGCCACCTGGGAGACACACAAAACATGTGGAAGAAGGTGCTCTGGTCAGATGAAACCAAAATTGAACTTTTTGGCAACAATGCAAAACGTTATGTTTGGCGTAAAAGCAACACAGCTCATCACCCTGAAAACACCATTCCCACTGTCAAACATGGTGGTGGCAGCATCATGGTTTGGGCCTGCTTTTCTTCAGCAGGGACAGGGAAGATGGTTAAAATTGATGGGAAGATGGATGGAGCCAAATACAGGACCATTCTGGAAGAAAACCTGATGGAGTCTGCAAAAGACCTGAGACTGGGACGGAGATTTGTCTTCCAACAAGACAATGATCCAAAACATAAAGCAAAATCTACAATGGAATGGTTCAAAAATAAACATATCCAGGTGTTAGAATGGCCAAGTCAAAGTCCAGACCTGAATCCAATCGAGAATCTGTGGAAAGAACTGAAAACTGCTGTTCACAAATGCTCTCCATCCAACCTCACTGAGCTCGAGCTGTTTTGCAAGGAGGAGTGGGAAAAAAATTCAGTCTCTCGATGTGCAAAACTGATAGAGACATACCCCAAGCGACTTACAGCTGTAATCGCAGCAAAAGGTGGCGCTACAAAGTATTAACTTAAGGGGGCTGAATGATTTTGCACGCCCAATTTTTCAGTTTTTGATTTGTTAAAAAAGTTTGAAATATCCAATAAATGTCGTTCCACTTCATGATTGTGTCCCACTTGTTGTTGATTCTTCACAAAAAAATACAGTTTTATATCTTTATGTTTGAAGCCTGAAATGTGGCAAAAGGTCGCAAAGTTCAAGGGGGCCGAATACTTTCGCAAGGCACTGTAAATTCTGGAATTGTGAAAACAAAGTGGGTGTCAGTGATGACATTCATATGGATGATAGTTCCTTGGAGGAAAGTTGCTCGAGTTTAGTATTTTGTTCTTTCTTCATTTACTGGGGATTCTGGGTTGTTTATTTCTCCTCTGTAAGGAGGAAACCAGATCCTGCAGGGTGTGTCTAGGCAGTTGTACAACTTATTAAGAAACAGCTCAACTTAAGTTAAATTTAGATACAGAACGTGTAGCAAAAAAAAAAAAAACTGATCTGAGGGTATTCAATAAATAAGGACTGTTATGGACTGTGACCTCAGTGGTGTAACGTACTTAAGTAAAAATACTTTCAAGTACTATTTAAGTTGTTTCTGGGGGTATCTGTACATTACTTTTACTTCACTACATTCCTAAAAAAATATGTACTTTTTAATTTCACTTGAGTCCTTTTCTAATAAAAGGTATCTTTAACTTTTACTCAAGGATGACAATTGAGTCCTTTTCTATAAAAGGTATCTTTAACTTTTACTCAAGGATGACAATTGAGTCCTTTTCTATAAAAGGTATCTTTAACTTTTACTCAAGGATGACAATTGAGTCCTTTTTCCCACCACTGTGTGTCCTTATGGTTCACCTCGCTGGCGTGGTGATCGTGTTGTAGTGGGGCCACATATGACAGAGTAGCAGCCAGAAGAGCAATGTGAGGGTTTCTGGAAGGAGTCATCGGTCCCCCTTCTCCTGCACAACTGGCTCCTGCTGATGTTCCGCATTTATCTCACTCTGCGGAGGACAATGGATCAACTGTTACTTAACAAAGTGTCAATCAGAAGTTCACCCAAATCTTCCCATTGCCATTAATGCATAATTCATGTGAACGTAAAGACTAACACACACACAGATCTGAAGATAAGCTTGGGTCTATAAGGACAATGAGAAAATCACCAAATGTAATTATGTATTCAAGACAGACGTGAAACTATACCGAACAAAAACATTAACGCAACCTGCAACTATTTCAAAGATTTTACTGTGTTACAGTTAAGGAAATCAGTCAATTGAAATAAATAAATTAGGCCCTAATTTATTGATTTCACATGACTGGGAATACAGATATGCATCGGTTGGTCAAAGTCACCTTAATAAATAAAATAAAAAGTAGGGGCGTGCATCAGAAAACCAATCAGTATCTGGTGTGACAAACCATTTGCCTCACGTCTCCTTCGCATAGAGTTGATCAGGCTAAAGGTTGTGGCCTGGGGAATGTTGTCCCCACTCCTCTTCAAGCTATGCAAAGTTGCTGGATATTGGCCGGAACTGGACCACGCTGTCGTACACATCGATCCAGAGCATCTCAAATATGCTCAAAGAGTGACATGTCTGGTGAGTACGCAGGTCATGGAAGAACGGGGACATTTTCAGCTTCCAGGAATTGTGTACAGATCCTTGCGACATGGGGCTGTGCATTATCATGCTGAAACACGAGGTTATGGTGGCGGGTGAATGGCGCGACAATGGGCCTCAGGATCTCGTTACGGTATTTCTGTGCATTCAAACTGGCATCGGTAAAATGCAATTGGAGGCGGATTATTGGAGAGAAATGAACAATCAATTTTATGGCAACAGCTCTGGTAGACATTCCTGCAGTCAGCATGCCAATTGCATGTTTCCTCAATTTGAGAAGTGAAAACCTCCTGGAGTTTATATTTAACATATCTTATATTATAATAAATAATCAGAATATGCAAAGTCTAACCATGTTTCAGGCTGATTTACAATGACTGCCTACCCCGGCCAAACCCGGACGAAGCTGGCCCAATTGTGCGCTGCCATATAGCCTCTTACTTTTTTTAAACGTTGTAAATATTTTTCTAATTCTATTTCTTGAACTGCATTGTTTAAAGGCTTGCAAGTAAGAATTTCACGGTAAAATACAAATCACAGGAGTTCAGGCCACACTATCAATGTTGTTGCAATAAATGAATCATTTCTCGTCTTGACGCTTTTTTTGTTGTCGGTAATGACGTACAGAATACACCATTTCCCAGCAACCCTTCCTTTACCCGCCCTACATTAAAATGAGAAGGTGGAGCTACAAAGACAACTCGGCGTTTCATTGGTCGGGTGAGCCGGCGTAGGGAACACGCGACAACGAGATCATTCTTTCTTGTGCGTTTCCAACGTCGTCGCCGCCGCCGGTGAACAGGTACAAGACCGGTAAGAAAATATATTTCATTATATTTAAACGTATATGAACCACACCTGACATAGTCACAAATAATAGTATACAAAAAAATTCGTATGTGGGCTTTTAGTAAGAAGATACAAGATTGATTCGATCAGTAACGTTAGCTAACTAAAGTCGAGCTAGCATACCCGCCGGTAAACTAGCTAGTTACACAATGCAGTGAAGAGGACCACGAGTTGCTTCGGCATTAGCCACCAGTTAGCTGAATCATTACTTGGAGTCTGACTCAATCGTTTTGTGGGGGTGGGGGGATTTATAGCCAGCGGAATTTATTGGCATCTGTCAAATCAAAGGACATGAAGGCCCACACGGGATTCCTGGATTTGTGATAAGATTTTATAACTATATTCGGACGTAATTTTAGCTAGACAATTTTACCTTTGGTTGAATATAACCGTTGTGTGTGTATATATATTTTTCGACCTAGCCGTTTAGCTAGCGAACATTAGCTTGGTAATTTAGGGGCCTCTTTATCAACCTCCATATAAAATGGCCCAGGGCGCCAGTTTCGCATCTAGTTAACTACCGCAGTTGGGCTAGTTGATTAAATTATGTAGCTACTAGTTACGCACAGTTCTTACAGGATATTGGTTAAAATAGCCAACTAGGTAAATGGCAGGAAATGCGTGTGAGGACGACACGTGAGATTACATTACCCACCTGTCTTAACTACCCCGGTTCTTCAGCGCTTACCGCTATGCTGTAAGAACGAACTAGCTTGCTACAAGGGAAATTATGCTGGCATTTATTGGTGTTGAGTAACGATGCTAGGCCCGGAATGTACTGATGTTGCAATCACCACGGCACCAATATAATTAGCTAGTTACATACCGTTAGCGATCTTGGCGTAAAATTCATCAGCTGTGTAACCTGATATGAACTGGCAATTTCCAATGTCTCGTCTTTGCTTGCGATTCATATGAATGGAAACCAATGATGTCTATGAACACCAGCTTGTGTTAATACGATGTAGCTAATGAGGCTTTGAAGCCACTGGCCTCCATATTGGTGCTCCTCAGTAGGCCCAGTCCTCCATAGAAATGAATGGAATTCTGCAGTATTTCAATATCATTTAAGCACCAAATTACATGTATTTGTAGTGGGAGCAGTTAAATTGGTACAAAAATGTTGTTCTTTTTACCCCTTTTTCTCCCCAATTTCATGATTTCCAATTGGTAGTTAGTCTTGTCCCATCGCTGCAACTCCCGTACGGACTCGGGCGAGGTGAAGGTCGAGAGCCATGTGTCCTCAAACTCGACCCTGCCGCACTGCTTCTTGACACACTGCTCGCTTAACCCGGAAGCCAGCCGCACCTATGTGTCGGAGGAAACACAGTCCAGCTGGCGACCAAATTCAGCGTGCATGCACCCGGCCCGCCACCCACAAGGAGTCTCTAGAGCGCGATGGGACAAGGACATCCCGGCCGGCTAAACCCTCCCCTAACCCGGACGACACTGGGCCAATTGTGTGCCGCCTCAAGGGACTCGTGGCCAGCTGCGACACATCCTGGGATCAAACCCGGGTCTGTAGTGATGAATCTAGCATGGTGATGCAGTGCCTTAGATCACTGTGTCACTCGGGAGGCCGTGTTTATATATATTTTTTAATGTTTAGGTTACATAATATAATGCTAAAATATGCATTGAGGAGTCTAATAGAATATATAGACACGCTGTCAAATATTTTTTTACTTTGGAATACCAAAATGGCTGTGCGGTGGCTTCAAAACAGTGCCCCCTGTATGTCATCTAGGGTTAATACATATCATTAATGGCAACTAAGGCTGGAAGGGAGGACTTGCAAGCCTTCCACTAAAGCCCGATCAAGTGGGGCTTTATCGGGGTTGATTGCATTGAATTTCCCATTTAGCTGGTCAGCAACAAGTCACCTTGAATCTAACACAGGCAACCCCTTAAGTCAACCATTTATATAACGTTACTTTAATTTGTTTACTCTTATGCCAGCTAATGGAAATTAGGTGTTGGCTTGCTACATTGGCTTGCTACTCTTTTCCATTTTAGTGGCTGCATCAAACAATATACCATTACTTTCACCCTAAGACTGCTTAGCTACCGTATTAGCCTCTCTGATAATCCAGATGCAGGGAACACAACGTCACTGACCCAGTTTCCCCTGCTTTGTCCCCCTTCTCGCTGTGTCTTCAGGTTGAATTTTTTTCCCTCGAGGTCCTCAGCAGCCATGCCCTCCGACCTGGCCAAGAAGAAGGCGCAGAAGAAGAAGGAAGCCGCCAAATCCCGGCAGAAGGCCAAAAAACCAGGAGAGGACGGAGAGGGAGAGATACTAGAGCAAGGCCAGCAGAATGGAGCAGAAAGCAACGGTATTAGTTGTCTATCATAGAGGAACTAAAGGGCTCAAGTCTAAATCCTCTTCACAGCTACATTAGGTGCTCAGAGATGTGTTTTGTTTTCTTCTTGCACTAAAATGTAAATAGCTCTTGAGCGTCTGCTAAATTACTCTGTCATGTAAGTGGGTGGGTGGTTGGTATCTCATGTTAAATATGGGTTGACTGGTACACATATGTCTGTCAGTGGAGATGGATAACCCCTTTTTTTTTCATGTATAAAATGACAAACTAAACTAAAGTCTCACTGTGTCACAGGAGTGGATATGCTGACCAAGGAGATGGACGAGTTTGAGCTGAAGAAAACAGAGGCGCGGGCTGTAACCGGCGTCCTGGCGTCGCACCCCAACAGCACGGACGTCCACGTCGCCAGCTTGTCGCTCACCTTCCACGGGCAAGAGCTGTTGCAGGACACCAGCCTGGAGCTCAACTCGGGCCGGCGCTATGGCCTCATTGGCCTCAACGGCACTGGTAAGTAGTTACCGCCGCCTGAGTTGTGTTCAATGGGCATAAAACGGAAGAAACCCCTCAAATTACATTTTGAGTAGAAACACAAATGTACATTTTTTTTTCATTGCAAAACATTTTGCTACGGTGTGCTCTAATGAACATGACCCAGTGCCTTGGGACACCTTTTTTGCCATGTAATCTTCAGTAGTGGGTACGCCCGTCTCAGTGGGTACGCTTTTCAACCATCTCAGCCGTTTATTGGAACAATGGGGCGGCAGGGTAGCCTAATGGTTAGAGCGTTGGGCTAGTAACCGAAAGGTTGCAAGTACGAATCCCTGACAAGGTACAAATCTGTCGTTCTCCCCCTGAACAGGCAGTTAACTCACTGTTCGTCATTGAAAATAAGAATTTGTTCTTAACTGACTTGCCTAGTTAAATAAAGATAAAATAATTATTATTTATTTACGAATACAACATTTGATCTCCTATGGGGACTCTACTTTTTCCAGGTAAATCCATGTTGCTGTCAGCCATTGGCCACCGCGAGATACCTATCCCAGAGCACATTGACATCTACCACCTGACCCGTGAGATGGCGCCCAGCGACAAGACGGCCCTGCAGTGTGTCATGGAGGTGGACGCGGAGAGGATCCATCTGGAGAAGGAGGCCGAGCGCCTGGCCTCCGAGGACTGTGAGTGTTTTGCATTCGTCCTTCGTCTACTTCGCCCTCATAGGAAGACCATTGCTAAAACTGTCTCAAATGGAGCAATTTAAGGTTGTTCCTATTTATCTAAACGTTTTGTACCTTGCTGTGGTGATAGCGATTGCCTTTTTATAATGGTGGATGGGTTGTGGTAATTTAAGAGTATTTCCACGTTACCATGGGAACTGTGCTCATCGTGGCAGCATCCCTTCCTAGGCGTGGTACACTACTTCCCATGTCCCGAACAGTCCTACAGAATGAGTTCCCTTTGTGATGTAGCGTCGGGCAATGGGCACAAAGGCTTATTTGGTGGCATGACAACCGTGATTACATTTCACCCCGCCCCCAACCAGTTAAAATGAAAACCGTTGAGTGGAAGTTCCCTCCCTTCTGTCCACCACTCCAACTCACCTCCTTTCTCTTTTCCTACGCTCTCTCTCTCTCTCTCTCTCCTTTTTTCTCTCCCCTAAAGCTGAGTGTGAGAAGCTGATGGAGCTGTATGAGCGTCTGGAGGAGCTGGACGCAGACAAGGCCGAGGTGCGGGCCTCCCAGATCCTCCACGGCCTGGGCTTTACCGCCGCCATGCAGCAGAAGAAGCTCAAGGACTTCAGCGGAGGCTGGAGGATGCGTGTCGCTCTGGCCAGGTAACACACCCACCCTGTACAATACAAACCTGCTGATCTAGGATCAGGTCTTCATTATCCACAGCTCTGGGTCTGTATTGATAAAACATCTCAGTGAATGAGTGCTGATCTAGGATCAGGTCTTCATTATCCACAGCTCTGTGTCTGTATTGATAAAACATCTCGGTGAAGGAGTGCTGATCTAGGATCCGTTATATAACCTTTGAATCATAACAGGTGGGGGACCTGATCCTAGATCAGCAATCCTACTGTGAGACACTTTATGAACGCAGGCCTTGAGCCCAGTCTTTTTCCTAGACTCTCAAGCATCGCTACAGAAATTCCCCTTTTAACATCTGTCTAGAAGAAATGTCAGATCTTCATGAAAGCGGTAGGAGCCAATGCCGCTAGGGTTCTGAAGGGCATAGCGCTATGGGATATATATATATATATATATATATGTATTTTAATGCTGCGTAGGCGTTTGCCTCAGAACTGTTTGGGAAGTGATGTAAAGAAAGGCCGAATGATAGCGCCACCGCCAAGCAGTATGTTCACAGTGCGGCGGCGCGGTGACAAAAATGGACCGAAGCGTTTATCTGATCCCTACAGTTCTGGGCACTCTACTCTTTGTGTTCCCTTTCACTTTGCCCAGATGCCTTTTTAGTCATTAAAAACAATTTATAGATTTAAAAGGTTTTAAGATTTAAAAAATAAATAAATCTAAATCACACATCAATAAGAATCTAAGAGTGAATGGGTGTTTTTCATTTGCAAATGCCCTGTTTTTTTTTAAAAAAATTTTTATGTTTTGGGTCATCTCCCCCCACCCCCCAAAAAGTAATGTTTTGTTTGTGTGTTCCTCGACTCCAGAGCCCTGTTCTTGAAGCCCTTCATGTTGCTGCTGGATGAGCCCACCAATCACTTGGACTTGGATGCCTGTGTGTGGCTGGAGGAAGAGCTTAGCCAGTAAGGCCCATTACCTGTGTGTGTAAGATGTAGGACATTACTTTTCTAGACAGATTTGTGCCGTTTTTATCATTTATTTTTATTAACTCGAAAAGCCACCGTTGATTGGTTGAAAGCAGCTTTCTGCTATGACCTACTGTGGTTTTATTGATCGACAACTCCAGAGGTAAACTAGGAAGTCGTGTAAATATGTTTCCGCCTTTAAGATATTACTGCTGCTGTGACATGATGTAAACAAAAGGCCGAATTATAGTGTCCCTGCCTGGCAGTATGTTGTCAGTGCGGGGGCGCGTTGACAAAAACTAGACCGAAGCGTTTATCTGATCCCAGCAGCATGCCAAAGTGTAGAACGGACGCCACAGGGTTTGTTCGTTCCAACATGAGATGTTTTAGACATTACTCATGGAGTTGACTAATCTGTACTAACCACTAGCTATAAACTTTGACTATAATCCTTTACATTTGGATGAAGAATCCCCATGTTTGGTGTAACTCAAGATTAGCTTTGTCAGTATTTTGAAGTGTCCAAACAATTCTCTCTCCAATTCAACAGATTTAAACGTATTTTGGTCCTGATTTCCCATTCGCAAGACTTCCTTAACGGCGTGTGCACCAACATCATGCACTTACACGAGCGCAAGCTGAAATACTACACGGTAAGAGCAACTGCACCCTGCAACTAGCCAACATGGACCAATGGGATGTTTGTCTGGTTTAGAATAATCCTCCAAGTCAGAGCAGTTGCATTTCCTGTCTTCAGTTGATAAATAAAACACCAGTTTATCATACTTACCAGGGCCTAAAATTAACACCTACCAAACATGGGTAGGACTTGGCATTGGCGGGTAAGTATGTCTAATTCACCATCCATGTGAATTACAGGGATGTAAACAAATTTGTGCACAAATTGTGAGAAATACGTTTTTTGTGCGTATGGAACATTTCAGGGATTGTTTTATTTCAGCTCATGAAACATGGGACCAACACTTCTTGTGTTTTTATATTTTTGTTCAGTGTAAAATTAAATCGAACATATACCACATCACTTATTTGTAATACATTTGTTTTTAGAAACATTACTAAGCATGCTCATGTTGTGTAATTATTGCTAAAATATTTTGTTTGGTAAAAAAAAAATCTGTGGCTGGTAGAAATTATATCTACCTGCCACCATGATTGGCATACAAAAAAGTTAGTTTTACACCCTGATACTTTCTCAGACTTCAACCATCTAGTAGTTTTATATTGTATTTGCCCATGGTTAGTTACTCTGGATAAAAGTAAGTATATTCAAGTCATAAGAACAAAGGAAAATGACTCCGGTGTACGAGTACATCCCATTTCAAGTGTAAAATGGTACTCGTGTAAAAACAAACTCCTGGTAGGGCAGGGATGGGCAACTTTGATTGGGGGGGGGCACAAAATATGATGACGAGCTGCACTTGGGTCTGTGTACCAACATCCATCCTCCCCCTGACATGGGCTAATTTAATTGAGTGACTATCAGTGACTGACACAACAAGACAAACTACTGATGGACAACCAAATTTCGACAAAATTTGGACCTTGTGTATTCTACTCTTGATCCGAGGGCCTTCAAAGGGGGACCACCAGTTGCCTATCCCTGTGGTAGGGTAACTGTTTGTTTACATCCTGATAGGGCAACTATGTTTGTTTACTTCCTGATAGGGCAACTACGATCAGTACATAAAGACCAGGGAGGAGCTGGAAGAGAACCAGATGAAGAGATTCAACTGGGAGCAGGACCAGATCAAACACATGAAGGTATCTAAGATTCCCTTTCTCTAAACACACTTCCTCATTCACTAGTGGTTTGGCAATTTATTTATGTGAAATTCGGGCTGATGCCAGTT
Organism: Oncorhynchus mykiss; assembly: GCF_013265735.2. Lineage (NCBI taxonomy): Eukaryota > Metazoa > Chordata > Actinopteri > Salmoniformes > Salmonidae > Oncorhynchus > Oncorhynchus mykiss. The sequence goes on along the minus strand of NC_048592.1, from coordinate 36,429,146 downwards.
ATGTGATGGATCAAGCATAGTGGTGGGTTATTTTGGAACCACCTAGGGTGTGGTCGTTTCATACAAACTGTTTTAAGTTGAATAAACTCATGTGACACACAATTATGAGGGAGTGTTGGGAGTGAAGGGCTTCACCAAACAGATATTTATTTTGTAAACCTCCCTTTCTCTCCTTACCACCCCACCAGAACTACATAGCCCGGTTTGGGCACGGCTCAGCCAAGTTGGCTCGCCAAGCCCAGAGTAAAGAGAAAACCCTGCAGAAGATGGTGGCCTCTGGCCTGACTGAGAGCGTTTCCAATGACAAAGTAAGTTTGTTTAGTGACTTACTCGGTGGACAAAAGTGACAGTGCTTCCCATATAGGGTTTGAAAAGGTTCGTTTTTTTTTGGTGTGTAATTAGTTTTGACTGCAAGTCACATGGTCAGAATTATCTGGACTATAGTAAGTGGATATTACTGCAGGTAACTCTTTTTTTATTTTAGAAAATTCTGAACATAGTTATGGTCTATTGTGATGCAAAGAAGTGTACAGTAGATGCCACAGAGTGAGTTAGTTCCAGGATAATAGATTTGTTTTTTTTATAGAATTGCAAAATAGAAACCAAAATATCATAGCTCCATTCAGGGTGGTAGGGCAGGGATCATCCTCAGATCTGAAGACAGTAAGCTATATCCTAAACTCCTCCCCGAGGACAGTAAGCTATATCCTAAACTCCTCCCCGAGGACAGTAAGCTATATCCTAAACTCCTCCCCGAAGACAGTAAGCTATATCCTAAACTCCTCCCCGAAGACAGTAAGCTATATCCTAAACTCCTCCCCGAAGACACTAAGCTATATCCTAAACTCCTCCCCGAAGACAGTAAGCTCATTCTTCTCTTCTCCTTTAGACCCTGTCATTTTGTTTTCCTCCCTGTGGGAAGATTCCCCCTCCGGTCATCATGGTACAGAATGTCAGCTTCAAGTACTCCGATGACCAGGTAGGTGATTGTCCAACCTCTCACTTCTGACTGAATGTTTTTTTAATTTATTTGTTTTATTTATGAGAAGAGAAATTCCAGCTCCGAACTACTCAATCACGTTTTTTTTGTGATATTGTTAGTGTGAATTTCTTATTTTTTCCCCTTGTTTGACATTTCAGCCCCATATATACAAGAACCTTGAGTTCGGCATAGACCTCGACACCCGAGTGGCCCTTGTGGGGCCCAACGGGGCCGGGAAATCCACCTTGCTCAAACTTCTCACTGGAGAGGTGAGTCTTGACATTGTTATAATTATATGGTCATTTAGCTAACTAATTGTTCTGCTATTTGGCCCTGCCATGAGGCATTACCTTAATGGTACTGTTTTTACTGACAAGTGAGGGGCCAATGAGTAGAAACCATGTACGTTGTCACTTTTTTTCTTTCCATTTCCTGTTCAGTTGTCTTTTCTAGTTAAATGTCATTTTATTTTATTCAACTTCTCAAAAGTATACATGTTTCTGATCAGACATCCCGACTCACGTCTCGTCATTCTTTGTCCTCAGCTCCTCCCTACTGACGGTATGATCCGCAAGAACTCCCACGTCAAGATTGGCAGATATCACCAGGTACCATTTTAAAATGCACTAATAGCCTAAACTGTCTTGACAATTGTGTCCAGAAACACTTTTTTTTTTGTGTGCTCCTACAATGGCAAAAAATTGGAGTAGACTGCAAATTTTGAGATGACGGGATGGTCAGTGGCATCTTTAGTTTTATTTAATTACTTGAAGTTAAAGTCATCCTCCAGTGATATTATTATTAAAAAAACAATTTAACTTATGGTTGAAAACGAAGTCCCAACTATAAAAAGTGATGTACACATTAAGTTCTAGAGTCGATGTCTGCGTCCCTGTAGAAATCTAATTAGCGTTAAAATAAATCCATCAATCTGTCAGTTTAAGCTAGATATGTTTTATATTTAATTTTTTAAATTGATGTCTCAATCCACCGCATCCATCACGGGACAACTTCAGAAATTAGATATTTTTTTTTACAACTCTACACGATTCACATGGATGAACCTACTCCTTATTTCCCCTCTAAAGCATCTAACTGAGCAGCTGGAACTCGACCTCTCGCCCCTGGACTACATGATGAAGTGTTACCCAGAGATCAAGGAGAGGGAGGAGATGAGGAAGATCATTGGCCGTTATGGGCTGACGGGCAAACAGCAGGTCAGTTTGATCATTAGTGATCCTAAAACATTTGTCATGTAGCAGGGTTTGATTGAGCCCGTCTGGCATGCCACGGGAGTGGGGTTTGTACTTTTGGGACTATTCCATTGGTTCCATTTGCACCATTCAAGCTCCAAGGGCAGCTTATGTATTTGGAGAGAAAAAAAACAATTATATTTGAGCCCAGGTTTGCAGGGTTGTAGGTCATTTAAAATTAAACTGAAGTCGGAAATGTAATTAAACCCATAGATGAATTGGGGGGCTGTCTTACGACAATTTACATTTTAGTCGTTTAGCAGACTCTCTTGTACAGAGTGACTTACAGGAGCAATTAGCGATAAGTGCCTTGCTCAAGGGCACATCGGCAGATCTTTCACCTAGTCGGCTCAAAGATTGGACCCAACGACCTGTCGATTATTGGCCCACCGCTCTTAACCACTAGGCTACCTGCCGCCCTGATTTTACTGACATTGGTGGCAATTTTCTGCATTTTACCAGGTGAACCCCATCCGGAACCTGTCTGATGGGCAGAAGTGCCGGGTGTGCTTCGCCTGGCTGGCTGGTCAGAATGCCCACATGCTCTTCCTGGATGAGCCCACCAATCACTTGGACATCGAGACCATTGACGCCCTGGCCGACGCCATCAACGAGTACGAGGGCGGCATGATGTTGGTTAGCCACGACTTCAGGCTCATCCAGCAGGTTTGGATAAAAAGACTAGAACACTTTGTATGAAAGGGTTGTTTTTAAATACATTGTTGGACAACTGCCACACTGTCTGAATATACTCCATCATGCAATTGGCATACTGGTGCTGCACTGTTACACTCCACTAATATACAGTAGCAGAGTCAACATATTTTGAATGAGTTTATTATAAATAGTCCTAGTTTATATATACCTATGAGAAATCTTTGTTGGAAGAATGGGGATTGATGCACATTTGTCCCTTTTCAACCCCGTTTCTCCTTTTTGTTCCCTCCCTAGGTGGCCCAGGAGATCTGGGTTTGTGAAAAGCAGACGATCACCAAATGGAACCGGGACATCTTGGCTTACAAACACCATCTGAAAAAGAAGATTGACAAAAATTCGCACGGTGTATAAAAAAAACAAACATATTATTTAAAAAAAACAACGACCTCCCCAGATTCAAGACTGTGGACTCCCAATTTCCCATTCCATCTTCACTTGACTATTTATCTCAAGAAGCATGTTGCTCCATTTCTTGATGCCCATTTCCTTCCTGCTTAAAGCCTCTTTACAGACTGCTGGAAGGTTGTGGTGCGTCCTACTTGCCTTCCATTGCTACCCCTTCAACAGGCATACATACGGTATCTTCATTTCTCTGAATTAAAAAGTATTAAAAAATAATATGTATCCATTTTTAATGTAGTGGAGAACATGTGCACTTTGTTTTTAATTCACGGTTCATGACATTTCCACAGATCAGATCTAGGTAGGATATAAACTGCCTGCAGGGTTGGGTAGGTAAAAATGTAATACGTTACTAGTTACCTGTTCAAAATTGTCATCAGTCTTTTGGATTACCCAAACTCTGTAATCTGACTTACTTTTGATAACTTTCCCCTTTAGGAGGCATTTAAAGACAAATGATCCATAAAACGCATTTGTCGTCATCGGTGGTCTGACTTGTCAGACTCACTCAGGTGGAACAAATTTAAACTTGCACCCCCCCCCCCCCCCCCCAATGCTGAATTGTCATTGAGAAAGGTGTCATGATTTTTTTTTTTTTTTTTTTTGTGATCATACTTTTTAAATCTAAAAAGTAATCTAGTTCAAGTGTGTAATCTGATTACAATATTTTTTGCTGGGAACGTAACTGATTAGTTTTTAGTAATCAGATTACATGTAATCAGTTACTTGCCGCCCGGTTTTTATTTTCCTTTCACTTTTTAAAAGAGCTTTATTATTTTGTCATTATTTAACACTGTACCAGCAATAATGGGAATGTCTGAAATAAAGGAGCAAAATAACTGACGTGGTCTGTTTTTAGTAACATGACAATGATAACTTTGATTTCATCAGTAAGTTGACAGTGCTTTTCTTTTTCCAGTGTCTTTTTAACCTTTTGAAATTTGTCTAGATATTTCAAATTGATTGGCGTTAGAGCCCACACACTAGGTTTGGTTAGCTCTTAGCAGGGCTAGGCCATGTCAACGTCTGCCTCGCATCCTCCCTTAATTAAGACATTTGCTTGAAAAATTAGCAAAGCAGCAATATAATTTGTCCCTCTTGAGATGCCATGGCAACAGCAGCCAGTATACACTTCCTCAAAATAGTTAACTAGGATAAATAAAAAAATATCAGAAATTGAAATTTTTTGCCAAATCGGTCTCTCATGCAATTTTACATCTAAGATGTTTGGTACAGTATTTGTCAAGTGAAATGAAAACTAGTTTCTTGTTGAATGAAACACTTAATTGAAGAATCCTGTCTACTTGCCACTCCTATTAGTAGTACTGTTGACCTTCACACATTTAGGGCTAGAGGGATTTATCTTTTGTCAAATATGGCCAGAGATTTCCTCAGTTATGTACGGCCATTGTGTACGTTGCCTGTGTCAATTGCATTCTGGGGAAAAGTTAAGCACTCCCAAGTAGTGAATGGGAATCAATTGGGCACAACAAATTAATTTTGCGAACTACATTTTGTGATCTTTTACTTGTTCTCTGTAATAACTTGTTTCTAACTTTCAATTAAGACCTAAGCGGTGTTCGAATACTCATACTAACCGTACTATTTGATGTAAATTGAGTATGTAGTATGCCTATTGACTTTTCAAATGAACTTATTTGAAAAGTCATGACTATTACATTGCTCAACATTTGTCATATATGCAATTATTTATTTAACCTTTATTTAACTAGGCAAGTCAGTTAAGAACAAATTCTTATTTTCAATGACAGCCTAGGAACAGTGGCTTAACTGCCTGTTCAGGGGCAGAACGACAGATTTGTACCTTGTCAGCTCGGGGGTTTGAACTTGCAACCTGAATTTGTATCCGCTCTTGTCGGACTTCGGCTGCATATTTTCTGCCATTTTCTTCAAATCTTAATGTTGTGGAAGCCACACCCATTTTCTAAAGAATTGAATTATGGGCCCTAAAACCATGGAAATAGTGTCCTGCTTGTTTACTTCGTATTTTGGCAAATGTTGTACGACATCCGGGAACTTTTGGCATACTAACAGTATGGACCAATAAGCATACTACATACTCAATTTATGTCACAAATAGTGCAGTTAGTATGAGTATTCAAACACACCTTAGGTCTTAATTGAAAGGCAAAAACAAAACCCCACAGAAGCTAGGGTAGGCCCTACGTGGAATGAGTTTGACACCCCTGGCCTATGGCCAATCAGGGGTGTCAAACTCATTCCATGGAGGGCCAAGGGGCTGCGGGTTTTTGTTCCTTTTCCAATTAAGACCTAGACAACCAGGTGAAGGGAGTACCTTACTAATTACAGTGGTGGAACAAGTACCCAATTGTCATACTTGAGTAAAAGTAAAAATACCTTAATAGGAAATGACTCAAATGAAAGTCACCCAGTAAAATACTACTTGAGTAAAAGTCAAAAGTATTTGGTTTTAAATATACTTATTTATCAAAAGTAAATGCAAAAATGTACTTAAGTATCAAAAGCAAAAATCATTACAAATTCTTTATATTAAGCTAACCATATGGCTCAATTGGTCATGTTTCTTTAATTTATGGATAGCCAGGGACACACTCCAACACTCAGACTTCATTCAGAAACAAAGTGTTTGTGTTTAGTGAGTCCGCCAGGTCAGAGGCAGGAGCGATGACCAGGGATGTTCTCTTGATAAGTGTATGAATTGGACCATTTCTGTCCTGCTTTCATTCAAAATGTAACAAGTACTATTGGGTGTCAGTGAAATATATAGAGCAAACGTGTTAAAAAAAAAAAAATAGAAATTTAGTGAAGTGAATGTAAAAGTTGTCAAAATATAAATAGTAAAGTACAGATACCCCAAAAAACGACTTAAGTAAAAATACTTTAAAGTACTATTTAATTAAGTACTTTACACCACTGACTAAATAGTGACCTTAATTCATCCATCAAGTACGCTACGTGGAATGAGTTTGATACTTGTGTCATAGGCTTTCCCCAACCAACGAACCATGTCGGAATTGGTGCCTACAAAAAAGACGACATTGCTATTGCTCGCTATTTGAAAACGGGATTCCCATCTCCTTTCTCTAATATTTCTGGTGTAGGGGCTTTTATTTTGAAGGCAGAAACTGGAAAATACTTTTATGTGTTTTCTATTAACGTCCTTGCTACTTGGCATCCTTGGGACGTCCCTACCCCATGTTACCCCATTGGAGTTGACATTTAAAATGGTTACGGTAGGGGATTAATGCCGCGTTCGGAACAACTGGGAACTCGGAAAAAATACGAGGTCAAAACATCACGTCAGATATCTTCAGGTCCGAAAGGAAGAGCTCTAGAAAAAAAAAACTCTAGAAAGAGGCCCGAGTTCTTAAATTGGATGACCGTTCAAAACAATTATTCCAGTCGCTGCTGATATACTGTGTGTGTATATATATATATCCTAGTGGGACAAAAAAAAAACACCTGTGGGATGCATGCCAGCAAAGCCACTACAAATCACATCACTAAACCAGTTGGGACAGCTTTATATAGGCCCTAACAGTTTGTGGGTACCGTTAGTCACCATTATAGGATAATTAATGTATTGTTTAGTGTTGTGTAGTGGCTTTGCTGGCATGCATCCCACTTTTTAAAAAATCCACCAAGATTTACATGCTAAAAGAGAGGCAATCTGAAATTTTTCGCGTTCGAATTGTCTACAGACAGGTCGATAGACAAAGATTTCCAAACTATGGAATTAGGGAGCAACAAGCAGATAAGAGACAATCTGCAATTTCGATTAAGACATTAATGAGGGAGCTAGGACGGACGTAGACAATATAACTATGTGTTCAGCACTTTTGAAATGTACAGCAACAGAATTCAGAATATGGGCCGTTCTTACAATATTCTCCCTGTACACAAAGTCAGAATCGTAGGATAAATAAAGGGGGCATATAAGCAGACAATGAAAGCTCTTACAATATTCAATGATTATATTTCTCTAAAACAGGTTAAAGGCTTCATGTGCACCACTAAGTCAGAACAGTAGGTGAAATTAAGAGGGGTAAATAGACCAAAGTATTATGGTGAGGCACATTGGCTACTAACATCTTACTACACAACATACACTTAGTTTTACTTTCTTAGCTATAATATACATATCTCCCTGGCATATTACATAATTTGTGCAGCAGCATGCAATACATTTTTGGACTCACCTTGTTGTGCTGTGCTCACTTGCCTTCGTGGGCAAATTTTGTCACAAGTCTGGCATTCTCTGGAATTATGGGGCTTTCAAAACAACTGGGAACTCGGACAAAAACAAGGTTGAATCATGAGGGCGTCATTCATCTACAGGTCATGGCTCTAGAAAGAGGCCAGATTTAGTTGGATGACCGTTCAAAACATATTTTCCTAGTCGGAGCTAATTTATTCCCGACTTCCCAGTTGTCTTGAACTCACTAAAGTCAAGTTTTCACAGTTCCGAGTTAACAGTTGTTTTGAGCACACCACAAATCATGCTTCATTGACAGCATGGCCAATGTTGAATGTTTTTCCTTTTAAACTTGGAAAAGAGCCCCTTAATCCCAGATTTGGGACCCCACAGCCACTCCACTGAATAGCAGGCTAGTGATTGCTGTGCAATTCTTGCAGTTAGCCACTGTCACCAATGACTTCCAAACCACTTATTGTTGTATTTGCGATTTCCAACTTGTTGTGTAATGTTTAAGTCCAATGGCCGATGAGCACTGATACATTTTATCTATAATTTCTCTTCATTATTTCTCTTCACATGACAAGGATTAAAAAGGATTTGCCAGTATATTGTCAACTTTATTCATGATGATTACTGCTAGCTAATATTTTGAAAGTATGATGTTGACATGATCAGTCCAATCAAAGCTTCTGTATATATAACGTGATTTGACTTCATTTTTATCTGTGGCCAATAACCTCAAGCCTTCTTGGATGGGCACATCTAATGTAACTCTATGGCAGCACCCAAGGGGCCAGAATTTTCTAGCTCTACCCTTAAGACTTGGCGGTGAGATAGTGTCTCCATGAGTGACAGAACACTGTGCCAATCACGGCGCAACGTTCCAAATTGTATGCTGGTTTGCCCCACAGAAAGCACTTAGCTAGGCTGAAACAACTGCATTTTGGAACTGCCTTACTCAAGAAAACAAAAAAAGAGACCATGTTTGTATGCAGCTTTATTAACCCAATTATATATTTTTTTACATGGTTTATAAACTGATATGTGACACGTATTAATGCCAAAATAACATGCTGCCCTGAATGACGGGTAGCCACTGTTAATGCAAATGAACCCATCATTTTAAAAACAAATCTAGTAAAGCCAGGCAACTACAATCAACTTTCTAAACAATATTTTGGTTCGTTTCCATCTTGTTAACTAGCTAGCGGCCTAGCCAGTTCAAATAATGACCAGAGCACAACTGACAACTTCTTAATTAACTTTATATAATTTGTTAAAATTATTATAGAAAAATAAACTCACAACAAGATAATTGAGAACTAGTCCTGAATGGGAAAAATCGATTTGAATGGTCATCCAACTCGTAATTCCAATTTGGGAACTCGGGCCTCTTTGTAGAGTTCAGACCTGAAGATCACCGACGTCATGATTTGACCTCTTATTTTTATTTATTTTTTCCAAAGCTCCCATTTGTCTTGAACGCAATAATTTTAACCAGTCAGGTAACCATGACAACGGACGCAGCGACAGGGTCAAAGTTGAATTATTATTATTATTATTTTAATCTGTCTGTTTCCCAGGGAAACCGACAGGTCTATAGATATTCTACCGGAGTATAAATTAAAATGTAGTTTTGATCAGCGACACTTGTCCCTTTCGAATTGTCTACAGACATGTCGATAGACAAAGTCTAAACCGGCCTTTATGGTTTAGGGACGTCTCAAGGATCCCACATTGCAATTAAGCTTTCTATGCCCGTTATTATTTGGGTCATTGATCGATTGGCAACTGTGTAACAGGTAAAAATCATTGTTTCATTGGCATTTAACTAGTGTACACGACAACTTGATATTATTGGATATCCGCAGTCCAGCAATAACATGTAAAAATAACAGACATAATGTTACCTGGCTAATAGTACAAAAGTGGATGGGATACTCGTTAGCTAGCAAGCTTACAGCTAGCTACAATAACTAGCTAGCTAATTTAGCTGTTCCTTCTCGTTTTTAGCAACGATGGCAAATAGTGTCAATTGTAACATTACAGATGATGCGTTTTAATGCATTTTTTTTGTAATGCTAGCTAATATGTTAGACTTCTATAGAGCCTCGGCTAATAGCTTGCTAGCTAGAGTTGAGTTAGCCACCTGTTGTGTTGTTACGCGCAGAATCAATATTTTCACCTTGTGAGAGCTAGTAAACACTAACGTTAGTAGCTAGCCAACTAGCCAACACATTTTCTTTAAGAACAGCTACCTCTCATGCCATGGTCTCTCATGCAGGATTTTGTACCAGCCCCAGTCTAACATACCCGACTAATCAACTTCTCCTCGATGTTGAATTAAGTGTGTTTATGCAGGGCTGGACCAAAAGCCTGCAGATGCCGCAGTTCTCTGAGAGGAGGATTGGCACCGCTGCCCTAAGTTTACCCCTTCAATGTTTACAGTTCTGAACAGACAGCCAGGAGATGTGTAGCCTTCTAATGGCTATGGAGAGTTTGGATTCTGACACACTGCTCAGGTCTATCCGGTTCCTTCAGATTTGGAAACGTTGAAAGAGTGGAGTTGAGGGGATATAATTTAAAGATTGTTTAAGTCTCAACGTCCTTTGTCATCCTCAGCTTTTTCCCCACACAGACTGCCTCACCTCACCCATGAGTCTACCGGCCGCCCCGCCCAGTTACGCTGAAGCCATGGCAGGGGACAAGGAGCAGACGTACGGTGGAGTGATGGTGGCAATGCCCCCCTACAGTGACAACCTGCCCCCCATGCCCCCTCCACCGGTGCCCATCCACACCAGCTGGGCCTACGTGCACCCCAGTCCCAGTGAGTCAAGGGGAAACATGGTCTCCCTCCTTATCTTATAGAAATGGAATTGCTATGTCCAAACTAACCCCCCCTTTTTTTATGCTGTTTTATAATGTTCTCCCTAATCTTCCTGACCTAGATAGTCTGTGTGCATGCATTGATATGTAGGCTACGTGTGCCTTTATTTTTTTTAAATGTAGTTATGTCCTTGAGCTGTTCTTGTCTATTGATGTTCTGTATTATGTAATGTTTCATGTTTTGTGTTGGACCCCAGGAAGAGTATCTGCTGCTTTTGCAACAGCTAATGGGGATCCTAAAAAAAATACCTAATCTTGTTTTATAACATTCTCCCTAATCCCGTTTTATAACCTTCTCCCTAATCCTGTTTTATGGACACAGAGTTTAGCCTTGCTTGTTCATCATAACTGTCTTGGTGTGGTCATTGCGTGACCGCTGTTATTCCCAAGAGTATTGTCCTTTCACCCCCCCCCCCCCCCCCACACACACACCCTGGGCCCAATTGTATCGCTGCAAAATGATCACGTTAAAAGAGACCAGGTCACTAACTTCAAGTACTTCATTGTACAATGTCCAGAAATTAGATTTTTAGTCTATACATGTAAAAACGAGTGTGGATTTGCAATACATTCTCCAGATCTGTTGCATCCCAACCTTTTTTTTTGTTGCAATAAATTCTGAGTTGAGTTTTTAATTAGACGGTCTGTTCTGAAATGAGATGAGTGCCACTTTATTTTGCCCAGTTTTCAAGTTCTTTTCTAATTCTCTTTTTCTGCCTCTGTTAGGCCCGGGCTACACCAACCCCTACGCTTCTGACATGTCCTCTCCCTTCTCTGACCCCAGCACCAGCGACAGCTTGGATGGAAGCAACTGGGAGGACAAGAACATCCGACGTATGTTCATTCGCAAAGTGAGAGGCTCTAGTGTCCCTTTTTTTTTTTTTTGTCAACATATTTTTATTGACAAAGGCTCGCCACCATACCACGTTGATGAGGTTTTGGTTCGGTTCATGTAAAAATTCTCTGCTGTATGTTATTAATGGTGATTTGTATAATTTACAGGTGTTTCTGATACAAGCCAATGATCAGAGAAATAAGCCATTCATGGAATAGCCAAGCACTTTGGATCGATCTGCCATCAATTTCTAATGAGTTCTCTGGACAACTTTTGTCTCCCAAACCTCTCTGCGTTGCTTTCCTATATTTGCACCTAGTGCTTACCCATGAAAGTCCTAGTGCTTACCCATGAAAGGATGAATTAATTAAAGGTTTATACAAGTATGTCCATGCAATAGAAAATTACGTCAGAAAAACAGTAGTCAGGGCCTCCCGGGTGGCGCAGTGGTTAAGAGCGCTGTGCCACCAGAGACTCTGGGTTCGCGCCCAGGCTCTTTCGTAACCAGCCGCGACCGGGAGGTCCGTGGGGCGACGCACAATTGGCCTAGCGTCGTCCGGGTTAGGGAGGGATTGGCCGGTAGGGATATCCTTGTCTCATCGCGCACCAGCGACTTCTGTGGCGGGCCGGGCGCAGTGCGCGCTAACCAAAGGTTGCCAGGTGTACGGTGTTTCCTCCGACACATTGGTGCGGCTGGCTTCCGGGTTGGATGCGCGCTGTGTTAAGAAGCAGTGCGGCTTGGTTGGGTTGTGTATCGGAGGACGCATGACTTTCAACCTTCGTCTCTCCCGAGCCCGTACGGGAGTTGTAGCGATGAGACAAGATAGTAGCTACTAAAACAATTGGACACCACGAAATTGGGGAGAAAATGGGGTAAAAACATTTTTTTTTTAAAGAAAAAAAAAAACTCTGATTACTAAATACACTGCTCAAAAAAAATAAAGGGAACACTAAAATAACACATCTGAATGAATGAAATATTCTTATTAACTACTTTTTTCTTTACATAGTTGAATGTGCTGACAACAAAATTATCAATGGAAATCTAATTTATCAACCCATGGAGGTCTGGATTTGGAGTCACACTCAAAATTAAAGTGGAAAACCACACTACAGGCTGATCCAACTTTGATGTAATGTCCTTAAAACAAGTCAAAATGAGGCTCAGTAGTGTGTGTGGCCTCCACGTGCCTGTATGACCTCCCTACAATGCCTGGGCATGCTCCTGATGAGGTGGTGGATGGTCTCCTGAGGGATCTCCTCCCAGACCTGGACTAAAGCATCTGCCAACTCCTGGACAGTCTGGTGCAACGAGGCGTTGGTGGATGGAGTGAGACATGATGTCCCAGATGTGCTCAATTGGATTCAGGTCTGGGGAACGGGCGGGCCAGTCCATAGCATCAATGCCTTCCTCTTGCAGGAACTGCTGACACACTCCAGCCACATGAGGTCTAGCATTATCTTGCATTAGGAGGAACCCAGGGCCAACCGCACCAGCATATGGTCTCACAAGGGGTCTGAGGATCTCATCTCGGTACCTAATGGCAGTCAGGCTACCTCTAGCGAGCACATGGAGGGCTGTGCGGCCCCCCAAAGAAATGCCACCCCACCCCATGACTGACCCACCGCCGGGCCGGTCATGCTGGAGGATGTTGCAGGCAGCAGAACGTTCTCCACGGCATCTCCAGACTGTCACGTCTGTCACATGTGCTCAGTGTGAACCTGCTTTCATATGTGAAGAGCACAGGGCGCCGAATATGCCAATCTTGGTGTTCTCTGGCAAATGCCAAACGTCCTGCACGGTGTTGGGCTGTAAGCACAACCCCCACCTGTGGACGTTGGGCCCTCATACCACCCTCATGGAGTCTGTTTCTGACCATTTGAGCAGACACATGCACATTTGTGGCCTGCTGGAGGTCATTTTGCAGGGCTCTCAGTGCTCCTCCTGCTCCTCCTTGCACAAAGGTGGAGGTAGCGGTCCTGCTGCTGGGTTGTTGCCCTCCTACGGCCTCCTCCACGTCTCCTGATGTACTGGCCTGTCTCCTGGTAGCGCCTCCATGCTCTGGACATTACGCTGACAGACACAGCAAACCTTCTTGCCACAGCTCGCATTGATGTGCCACCCTGGATGAGCTGCACTCCCTGAGCCACTTGTGTGGGTTGTAGACTCCGTCTCATGCTACCACTAGAGTAAAAGCACCGCCAGCATTCAAAAGTGACCAAAACATCAGCCAGGAAGCATAGGAACTGAGAAGTGGTCTGTGGTTACCACCTGCAGAACCACTCCTTTATTGGGGGTGTCTTGCTAATTGCCTATAATTTCCACCTGTTGTCTATTCCATTTGCACAACAGCATGTGAAATTTGTCAATCAGTGTTGCTTCTTCCTAAGTGGACAGTTTGATTTCACAGAAGTGTGATTGACTTGGAGTTACATTTTGTTGTTTAAGTGTTCCCTTTATTTTTTTGAGCAGTGTATATATTAATTTACAAAGCCAACAGACTGAATTTAAATATCCACCCTCCGCGAAGACAATCTGTTCTTGTTTTCATTGTGTATTTCTGAGTGTTTCCCTTTAAATTGCCATAGAAACAGCCCCTCTCAACTTAGTTTGATCGCCAATATAGGCAATGAAAGCCAAGGATCTGTCGGTGAAAATGACAAAGGTATCAAGTTGATTTGGATTGGTCCAACCAGTGGAAACGCCTCCAAATGTTACCACCTCACATACCAAATATGGAAGAGATAAAACCAAGAGCGGTACAGTCTAAATGGTCACAGGAAATTAACGTTCTTATTTCATCAACACGGTCAAGTACAAGTCTCTTAAGGCCATAACATTGTAAAAAACAATCTGATTCATTCTATGTAATTGATAATGACATGGGCAAAGAAAACATTTTGACCTAAATTTTGTATCACCCTCTTGAATAGCCCCATTTTTCTCAACATTGAGTGAGAACACACTCATGTGTAGCACCACCATGTCTCAATGCTGTTCTGCCTGATCTAGGCCATTTCACTGTGCCCTTATTTACATTCCTGGATTTGTATTTATTTATTTTTTGAAAGGACCAAAACGAGCTTACTTCCTTTTGTAACCACACTCGATTTCTCCTTGTCACCATGTCTTGTGTTTTTAACCGCTTCCTGTTTCAACAAGTCATGACACCCATTCTGAACAATTTGAAATGGTGGGTGTCAGAATCCTCTTTCTTGTGTTTAGAATCCTCTTTCAGATGGTTTAGACCCTTTCTTCTTTAAGGTTGTTGCCCCTATCATCACAAAGCCTACCTCCAACATTTTTTACCTGTCTCTCCTTTCTGGGGAGGTTCCCATTGCTTGGAAGGCAGCCACAGTTCGTTCTTTATTTAAAGGGGGCGATCAAGCTGATCCTAACTGTTATAGGCCTATTTCTATTTTGCCCTGTTTATCAAAAGTGTTGGAAAAACTTGTCAACTGACTGGCTTTCTTGCTGTCTATAGTATTCTTTCTGGTATGCAATCTGGTTTCCGCTCAGGTTATGGATGTATCACTGCACCCTTAAAGGTTCTCAATGATGTCACCATTGCCCTTGATTCTAAGCAATATTGTGCCTCTATTTTTATTGACTTGGCCAAAGCTTTTGATACGTTAGACCATTCCATTCTTGTGGGCCGGCTAAGGAGTATTGATGTCTCCGAGGGGTCTTTGGCCTGGTTTGCTAACTACCTCTGTCAAAGAGTGTAGTGTATAAAGTCAGAAAATCTGCTGTCTCAGCCACTGCCTGTCACCAAGGGAGTACCCCAAGGCTCAATCCTAGGCCCCACGCTCTTCTCAATTTACATCAACAACATAGCTCAGGCAGTAGGAAGCTCTCTCATCCATTTATATGCAGAAGACACAGCTTTATACTCTGCTGGCCCCTCCCTGGATTTTGTGTTAAATGCTCTACAACAAAGCTTTCTTAGTGTCCAACAAGCTTTCTCTACCCTTGACCTTTGTTTTGGAGGTGTTCAGAACAAGGTTATGTGGTTTGGTAAGAAGAATGCCCCTCTTCCCACAGGTGTGATTACTACCTCTGAGGGTTTAGAGCCTCATACATGTACTTGGGAGTACTTGGGAGTCTCAGCACATATCAAAGCTGCAGGATAAAGTTACATCTAGACTTGGTTTCCTCTATCGTAATCACTCCTTTCACCCCAGCTGCCAAACTAACCCTGATTCAGATGACCATCCTACCAATGCTAGATTACAGAGGGGTAATTTATAGATCGGCAGGTAAGGGTGCTCTCGAGCGGCTAGATGTTCTTTACCATTCGGCCATCAAATTCGCCAACAATGCTCCTTATAGGACACATCACTGCACTCTATACTCCTCTGTAAACTGGTCATCTCTGTATACCCGTCGCAAGACCCACTGGTTGATGCTTATTTATAAAACCCTCTTAGGCCTCACTCCCCCTATCTGAGATATCTACTACAACACCCGTTCTGCCAGTCACATTCTGTTAAAGGTCCCCAAAGCGCACACATCCCTGGGTCGCTCGTCTTTTCAGTTCGCTGCAGTTAGCGACTGGAACGAGCTGCAACAAACACTCAATCTGGCCAGTTTTTATCTCAATCTCTTCATTCAAAGACTCAATCATGGACACTCTTACTGACAGTTGTGGCTGCTTTGTATGGTGTATTGTTGTCTCTAACTTCTTGCCCTTTGTGCTGTTGACTTTGCCCAATAATGTTTGTACCATGTTTTTGTGCTACTAACATGTTGTGTTGCTACCATGTTGTTGTCACGTTGTGTTGCTACCATACCGTGTTGTCATGTTTTGCTGCCTTGTTATGTTGTTATCTTAGGTGCTCTTTATGTAGTGTTGTGTCTCTCGTTGTGATGTGTGTTTTGTCCTATATTTATATTGTTTTAATCCCAGGCCTGCATCCCCGCAGGAGGCCTTTTGGTAGGCCGTCATTGTAAATAAGAATTTGTTCTTAACTGACTTGCCTTGTTTAAATAAAATAAAAAATAACATTTTGATATGGAATGACCCATTTAGTCTTTCATTAACTCTGATCCTCTCAAACCGTCCTCTTCTGACACTGTCCTATCGTTTTTTTAACCTTCTTTACATCACTGTCAAAAGACTACCGTCAGAACGTGAAATCATGTGCCCACAGTGAGTGGTATTTCATCAGTACAGCACTAGACGTAACCATAGAAACGTAGAGCAATCTTATCTGGTAGATAGTATAGTGTGAAACAATCTTCTATCGTGCCGACCTGAACTAAACTGCGCTGTCACTTTTACATGATTTTCTTCGGTAACTATGTTGGATGGTTACCAGGCCAGTTCAGTGCAGCTTGGTTTGGCTCGGCTCGATTCGCCTCCGTACTGTGTAAAGCTTAATAGTGTCTTCTGTCTCAGTACTGTGTAGTTCTCTCAGCTAGCCTCTCAATACTGTGTAGTTCTCTCAGCTAGCCTCTCAGTACTGTGTAGTTCTCTCAGCTAGCCTCTCAGTACTGTGTAGTTCTCTCAGCTGGTCTCTTGTGAGAGACTCTCTAACATGTCTTATTTCTATCCTCAGGTTTTCTCCATCCTCATGGTCCAACTGTTGGTGACCTTTGGTATCGTGGCTCTCTTCACGTTTTGGTGAGGGCCACTAACATGAATCCACACTCCAGAAAACATTTGAGAGCCCAATTTACAAAGTTATTATTATTATTATTATTTTTATTTTTTTATTTTTTTTGCACTCGCAAACTCTGGTTATTTTCCAAATGGAATAAACCCCAAACACCTTAACATGTGCAAACGCTTTGTTAGATTATGCTGTCTCCATATTGTGATCAAAAATGTATTCTCACCTTCTGATATATACTGAGTGTACAAAACATTAAGAACAGATTCCTAATATTGCATTGCCACCACCTTTGCCTTAAGAAAAGCCTCAATTTGTCTGGGCACGGACTCTACAAAGCGTTCCACAGGGATGCTGGCCCATGTTGACTCCAATGCTTCCCACAGTTGTGTCAAGTGGGCTGGATGTCCTTTGGTTGGTGGACCGTTCTCGATACAAACGGGAAACTGTTGAGTGTGAAAAAACTCAGCGGCGTTGCAGTTCTTGACACAAACCTGTGCACCTGGCACCTACTACTACCATACCCCGCTCAAAGACACAAATGTTTTGTATTGCCCATTCACCCCCTGAATGGCACACATTCTCAATTGTCTCAAGGCTTAAAAATCCTTCTTTAACCTGTCTCCTCCCATTCCTTCATCTACACCGATTTGAAGTGGATTTACATCAATAAGGGATCATAGCGTTCACCTGAATTCACCTGGTCAGCCTGTCATTGAAAGATCAGGTGTTCATAATGTTTTGTACACTCAGTACATGCTTTGTGCTTCTCACTGGAATGGTTTGATAAAGATGAGGCTAAGTAAAACAAATCTGTATATCTGAAGCTGAAAAATGGGTTCCCATCCATTCATAAGTTGTTAAAAACGAATGTATTTTCGCTCAACTTTACAGTGAACCAGTCCGGCAGTTTGTGCAGTACAATCGAATCCTCTACCTTGCCTCATAGTGAGTATCTCCAACTTTATGTGCTGTCTACCAATGCCAAACTGGTAAAATAGACCGTGCATATCATAAAATGACTTAACGGTAAAGGATGATTCATCCCAATGTTCACCTAAGACATTTTCTTACCTTGAAAGCAGCAACTTGTCCATTTATTGTGTAGATCATTGGTCACCAACCGGTCAGTTGCGATCGACGGGTCGATCTTCAAGGCATTCCTAGTTGATCTCCAAACATTTCTGTTAAAAAAAAAACGATAAAGCCTTGCGTTGTTATTTTTTGTATTCATTTCACTCTGTTGGCAGTAGGTGCACTTGATTCAGCAGCCCTAGCGCCGGGATGCAAAGTGTTTCCACTTTGAACCCTTTCATATGTCTGAAGGTAGAACTCCGCCTACCTGGCAGACTCGGAGAGCAAATCAAGTGCACCTATAGGACTACCGCTGGCCAATCGGATAGCTCAGAGCACCGTGTCTGTACAGTTTCCTCGCGCCATAGACCGTAAAAAAAGAAGAATCGGACGCTCAGCAAAGTTGACACTTTGAGATGTAAAAACTATTGAAACCACGACTAGAGAGAGACTCAACGAATACAACAAAGAGCTGCTGTTTTTATGAGTTAGTTCATGTTTAAGTTGTTATTCAGCACTGTCAATACATTGTTCAACACTTTTATGAGACATAAAATACATACAAAATCTCCCTACTTCCACTCATGCTACAACCAGCACTGTAGCTGTAATGAATGGATGTAGCAAATTGTTCCGTTACACTTGTGTTGTTGTTATTAGCGTCTTGTCTCCTTTTTTTTTTTTTTTTTTTTTTTTTAATATCGAGGAATATTTAACTTTCTCTGGTCATTGGAGTAAACATGAATTGGTGCATGAGGCAGAAGTAATGCGACTTAAGTTTCGCCATCAGCTGTAAGACCGTGTCCCCTCTTCTTTAGCGAGGGATGGTGAGATGTGTGAGAGGCAGCCTTTTACCACTGCTCCCTCCCTCCTCACAGACTGACCATCAGATGCAGACCATCAGTCCAGTAGAAAGAAAAAAAGCCAATTATTACGCTCACTCAGCTGTGCCTCACAAGTAATTCAACAAATTATCTATTACCTTAGTGTAAATATAATTTCAAAGTGGTCTCAGAAGAACATCAGTGGCAGGGCAATTCAAGTACAGCCAATTTGCAGTGATAATGTATTGGGCCTATAGCCTACTGCACAAACCTCATTGCTACAGATCTGTTTTTAATTGGGTAATGTTGCATAGGACGTAATGTTCATGTTTAAAAGAAATCTGAGCAGTAGATCTTGGCTTGCGTTTTGACTCAGAAAGTAATCTTGACTCAGAAAGTAATCTTGACTCAGAAAGTAATCTTGACTCAGAAAGTAATCTTGACTCAGAAAGTAATCTTCACTCAGAAAGTAATCTTGACTCAAAGTAATCTTGACTCAAAGTAATCTTGACTCAGAAAGTAATCTTGACTCAGAAAGTAATCTTGAGAAAGTAATCTTGACTCAGAAAAGGTTGGCGACCACTGGTGTAGATCCTTCAGGGGAATGTTGTTATTTCGGTGGTATCCCCCAGCCTTTTAGATGTGGTGGTGTTGTCGTCATTGGATTTAGGAGCACTGATATGGCACTCTGAGCCAACCTTCCTATCTGGTGACCACATAACTGTTCCTGTTCCAGCATCATCTTCATGGGGGCATACCTGGTGCTAGTCTGCAGCACAAGTGCCCGGTAAGAAGCCAACTCTTTAGTCAATACTACCAGCTTTACTTTTACTATTATTTTGTATTTCTACCACTTTCTTCACCTTTTATTCTTCTTCTTTACAACATTCTCAATGTATACTTTCATAACTAAGAGATGGAGGTACATGACTTTAACATGATACATTTTTCTTTGATGGCTATATTAGATTTTTTATTTATTTTTTAGATTTTTTTTATAAAAGTTTTGTGAAAAGGTTTTATCTGGCTATGCTTCTCAAGTCTTAACTCCTGAATTGGTGTTCTCTTCACACTAAAATGTTGTCATTGTATCCCGTTGTCTTTTTTACAGGCGACAGTATCCCACCAACCTCATTCTCTTGGGGATATTTGTAAGTATCAGCCAGAGGTACAGCATCTCGGCTTGACAGTTAGTGATATGCTTAGTTAGTGCCTCGATGATATTATGACCATTCTACTGACGTTGTGGTACTCCAAATGATGTGAGGTGCAATTCATACTATACATACTACTCTGTAATATTTGTGTGTTTGTGATCCTCTTCTTGTCTCCAGACTTTGGCAATGTCTTACATGGCAGGAATGCTGGCTAGGTAAATTGTGTGTGTGAATGTAGACTGTCTAATGTGGAAATGCTGTCTAGCGACTTTTTTTTTTTTGACCGTCTATGACGGTCACTTTGTGTGTGTATCAGAGGTGGTAGTAACTTGGTTATCCTTCCTCTGTGTCCATAGCTACCACAACACTAAAGTGGTGATGCTGTGTGTGGGCATTACCGCCATGGTGTGTCTGTTCATCACGCTCTTCTGTTTCCAGACCAAGGTGAGCTTTTACAAGCAGATGGCCAACAGCACAGTCTGTGTTTCTCTTGTCAAGTTAAATCATTCTGTTTTGTGGAAGGAAGCAGTGGCATTGCGATTTATTTAGCTCGGTTGACTTGACGTCATTTTGATCATTTAACTCGGTTGACTGGACGTCATTTTGATCATTTAACTAGGTTGACTTGACGTCATTTTGATCATTTAACTAGGTTGACTTGATGTAATTTTGATCATTTAACTAGGTTGACTGGACGTCATTTTGATCATTTAACTCGGTTGACTGGACGTCATGTCATGCTTCGTCATGTTCAGCAGAGCAAAAACGTTCAGATGCCTCTCTGACATGTAAAATAATGAATCATTTCTGCTCTCTTTCAGTACATTTCTATGTGCTATGTTTCCCTGCTGAACGTGGCCCCCTGGTTTTCGGTCTTGTCTTGACGTTGTGTTCCAGGTGGATTTTACGTCGTGTCACGGTCTGCTCTTCTCTCTCATGATGGTGCTGATGGTGACGGGACTGTTGCTCCTCTTCACCGCACCCTTCGGATATGTAAGCAACATGCCTCTTAAAGCTACAGTCTGTGATTGGTATATTCATTTTTTAAAACTTTAAATTAATGATATATATATATTGATTGATTTTATTTGTCAATAAAATAAAAACATTTCAAAGGAAATGGATTGCACAGTATAGTCAGAGACTTCTACTCATTAAACATTCTAAGTTCTAAATGCTTGATGAGCTTCAGGGTAGACACGTTCATTAAAGGAAGCACGAGGGTAAAGAACTTTACTGTTTGGGGGGGGGGGGGGGGGGGGGATTAATGAATATGCTTTTTCATACGTCTCTGTGTGTCCACAGCCTATCCCGGAGATATAATCACGAACCTGGAACTTTCTCACAACTCTACCACTGACCTTTTTGTGATTTTTACCTGAAAGGTCGACTAGAGTTTGTACCTTGTTGGACAGGACCGTCTCCTCTCATTTGTGACTGGCTGTCTCTCTTTATGCTGTGTTTTCTGACCTCGTTTGTCTTTCACAGATACCTTGGTTGCAGACAGCGTACGCTGGACTGGGTGCCCTTGTCTTCACGTTGGTACTTAATCATCTATCATTGAAAATCACCACTTAATGAGTGTAGGATTGCTGTGGTGTTGGGACAGGTGTCTCTTCTCTTGTAAAATAGATTTCTGATCTAAATGCAATGCTGCGGTGTTGGGACAGGTGTCTCTTCTCTTGTAAAATAGATTTCTGATCTAAATGCAATGAATCACCTGTATAAATATAAGGCTGAATGTACACTATATATATATCTATATATATATAGATATATATATATTAAATACACACAAAAGTATGTGGACACCCCTTCAAATGAGTGTGTTAGGCAATTTCAGCCACACCCGTTGCCAACAGGTATATAAAATTGAGTACACAGCCATGCAATCTCCATAAATCAAATCATATTTCATTGGTCACATACACATGGTTAGCAGATGTTAATGCGAGTGTAGCGAAAATGCTTGTGCTTCTAGTTTCCGACAGTGCAGTAATATCTAACAAGTAATCGAACAAATTCACAACAACTACCTTAAACACACAATGTAAGTGGATGTAATAATAATATGTATATATTTAGACAAACATTGGCAGTAGAATGGCCTTACGTGAAGAGATCAGTGACTTTCAACGTGGCACCATCATAGGATGCCACCTTTCCAACAAGTCAGTTTCTGCCCTGCTAGAGCTGCCCCGGTCAACTGTAAATGCTGTTATTGTGAAGTGGAAAACGTCTAGGTGCAACAACGGCTCAGCTGTGAAGTGGTATAGACCCCAAACAAGCTCACAGAACAAGAACGTAGAGCGCTGAAGTGTGCAGTGTGTAAAAAAATAATCTGTCCTCGGTTGCAACACCGAGTTACCGAGCTACCGAGTTCCAAACTGCCTCTAGAAGCAACCTCAGCACAAGGACTGTCCGTCGGGAGCTTCATGAAATGGGTTTCCATGGCCGAGCAGCCTATGATCACCATGTGCAATGCCAAGCTTCGACTGGTGTGGTGTAAAGCTCGCCGCCATTGGACTCTGGAGCAGTGGAAATATGTTCTCTGGAGTGATGAATCATGATTCACCATCTGGGTTTGGCGGATGCCAGGATAACGCTACCTGCCCCAATGCATAATACCAACTGTAAAGTTTGGTGAAGGATAAATAATGGTCTGGGGCTGTTTTTCATGGTTCGGTCTAGGTCCCTTAGTTCCAACTCCATATTAATGGCCATGATTTTGGAATGAGATGTTCGACGAGCAGGTGTCTACATACTTTTGTTCATGTGGTGTATTTCTAAAAAGCCACAAATGTGAATGTTAGTGACGACTTAGTTTTCTAGGACCTTGAGTAATGGTCTCTTCTCCTTTCTCCCCCATCCCTTGTTCTTTCTCTTTCCTTCTCGCTCTCCCTCTCTCCACCTCGCTCTCCCTCTCTCCTCCTCGCTCTCCCTCTCTCCTCCTCGCTCTCCCTCTCTCCTCCTCGCTCTCCCTCTCTCCTCCTCGCTCTCCCTCTCTCCTCCTCGCTCTCCCTCTCTCCTCCTCGCTCTCCCTCTCTCCTCCTCGCTCTCCCTCTCTCCTCCTCGCTCTCGCTCTCCCTCTCTCCTCCTCGCTCTCTCCTCCTCGCTCTCCCTCTCTCCTCCTCGCTCTCCCTCTCTCCTCCTCCCTCTCTTCCTTAGTTCTTGGCCTTTGACGTGCAGCTACTGATGGGCAACCGGCGGTACTCCCTGAGTCCTGAGGAGCACGTGTTCGGAGCGATGTGTCTTTACATGGACGTGGTCTACATCTTCTTCTTCCTCCTACAGCTGTTTGGGAGTCAGGAGTGAAGTCACACCACCTTGTAGTCACGTTCAATAGCCCCCTCCCCCCCTCGCTGAGTTTACTTTATTAGGATCTCGTTTAGCGACTGCACACATGCAGCAGCTACTATTCCTGGGGTCCACATAAAATAGTACAAATACATTACAAAGTACAGAGCAGTAATAGACAAGAATATAAGATATTACATTAAATTCAAAATAACAATGAAGTAAGTGTGTGTGTGTGTGTGTGTGTGTGTGTGTGTGTGTGTGTGTGTGTGTGTGTGTGTGTGTGTGTGTGTGTGTGTGTGTGTGTGTGTGTGTGTGAGCGAGAGTGAAAGACACAACAAATGTACTATTCACACACGTCATATATTCATATTCTTATACACAGTAAAGTCAGATTAGCTCTATAGAAAGAGGAGAGGTGATGTTTTTTTAAAGCTATTCTTGCTTTTTGCCTAAGAAACCTCTGGTGGCAGAGTATTCCTCAATCCCGTGGCTCTTTACAGAACAGGATAGCCACACCACCTTGTCACGTTCAATAGCTCCCCCTGACTCTCTCTGCCTCCTCAAGTGTATACATCTACTCTGATATCCTTATGCACGTACTTCTGTTTGGTTACGCTCGTACAAGCACACACACATTTGAGAATGGATACAAATACATACCGGCACATATTTGTAATCTGACGCAAATACACACCCGCAGTACACTCACACACACCCGCAGTACACTCACACACACCCGCAGTACACTCACACACACCCGCAGTACACTCACACTCACACACCCGCAGTACACTCACGCACCCGCAGTACACTCACGCACCCGCAGTACACTCACGCACCCGCAGTACACTCACGCACCCGCAGTACACTCACGCACCCGCAGTACACTCACGCACCCGCAGTACACTATCACACCCGCAGTACACTCACACACCAGCAGTACACCATCACACCCACCATATACTAACACATCCACTCTGAGGTATCTTATAAAAGCATAGTTTGCGTATATTTTTCCTCTCCCTGAATGTTGACACACAACTTAATTAAGTTTAAAAAAATATATATATATATATAATTTGAAGTGTGTGCGTGCGTGCCTGCGCGACTGCTGGGATTTCAGTTCTGTCTGCACAGGCAAGCTCCTACCTCTAGGGGGCACTTCAGCCCTTGCCAATCTCCAGAGTGTTGCTAACTCTGGGCCTGTGTAAGGGTTAGAACCAATCTAGGGGCTGGGGTCAATTTGAATTGAAGATGGGTCAATTCAGAAAGTAAATTTGAATAATAATTTTAAACCATTTTAAATTACTTTTCAATAAACTGAGGAGTAGAAGCTATTTCTAGTGTTTTAAAAAAAATGTATTTCCTGAATTGACTGCCTTCAATTAAAATTGACCACAGCCCTGTTGAATGTTAGATCTGCACCGAGGCAGTGTTGGAAGGTAAGCTGATCTCAGATCTGCCCTACGTCTCCCAATGTTACTCTTAGGACGTGACCAGGCAGTTGATGAATCACAATGAGACTGCAAAAGAATAAGCTGACAGTGTGCTGTTGGTGGACAATCCGTTTGCTGGGACAGATATGAGAACGGGTTAATTGCAACCACGTTTATTCAGGGTGACTTGTGGTTGACCAGTTAAATGGACACTGGCTGATTTCCCCTGGTAGTACTTAAACTTTTCTTGTCTTTGTTATATTGGAATATATATATATATTACAGTTGACAAATCAGAGTCATTGCTTTTGTTTAAACAATTACTTTAAACAGTTTCAGTCACTGGTGAGTCCAAAAGTATTTCAAGATTACATTTATTCCCTTAAAATCACATTTATAGACATTGACTTAACCAAGCCGAAATTTGACCCCGATTTTGGCACATCTGGATTTTCTCATCTGGGTCTGTGAAACGTCATCAAGCCAATGAAGTTGAAGGATAAAAGTGACGCTTGCAGTCCTTGGTGCAATAATGTGTCTTTGGCTAGGTTGCGATTCTCTAGCCTCGTATTACCAAGCTGATTACTGCTGCGGAATCCGTGAAGCGAAACAGAATGTAAACTTGCGAGACTTCCGGATGGTTGTACGAGGTTACCGATTCTCTACCCTTCTGTTGTACAACCTTCTGGTGTTCGAGGTTACCCTTTTCCAGAATTTTGCACTCGTTCATCCCGCCTCATACAATTTAAAAGTATTGGATTGGTGCAACATAGCTGGAGGGTGTTTTCACCGTATTTCTGACACCAGTCCATCCTTTTAAATAAAGGGGGGTTGCACACTTTGGAAGAAGGTTAAAGAAAAATAATGTAGCTCTTGAGTGAGGAATGCTTTTTAGGGGGCAAGTTTCGTTTCTTTGTTACATTTAACTCACTTCCTCTTCTTTGAATTTACGTGCCCGTGTTACGAGGTTGTCAGGGCAGATTTCAAGTTATACTATGCCTTGGACTGAACTGGCAGGTTTTTTTTTGCTATCAAAGGTGTTTTTAAATAGAGTAGTCGTGTGTCTCTTCAAATATGTATGAACCGACCTCGGATGTAGAACTTGTATAGAGGCATGTTTTGAGGTTGTTTTAGTTCAATTGTGAAGTCAGAGATCTTCGGGAGGTGGGGTCAGTGTGACGTCAGTTGTCATTAGCTGACATTTGACATGTTATACATATGTCAGGGGTGTTCGACATAGGCTTAAACCGAGTTAGACACGCTTAGAACATTCCACTTTTTAATATATTTGTTTTATTGTTGTTGCATTTATTACCTAGAATTAAAAAAAACATTTCCTTTTTTAGATGCCCTGTAGTACACCTTAATTATGGCAAAGGCTGGGCTCGTTCTGTTCGGCTGTATAGGTGCACTGTTTAGTGTGGTCTCTTTTTTTCACAATGAAACTGCCTAGTGCATACAATATAATTTGCACGAAGTGATCGCTATAGAATCTCCATAACATTTGTTAGCACTTTGTGTATTTTAAAAGCCAATTATTTTTGGTGAAAAGTGAAAATCTGGCACATTAACTTTGTAATACTGAACAAAAATATAAACCGGTCCATTTCTACGATTTTTACTGATTTACAGTTCAAATAACTAAATCAGTCAATTGTAATAAATAAATTAGGCCCTAATCTATGGATTTCACATGACTAGGCACGGGTGTAGCCATGGGTGGGCCTGGGAGGGCATAGACTCACCCACTTGGGAGCCAGGCCCAGCCAATCAGAAATGAGTTTTTTCCCCATAAAAGGGATTTATTACAGACCGAAATAGCCCTCAATTTCATCAACTGTCCGGGCGGCTGATCTCAGACGATCCCGCTGGTGAAGAAGCCGGATGTGGAGGTCCTGGGCTGGCGTGGTTACACGAGGTCTGCGTTTGGCAGGCCGGTTAGACGTACTGCCAAATTGTCTTATGGTAGAGAAATTGACATAACATTTTCTGTCAACAGCTCTGGTGAACATTACTGCAGTCAGCATGCCGATTACACGCTCCCTCAACTTGAGACATCTGTGGCATTGTGTTGTTTGACTAAACTGCACATCTTAGAGTGACCTTTTATTGTCCCCAGCACAAGGTGCACCTGTGTAATGATTATGCTGTTTAATCAGCTTCTTAATATGTCAGGTGGATGGAATATCTTAGCAAAGGAGGAAATGCTCACTAACAGGGATGTAATCACATTTGTGCACACAATTTGAGAGAAATAAGCTTTTTGTGTGTATGGAAAATGTCTGGGGATCTTTTATTTCAGCTCATGAAACATGGGACCAACACTTTACACGTTGTGTTTATATTTCCGTTCAGTATAATTAAAGTTGGATCACACCTTAAATTAATTGCACGTCAAAAAGCCTGCCGGATCATTTGATAAAGCCTTCACGAACATGGCACACATACACATACAGGTTTATAAATGATTTACGAACTTGTTTAAAACGTGTGTGTGTGTGTAACTGAAACACTTCACAAGGTGTAATGCCACCTAATAGTAGTTTATGAATGATTCATAAAGCCTTCATGTCTTGTGACTGCAGACTTTTGGGTGATCCAAACTTGTAACATTCAGGTTTAAGCTTATTTTTTTAAGCAAACATTTCTGGGTGGTTGATACCGACAACAATAAATCCTTGTTTTTTTTGTTAATATTGACAAAATAAGTAAAGTTTTTTTTTTTTTTTAACAATGTGTAAATACTTTCTTAATTATGTGAAATAGATATTTATGTGAGTAGTTAAAAGTAATTTATTATTTAGCCTACCCTTGTTAAAGAGGAGTTGTATTATCTTATCCTTGTTCACCAGCCAGTCTAGAGGACTGGTAAGCATGCCTTTTTAAAAACGTCATAGGTAAATGTTCAAGTACATGTCTAAGTACTACTCCTGTTCCTACTTATTCTTGTACATTACTTGGATTTTTTTTCCATAGATGTCACCAGATTGAGGAAACGGGTTTAAACCATTAATCAAGAGAATGGCGGTAGACTCTATGTATGAGTCAATGCTCCTGTAAGTTGCTCTGCATCGGAAGCATCTGCTAAATGACTAAAATCTAAATCTATATATTCTGTATGGTAATACCCGTTTTGACTCTTTTGATATCATTTTGAATTTGACTTAATTCACTCTGGGTCATAACTCTGATGGATCAATGCTGTTCTTACTACATTCCCCCTCTAAATCAGTATTATTTTACAAAGAAAATGAAAGACAATGTTTGACATTAGTGTAATGCACCAATACTCAATTAGAGTGGGCTGACATGAACCAACAGAACAATGTTGATACATTGTAAAATACTCAACATACTACAACTAGTGTTATTATTATGTCCACCAATAGTTAGATTCTATATGGTACATTTAACCTTTTCACCTTATATTACACTTAAATCATGCACATTTCTAGCCTACCTATTAAACTGCTCTCGCGTGCAAGGACGGATAATATTGTGGATTTTTCTGTTCCTGTTCATGGAACAAATCTTCTCAATGGTGTATGCTCCTCCCTTTTCTACTGTAACTAGAAAGATGGTTCGACCCACAATGTCTTCGGGATCATCATCTTCTATTAAAACTTAAGTGGTGTGATGTACTTGATGTGTGTGTGTAATTTGGTCCCATATTTTGTTGCTTCTTGAGTTCGAACCCGAACTCTTGACTAGCCTGCATGCAGTGACAGTGGTTAAGTAGAGCATGACTCTCTTAAATACCGTAAGTTGAAACTAAACCATTTTGATGACAGCTCAATTAGTT
Source organism: Oncorhynchus mykiss (assembly GCF_013265735.2). Lineage (NCBI taxonomy): Eukaryota > Metazoa > Chordata > Actinopteri > Salmoniformes > Salmonidae > Oncorhynchus > Oncorhynchus mykiss. Next base: position 36,400,661 of record NC_048592.1, on the reverse strand, counting down.
TGGAAACCTTCCCTGTTTGTTGAAGTAAAATATGTTGTTTGAAAGATTTGTGTTGTGGGTTTTTTTCTTGCTCATGTCCATTATTTTTTTTTTTAACGAACTATATCTTGAATTTTCTGTGGACCATTTATGCTAATTAGAATTTACATGGACACTTACACAATTTTAAAAGTTTGCATGGTACCTGAGCAGCTAGCTAGCTAAAGTTAAATTTGAATTAGCTTTATATAGCCAATATAGTAGCCTTTATAGGTCTGTTTAAGAACCACCAGATTCTCTGCGATAACAAGCACGATCAACGATGCTGATTCAACTGAATCTGGCCCGCCACTTACTAGAAACTAGCCCGGGCTCTACCTCAGCTGTCACCACTGCAAGCGAGTTTACATGCTACTGCTAGCACCACCAGCTAGCTAGCTGTACGTTTGGACCCGGCGCATTAGGGACCTGAGCCACTACCCCCACATCTGAGGCGTTTTGGGGATAATGAGCTGCCCCTGCACCAAGGCAGCTCTCAGACATGTTCAGCAGATTCAAGCAACGGGAGAGGCCAGGTGCCAAAAGGCTATGCTCGGCCACACCACTACCGCCACGTCTGGGGAGAGGAGACCGGATGAGTGTGATGAGCTGACCGGAAACAACCCTATTTGGGATGAAGAGCCGAACAAAGTTTTAGTGTGTACCGACGGTTTCCAATATGATGACCTTACTGATGATGCTTTCTCCAGATGTGGTCTGCGACGGCGAGACTGCAGAGGCCTTGTCAACAGCATCGGAACCCTGTGAGGCCGGCAACGAATGTTCCATGCCAAACCACTATGGCCTCTAGTGTGTATGTGGTGTGGGACTGTCCTTGTCCTGTTGCTTTTCTCCTGTAACACCCTTTTTAATACATATTAAAGAACCTTAACCACTGTCTGTGGTATTGGGATTGTTTTTGGACATGTATTTCCCATTGTTAGAGCTGTCAGTTGACTTTATTGTCAACATAATACATCTTAATACATCATTTGAACACTAATTGGGCATTCCACGTGCTAGTCAGAAGTGGAATAACTTCCCCATAAGTCCAACATGATTGTGTTAAAGTGCTTTAGAAGTCTGAGCAGTACTTCAACCAGTACTACTTGAGGTGGCTAACTTGCCGATAAAGGTTAGCTTGCTTAACATTGACAATATGGTGAAACTAGCTACATTATCCACAATAAGTTTGTAATTGTAAAAAATATTAAAAAAACTGACCTTATGGTTCAAAGGTCGTGGTGAAACTGTCAACCGCCTCAGTTTCCGACTTGAAGGTTCGTTAAAGTGAAACTTCCCAGTCGGTCACCCCAAACTGCCATTAATGTAAATGCATCTGAGAAGTTGAATATACTTTTGGTCATCTTGAACTGAAGGTTTGTAGACAATGACTCCAATATCTACCATATTGAAACTAAATATAACATTTGAATATTCAAATTAATATTGAACTCAATGAAATACATAGTCAATTTGTGCATGACAAATTCAAGGTTATGGAATTCAAATTCAATTTATTTTGGCACTGAAATCACTCCTATGCAACCGCCTGCCAACCACACCCATGCATCAAATGATGGCTGTCAGTAAATCTGTCAAATAAAACTGGTTGGTGCCTTAAAATAGGCAGAGTCAGTGGTTCCCAACCTGTTCCGTTCCTGGCACCACCAAATCACTGACAAAACCTCTTGACAGCTATTCGCGGAGTCGCGGAATGTTTTTAGCAGGAAAACTTGGCGATCAAATTTGGGTCCATTTTAGCAGTGAATGTAAGACATTAAAGGCGTATTATTAAAAATAATTTGTACTGTGCAACGTAATGTAAAATGTATTTAATACCATTAATTAAAATCCCCAACTGTTATTAATTTAGGGGAAAAAAAAGCTGATTAGGCAAACGTGAAAAGTGAAATGACAAAACATGTTTATAAGTAGGCCTACCAGCCTATTATTCCACTTTGTCAAAAAATAATGCACCGTGTGGATAATCTATATTCATACAAGGGAAGGAAAGTTGCCACCCTTTCTCAGGAAAACGAAAGTTATCAGAATGTACAGTACAACATGTCCATATCTTCGATAGACTTTCAGTATTGACACAGACAGAGTTTTGACAGCGTGAAGAAGAGTCGACAAAACGGTAAGACGATGCTTATTGGGTGACAATCGAACAAATTAGCATGTAAAAGGTGAATGTATCTTTCTGTATGTTTCAATATTATTGGGCAAAATATTTAAATTGTTTTGTGTTTTGTCGAAATTATGTTAAAGTTGTGGCGCAGCAGGTGTTAACATGACTCGTTGATTATCTTGGGGGTAAAACTGATGATCAAAAACAAATCCTTGTTCACAAGTAGTCTAGTTTGGTCAAATCCTCGTTGTCTCGATAGAAAAGTGAGAAACTGTTTTATACAGTTTTGCAGGTCATATAAATGAATTCCAAATCACAGTTACCTCAATATTCATTGTAAGTAGTTTTTCATAGGCTAACTAGAGCGGTAGCCTACTTTGGAAAGCCATGAGCCCAACCATATCTTTCGATGAGGCGTTGGCTAATTGAAAGTGAAAGCATGCTGATCAGGCTGCTGAATCATATGAATGGTTTGTAATGATGGCGTGTTTTTGATTGCAAACAGATCGGCTACATCAAGATGAAGTGTCCTGGCTGTGGTCACCAAGTGGAAAAATCGTCAAAATTTTGCAGTGAATGCGGATTGAGGTTAGCTCCTCAAATTTGCACCACAGGTAATATATATATACATTTGTTTTAAATTACTATTAATTACTATTAAATTACTATAAATTACTATCAAGTATGTAATATATGAATGGCGGGGAATAAAGCTATCATATTTGGATGCTTACACTTAGCCCAAAATGTCCGTTGCTCTTTAAGGTCCAAGGACTGACTATATGTTATTTTCAGGGGTAGACTGGCTCTGGCAGCCAAATAGAGCACCACAGTATGAGTCATAATACCCATAAAACCTAGCGGTCAAACAGGGAAATGGCTCCAATCATTTTCCACCATTCATTTTTCCCAAGAGGGATTTTAGAAACACCAAACATAAGGGCTGTTTTTCATGAAGGCATACCCTGGTGTGACTATTTGATAGTGTGTAAATCTCTCACGGACAAGATGGCTTTTATCAATATATTTGCCTGTATTTAGCCCCAACAAATGAAATGCTAATTAGCTGCTAATGTGGCTATCATAAAGAACTACAAATGCCATGATGATCTGGACGAGACTGCCGAACTGCGGTAAAGGTAAGAATGTCTGGATTAACTATCTAATGTTTGCTAAATGTAATAATGAAGAAATTGGCTACATTTCTTTACATTTACAATTCTGTGAACTGTCTTGGGATATATTGATAAACGTCACCGTTTTTCCGAAAGAGATTTACATGTTTATCAAAACGGCATGCCAATGTTAGCCGACATGAAACAGAGCCCTTTTAAGTGTTATTAAAATCCAACATGGGAAAAGTGAATGGTGTAAAAACGATTGGAACCATTTCGCTGTTTATATGCTCGCTGTTTCCGTCTGCATTTTTTTTCCTATGACAACTGAGAAACTCGGGGCAGGATCAACTAGGGAATCACGTTAGCACCCACGTGCTGGGGTTGAGGATGGATGGAATGAAAGATTTGGGACAAGTAAATCGGGAAATGTAAACATGTCCAAGTTGTTAAGAATTTAGAAGTTGTGTAGTGTATGCCCAGTATTAGACTATGCCTTATAACAGGCTAGATTAACTAGATGTTATGCAACCGCACCATTTTAGTAGGCTCAACCTGGACTCAGGGGTAGATGTAACATAGTAAACGTAAAATGGGATGAAATGAAATGATACGTTATGTTTCATATGGTGTGTATTAATTTACGGCTGTCCATCATCCATTTCATATGATATGTTACAAATTGCAATTCTTGCAATACCTTATGAATTTGCTAAACGTATGATATGTTATGAATTCCCAATTTGTTGTAGCTAACATTAGCTAGGTGGCTAATGCAAAAATTAGCTAAGTGGCTAACATTAGGTAGGTGGCTAACGTTAGCTAAGCAAGGGGTTCGGGTTAGGGGTTCAGGTTATGTTTAGGGGAAGAGTTACCAAACATGCTAAGTAGTTGCAAAGTAGTTAAAAAGTAGTTCCAAAGTTACTTATTAGCTAAAATGCTAAAGTTGTCCATGATGAGATTCAAACGTGCAACCTTTGGTTTGCTAGACCCTACTAGATTTTGCCTTAAGTAAACGTCTGTCTTATGTAACCATAGCAAACGTAACGTAACATACCAATTTGAGTCCTCAGATTTACATTTACTATATTACGTCTAGTCTATGAGACCAGGCTGGTAGGCTAGGTTAATTATTGTTGTTTTATTATACTGAACAAAAATATAAACGCAACATGCAACAATTTCAAAGATTTTACTGAGTTACAGTTCATATAAGTCAATTGAAATAAATTCATTAGGCCCTAATCCATGGATTTCACATAACTGGGAATACAGATATGCATCTGTTGGTCACATACTTTTAAAAAAAGGTATGGGCGTGGATCAGAAAACCAGTCAGTATCTGGTGTGACCACCATTTGCCTAATGCAGTGCAACATATCTCCTTCGCATAGAGTTGATCAGGCTGTTGCTTGTGGCCTGTGGAATAATGTCCCACTCGGCTTCAATGGCTATGTGAAGTTGCTGGATTTTGGCGGGGAACTGGAACTGTGGTACACGTCGATCCAGAGCATTCCAAACATGCTCAATGTGTGACATGTCTGGTGAGTTTGAAGGCCATGGAAAAACTGGGACATTTTCAGCTTCCAGGAATTGTGTACAGATTCTTGCGACATGGGGCCGTGCCCTACCATGCTGAAACATGAGGCGGTGGATGAATGGCACGACAATGGGCCTCAGGATCTCATCACGGTATCTCTGCATTCAAATTGCCATCGATAAAATGCAATTGTGTTCGTTGTCCATAGCTTATGCCTACCATAAACCCCACTGCCACCATGGGGCACTGTGTTCGCAACGTTAACATCAGCAAACCGCTCGCCCACCCAATACGTGGTCTGCAGTTTTGAGGCCGGTTGGACGTACTGCCAAATTCCTTTAGTAAGCATGTGGCATTGTGTTGTGTGAGAGAACTGCACATTTTAGATTGGCCTTTTATTGTCCCCAGCACAAGGTGCACGTGTATTGATCATGCTGTTTAATCAGCTTCTTGATATGCCACACCTGTCAGGTGCCACACCTGTCAGGTCGGATTATCTTGGTAAGGGAGAAATGTTCACTAACAGATGTACACAAATTTGTGCACAACATTTGAGAGAAATACATTTTTTGTGCATATGAAACATTTCTGGGATCTTTTATTTCAGCTCATGAAACATGGGTCCAACACTTTACGTGTTGCGATTTATATTTTGTAGAATGTTATTCTATTTAAAATGCTGAATTTAAAACCGCATACTCCGTACAGCAAGGGTTCTCAAAGTGTGGTCCGTACTTCAAGGGATCCAAGGCCAGATTAATAATATATATATGAAATAATTGACAAAATATTTTTAACATTTTAATTTCAGAAGTAAATATTACTAAGAACTAATGATTAAACACATTTTGGCCAAGGTATTTGTGGAATAAATATAGAGGGTGTAATAAAATACAATGTAATATTATTTGTCTACAATGTATGTTCTTAACCCTGGGCAAAACATGGGCCTGGGAGGCTCACAGGCACAACCCAAAGGCACAACGTTGCAAGACTTCCGGGGACGCTTGTGAAACAGAGCAAGCAGACCAGGGGACACTAGACCAGGGGACTCTTGACCAGGTGACGCTTGTGAAACAGACCAGGGGACACTAGACCAGGGGACGCTTGTGAAACAGACCAGGGGACACTAGACCAGGGGACGCTTGTGAAACAGACCAGGGGACACTAGACCAGGGGACGCTTGTGAAACAGATATATATATACACACACACACACACTATATCACAAAGAAACCCATTATTTAGTTTAGGCAGGTCCTAAGATACATAAGACTTAATATAAAATAAAAATTGGGAATATTTTGAGTTCAACTATGTTGCTTGTCTGTGCAGCCTAGGCTGCGCCATGCAAATTAAATCAAAAGTTCTTATTTTGTTCATTTAAACTGACTATACAGACTTACATTCCCCTGCGCTGATCACAGTCAACACACCCATATAGTTATAGTATTATAATGTAATACAATCATATAGCGGAATAACAACAGAATAACATAACGTGTGTCACCGAATGTGTGGAACCGCTGTCAAAAAAGTGGTATTTATCACACCGTGCGCTTACCAGTTATTTTACTAAATCCATTAAATATACGCAATCACAAAGAAATCCGTTATTAATTTGTCCTAAGAAACACAGAAAGTGACCTTACCCAGAAAGGCCCTATGTATACAGCATTGTCCAGGACAAGGAAGCAAATCAGTAAAAGGTCAGAATGGTTTGCATGTCTCTATCACACGTAGTTCATGTGGATCTAAATGACTTTACCCTCCATGTCAGGTGGGACCACTTCAGAGCATCAAACATCTGTGGTCCGTGAAGCAGAGCGCCAGAAGGAGGCTGCGCCACTGACGTGGTCGGGGAACAAGACCGACGCGTCTACGAAACACTCCAGTGAAGAACCAGGGGGCAATGTCAAGAAAAAGGTCCCAACTCTCCACTAGAATATAGAGCATATGCAGAGTCAGGATTGTTTTACACACAGCGGTAGTTCAAAACACTTTACTTAAAGCAGACGGGCATGTTGTGTCATTTCCTGTTATGAGCATTCATACGCCTTTTGATAATGTCACCTTATTAAAAAGGCTTCTAATATTTCGTTTTTTTGTAACCTCTTTTTGAAATGACTCAACATCTGTCGTTAAAGTCAGAGTATTGTTATGAGGCGATAAGAGATTTACAATTCTATATTTGTTTTAACAGAACAAGTCACAGGTTCCGTTAGGATGTGACCAGACGTGGGTTTTTAAGTCAAGGGAACCCAGTGAAATTAGCATGGAATGGGAACACTTTAATGGGCAGGGCTTATGAATCAGAAATGCTGATCCTGATTTATGTGTTAAAAGGCCTCATTTTTGTATACATTGTTCATAGAGTGGAGGTTCTTCCAGCGCTATTGAGCTGAGCACTGACACACGTCAAGAGAAAGATGAGTTGTCTGGCAGTGAGAGCTCTACTTCAGCGGTGGATAGCCCTCCTGTCAACACTGCCACACCTACTGGCCCTCCTGTCAACACTGCCACACCTACTGGCCCTCCTGTCAACACTGCCACACCTGCTGGCCCTCCTGTCAACACCACCACACCTGCTGGCCCTCCTGTCAACACTGCCACACCTGCTGGCCCTCCTCCTGTCAACACCGCCACACCTACTGGCCCTCCTGTCAACACTGCCACACCTACTGGCCCTCCTGTCAACACTGCCACACCTACTGGCCCTCCTGTCAACACTGCCACACCTACTGGCCCTCCTGTCAACACCGCCACACCTACTGGCCCTCCTGTCAACACTGCCACACCTACTGGCCCTCCTGTCAACACCGCCACACCTGCTGGCCCTCCTGTCAACACCGCCACACCTGCTGGCCCTCCTCCTGTCAACACTGCCACACCTACTGGCCCTCCTGTCAACACCGCCACACCTACTGGCCCTCCTGTCAACACCGCCACACCTGCTGGCCCTCCTGTCAACACTGCCACACCTACTGGCCCTCCTGTCAACACCGCCACACCTACTGGCCCTCCTGTCAACACTGCCACACCTGCTGGCCCTCCTGTCAACACCGCCACACCTACTGGCCCTCCTGTCAACACTGCCACACCTACTGGCCCTCCTGTCAACACCACCACACCTGCTGGCCCTCCTCCTGTCAACACCGCCACACCTGCTGGCCCTCCAACCATGCCTATAGCCTCTCCAAACCCATCCCCACACCAAACACTGCCAGAAGACCAGGCCAAGGGTCCATCGAAGGCAAACGTAGACGCACCAGTGAATGAGCCAAACCAACCTAGTCCTACATCAGACACACAGGCCTCATCCACACCCGAGACAGCTGATCAGAACACAGGAGGACGTGCCTCAGACCCAACTCAACCAGCCAGTAAACTCTTGGAGGAGGAAGAACTGAAGGGGACGTCACACGGGTCAACGGGGCCATCAAAAAGCCTTGATGGTGAAGGCAACACAGAGGCTAGAGTTCTGAATGAACGGAAGACCTCTAGTAACCAGACCGACGAGAATATAACAAATGAAGCAAACTCAAAGAAGTGTGTTGACCAATCCCAAGTATCCCTTGGTGATCAGAGGGGTTCTGACCCAACAGATGAGCCAAACACTAGTCAAACACAATCTACTGGTCCAGCTCCCTCAGTAACACAGGAGGTGCCTGAGAAGACATCTAAGAGAAAAGATCAGAACAGAACAGAACCTGCCTCAGGTCCAAGTCAATCAGTAGGGCAGTTGTCATATAAAGACGTTCTGGTGGGGACCTCTCAGGAGACGGGAGATCTGTCCAGGAGGCAAGGGGTTGGCGCCAGTAACTACAGAGACCAGAGCAGGAAAAATGAAGCAAACTCACAGAACTTTGTTTCTGGATCCCACAAGGCAGAGGTAATACATATATTTATATTCTGTTATTATTCAGCATGTGGAATGAACTGTGTTTTTGTTGTACTGTAACATTCTTGAACTTAATAATTAGGCTGGTGACAAGCCTCAAGAATCAAGGCAAGAGACTTCCAAGCCAAACAAGGAACCAGAGAAGCTGAGTAATACGGGTGGTGGAGATGCATCCAAGTCATCTACTATTGACGCCACAGTTGCAGGGAAAGATCTGCCTCCGAACCAACGTAATGAAGACTGCTTCCAGCATCAGCCACTGCCTCCTCAGCTGTAAGTTCAGTATAGTGAATCAGTTCCGTCTTATGTTTGAATGTATGTTTCCTGTCACAGGGGAGGGACTAGTGTAACTATCCTGGACCAGTATTTTTTTTTGGTGCAAGAATATTATAACATTTAACAGCAGAAAAAGTAGATCATGTAAATTGAAAGAATTTTGAGTCAGTTATATATTGGAAATAAAATGAAACATTTTCTCTTACTTTTCTTCCAAAAAGGCCACCAAGAACACAACAGGTCCCTAGGAGTGATGACCTCACCATCTATTTCCATGCTGTCATTTCCAAAGACTTCAAACTGAACTCAACTGACCGGATATTCTTAAGATCTGGAAGTCTTTTTGGATCTTGGGACATAAATGTTGTGGAAATGTTTATCGTCTGGTAAGGTCTTTAATGAAAATAATTGACTTGTGGACTTTAATCAAGTGTGTGAACAATTATATAATCAAGGGATGTACTCAATGTATTACTGAAATATATTCAACTGATTATTGCATTTACAAAATCAACATGGGTGTTTAGACTAGTTGTCCATTGTCTTTATTCAACTGACTTCAACATGAGGTTTATTCACCACTCATGAACATGTTTTATTTTGTTTACACAGTGCTTTGGGGAAAGATGGATTCCTTGTTGAAGGACAAGTGGTGATTCCCAACTGGAATAAGATTGATATTTGTTCCATACCCTATAAATATTTTGTTTATAGTAAGTGGAATGGGAAGCACTATGATCACGGTACATATGAGCACATCTACCAGACAAACTCAACGCTATTTGTCAACAGGTGTCTGTCCATCAGTCAAAAGCTTTTGACACTCGAAGGTACAGTTTAATGTTGTATAATCCCTATACTGCATTTGCAAATGCAACTGATTTTGTTGAGACGAGGTTAGACAATGTGTATTAACAGAGCCTCTTTTGTCAACACTTGTTGCAAAGCCCATATTGCTCTAAAATGTATATACAGTATTCCATTTCAAAACTATAAATCCAGTCTGAAAAGATGCATATAATTGTTTGGTTACAAATATAGTTGAAGTCTGAAGTTTACATACACCTTAGCCAAATACATTTAAACTCAGTTTTTCACAATTCCTGACATTTAATCAGAGTACAATTTCCCTGTCTTAGGTCAGTTAGGATCACCACTTTATTTTAAGAATGTGAAATGTCAGAATAACAGTAGAGAGAATGATTTATTTCAGCTTTTATTTCTTTCATCACATTCCCAGTGGGTCAGAAGTTTACATACACTCAATTCGTATTTGGTAGCATTGCCTTTAAATTGTTTAGCTTGGGTCAAACATTTTGGGAAGCCTTCCACAAGCTTCCCACAATAAGTTGGGTGAATTTTGGCCCATTCCTCCTGACAGAGCTGGTGTAACTGAGTCAGGTTTGTAGGCATCCTTGCTGGCACACACTTGTTCAGTTCTGCACACAAATTGTCTCTAGAATTGAGGTCAGGGCGTTGTGATGGCCACTCCAATACCTTGACTTTGTTGTCCTTAAGCCATTTTGCCAAAACTTTACAAGTATGCTTGGGGTCATTGTCCATTTGGAAGACCCATTTGCGACCAAGCTTTAACTTCCTAAACGTCTGACCCACTGGAATTGTGAAATCAAATCAAATTTATTTATATAGCCCTTCGTACATCAGCTGATATCTCAAAGTACTGTACAGAAACCCAGCCTAAAACCCCAAACAGCAAGCAATGCAGGTGTAGAAGCACGGTGGCTAGGAAAAACTCCATAGAAAGGCCAAAACCTAGGAAGAAACCTAGAGAGGAACCAGGCTATGTGGGGTGGCCAGTCCTCTTCTGGCTGTGCCGTGTGGAGATTATAACAGAGCATGGCCAAGATGTTCAAATGTTCATAAATGACCAGCATGGTCCAATAATAATAAGGCAGAACAGTTGAAACTGGAGCAGCAGCACGGCCAGGTGGACTGGGGACAGCAAGGAGTCATCATGTCAGGTAGTCCTGAGGCATGGTCCTAGGGCTCAGGTCCTCTGAGAGAGAGAGAAAGAAAGAGAGAATTAGAAAGAGCACACTTAAATTCACACAGGACACCGAATAGGACAGGAGAAGTACTCCAGATATAACAAACTGACCCTAGCCCCCCGACACACAAACTACTGCAGCATAAATACTGGAGGCTGAGACAGGAGGGGTCAGGAGACACTGTGGCCCCATCTGAGGACACCCCCGGACAGGGCCAAACAGGAAGGATATAACCCCACCCACTTTGCCAAAGCACAGCCCCCACACCACTAGAGGGATATCTTCAACCACCAACTTACCATCCTGAGACAAGGCCGAGTATAGCCCACAAAGATCTCCGCCACGGCACAACCCGAGGGGGGGGCAATCCAGACAGGAAGATCACACCAGTGACTCAACCCACTCAAGTGATGCACCCCTCCCAGGGACGGTATGAAAGAGCCCCAGTAAGCCAGTGACTCAGCCCCTGTAATAGGGTTAGAGGCAGAGAATCCCAGAGGAAAGAGGGGAACCGTCCAGGCAGAGACAGCAAGGGCGGTTCGTTGCTCCAGAGCCTTTCCGTTCACCTTCCCACTCCTGGGCCAGACTACACTCAATCATATGACCCACTGAAGAGATGAGTCTTCAGTAAAGACTTAAAGGTTGAGACCGAGTTTGCGTCTCTTACATGGGTAGGCAGACCATTCCATAAAAATGGAGCTCTATAGGAGAAAGCTCTGCCTCCAGCTGTTTGCTTAGAAATTCTAGGGACAATTAGGAGGCCTGCGTCTTGTGACCGTAGCGTACGTGTAGGTATGTACGGCAGGACCAAATCAGAGAGATAGGTAGGAGCAAGCCCATGTAATGATAGATTATTTCACTTATAATTCACTGTATCACAATTCCAGTGGGTCAGAAGTTCACACACACTAAGTTGACTGCCTTTAAACAGCTTGGAAAATTCCAGAAAAGGATGTCATGGCTTTAGAAACTTCCGATAGGCTAATTGACATCAGTTGAGTCAATTGGAGGTGTACCTGTGGATGTATTTCAAGGCCTACCTTCAAACTCAGTGCCTCTTTGCTTGACATAATGGGAAAATCAAAAGAAATCAGCCCTGACCTCAGAAAAAAATTTGTAGACCACAAGTCTGGAGCATTTTCAAAACGCCTGAAGGTACCATGTTCATCTGTACAAACAATAGTACGCAAGTATACGGTAAACACCATGGGACCACGCATGTCTCCTAGAGATGAACTTACTTTGGTGTGAAAAGTACAAATCAATCCCAGAACAACATCAAAGGACTTTGTGAAGATGCCGGAGGAAACAGGTACAAAAGTATCTATATCCACAGTTAAACGAGTCCTATATCGACATAACCTGAAAGGCCGCTAGGCCAAACACTTCTCCAAAACCACCATAAAAAAGCTAGACCACGGTTTGCAACTTCACATGGGGACAAAACTGTACTTTTTGGAGAAATGTCCTCTGGTCTGATGAAAGAAAAATAGAACTGTTTGGACAAAATTACCATTGTTATGTCTGGAGGAAAAAGGGGGAGACTTGCAAGCCGAAGAACACCATCCCAACAGTGAAGCATGGGGGTGGCAGCATCATGTTGTGGGGGTGCTTTGCTGCAGGAGGGACTGGTGCACTTCAAAGAATAGATGGCATCACGAGGAGGAAAAATTATGTGGATATATTGAAGCAACATCTCAAGACATCAGTCAGGAAGTTAAAGCTTGGTCGCAAATGTGTCTTCCAAATGGACAATGACCACAAGCATACTTCCAAAGTTGTGGCAAAATGGCTTAAGGACAACAAAGTCAAGGTATTGGAGTGGCCATTACAAAGCCCTGACTTCAATTCTATAGAACATTTGTGGGCAGAACTGAAAAAGTGTGTGCGAGCAAGGAGGCCTACAAACCTGACTCAGTTACACCAGCTCTGTGAGGAGGAATGGGCCAAAATTCACCCAACTTATTGTGGGAAGCTTGTGGAAGGCTTCCCAAAATGTTTGACCCAAGCTAAACAATTTAAAGGCAATGCTACCAAATACGAATTGAGTGTATGTAAACTTCTGACCCACTGGGAATGTGATGAAAGAAATAAAAGCTTAAATAAATCACTCTCTACTATTATTCTGTCATTTCACACTCTTAAAATAAACTGGTGATCCTAACTGACCTAAGACAGGGAATTGTTACTAAGATTAAAAAAAAAAACTGAGTTTAAATGTATTTGGCTAAGGTGTTTAGAAACTTCTGACTTCAACTGTATATAGTAATATAACAATATTTGTTTATGATTTGTTTTCTCTGCAACGATGCATTCAAACCAAACCTCAACATTATTTATCTTAAGGTGAATGGCACCAGTATGACGATGTTGTATATCCACAACCAAAACAAGACTTTATGTCACCTCTTACAAACTGGTGGAATAACATGAAGAGCACCTTAGTAAAGGGAAGACAGCTGGCTGCAAAGGTGATGTTGGAAGGCATATTTGATCTTCTGAGAACCTGGACTGAAGTGAATGTGAGGAGTTTCTTTTCCCAGCTCCAGCAATTCTTCTCCACATACAGCTATCCCTGTGTCTATGACGGTGGAAAGACAACATGGGATTTATTGTTTGGAGAAGAAGAGGTACGTTTAAACTTGACATCTATAGAATGCTGCATTTCATGTAGACATACATGTACTCTGAGCAGAAATATAAACACAACATGCAACAATTTCAATGATTTTACTGAGTTACAGTTCATATAAGGAAATCAGTCAATTGAAATAAATAAATTAGTTCCTAACCTATGAATTTCACGACTGGGTATGGGCACAGCCATGGGTGGGCCTGGGAGGACATAGGCCGGATGTGGTTCTTTTATTGTCCTCAGCACAAGGTGCACCTGTGTAATGATCATGTTGTTTAATCAGCTTCTTGATATGCCACACCTGTCCGGTGGATGGATTGTCTTGGCAAAGGAGAAATGCTCACCAACAGGGATGTCAACAAATTAGTGTACAATATTTTTGCTAAATAAGCTTTTTGTGCATATGGAACATTTTCTGGGATCATTTATTTCAGCTCATGAAACATGGGACCAACACTTTACATGTTGCGTTTTTATTTTTGTTCAGTATAATTGAATTAACGAAACCGCCCAGGACTTCAAATCCATAGTTGCCATATTCTTGTGTAGAGCCAACAAAATGATGCACGCACAAACTCACACAAAATAGTTTCCCCATTGCAAAAGTTCAATCTTTTTTTTTTTTTGCTTAAAATGTTTAAAGTGCAAAGTGATATTAATAAAATGTTGAGTGATATTTAACATTATTTATATGTATTCCCACAGGTGAGAAGCCTCATGAAAAACTTCATGGAGAAAAACCTAGATCCTCAGTCCCAAAAGGGCAGAGAAAAGCATGAGGTTTTCCTCTCAGACCCACTGAAAGCAGGAATTATTATCCTGATTGTGTACAACAAGTACAGATTAAAAGAGGACAACGGAAGTCAACTCTCTCATCTTTGTCAGCTGCTCTGCCTGCCAAAAAAGCCAAGAGATGATTTCCTTGCTTACTGGACAGACTTCACCCAAGGCCTACCCGAGCATATTAGGTCATTGTCTTTTATTCAGTTAACCTTGAAATCCGGAGGTTATTATGAATGTCAAGCTAATATGTGGTTATTTGTATACATCTAGTGTTGCAGAGGAAGTTGAGTCGCTATGCAACTTTGCAAGAGAGAGGAGTGTTGTGAGCTGGATCTTGGTCATCCCTCTCCTGCATCTGCTTCGAGGGGACAGCAAGCCCTTTGAGCCCGTTCCACCCACCATGGATCCACCGTTTGCCACCTGGGCAGGGCTTAAAGGGATCAAAATAAAAGACTCCTACAGAGACACAAGGTATGAATCTGTGAAATGTCGACTTGAGATTGGTTCCAAAGCTGGAGTTTAAATGGAACTTAAAACTACAACAGTTTTTTGATAAGCTGCATTTCAAACTTGTATCAGAAAACCATTTCCTTCTCACTGTAGAATATTTGATTGGTCATGTTTAATATCTTAATGAGACTCTTGGCTGTGAATCCAGGGGCCTGATGAAGGTCATGACAGAACACAAACACCTGGTGGAGGTGGATCATCTACTTGTGCGCTCCTGGATGTGTCTGCTACAGTTGGAAGACTTGATGAGCTTTATATCAGCCATCCATGTGGGTGTCTTGGACACACTTCAGCAACTCCAGTTCAGTCTCAAGTCTGTAATGTCTTACTACACCTATAGGGTATGTGACCTTGGTTGAAAAGTTATTTCTTGCAACAATGAGGCAAAAAATTATGATGTTATGGACTGAGATTAAATTCTGGATGCAGTCCATAACTTTGTGAGTTCATAGTCTGCTTTGATTGAGAATTGCAGCATGTAATCATATCAAGGTAGTACAATGTCCAGGATTTAGTGGCGATATACTGTACTAAACAACGATATGTCATTTATCTAGCAACCAGTGAAAGCGATTTTGTCATATCTTATTGAAATTACTGGACAACACTTCAGGTAAAGAAATGATATTTTTACTATGTTATCTCTAGAGAAAATATCCAACAATTAAAAGTGACGTTCCTTTAAAATATTGTATTATAAATAATTTGAGCTTCATGCAGTTACAGAACATCCTGTAGTGTTCCTTGACCCTCACAAGTTATTTGTTGTTGTTGTTGTTTTCAGTGATAACAGATATGGAGAATGTTGCTTGAAAACAGCTGTGAGTGTTCTGGGGACAATCTGTAAAGATACTGCTGATTCAGACCGCTGTGAGCTTCCACTGGACTGCCTGCATCTGGTCAGTCTGATTGCAGAAACTGCCGGAAGCTCCCATCCACAGGTACGCCCTATGTGAATGGAAAGTGTTTTGCTTTCTGAATATCAAATCAAATTGTATTGGTCACATACACGTGTTTAGCAGATGTTATTGCGGGTGTAGCTAAATGCTTGTGCTTATAGCTCCCGACGGTGCAGTAATATCTAACAGTTTCACAACGTATACCCGAAAATATACGTAAATCTAAGTAAGGAATGGATTAAGATTATTATGGATTGGAT
Organism: Oncorhynchus mykiss; assembly: GCF_013265735.2. Lineage (NCBI taxonomy): Eukaryota > Metazoa > Chordata > Actinopteri > Salmoniformes > Salmonidae > Oncorhynchus > Oncorhynchus mykiss. The sequence continues at coordinate 36,384,582 of NC_048592.1, read as the reverse complement.
TATATATATATATATATATATATATATCTACAGTGCCTTGCGAAAGTATTCGGCCCCCTTGAACTTTGCGACCTTTTGCCACATTTCAGGCTTCAAACATAAAGATATAAAACTGTATTTTTTTGTGAAGAATCAACAACAAGTGGGACACAATCATGAAGTGGAACGACATTTATTGGATATTTCAAACTTTTTTAACAAATCAAAAACTGAAAAATTGGGCGTGCAAAATTATTGAGCCCCTTTACTTTCAGTGCAGCAAACTCTCTCCAGAAGTTCAGTGAGGATCTCTGAATGATCCAATGTTGACCTAAATGACTAATGATGATAAATACAATCCACCTGTGTGTAATCAAGTCTCCGTATAAATGCACCTGCACTGTCTCAGAGGTCCGTTAAAAGCGCAGAGAGCATTATGAAGAACAAGGAACACACCAGGCAGGTCCGAGATACTGTTGTGAAGAAGTTTAAAGCCGGATTTGGATACAAAAATATTTCCCAAGCTTTAAACATCCCAAGGAGCACTGTGCAAGCGATAATATTGAAATGGAAGGAGTATCAGACCACTGCAAATCTACCAAGATCTGGCCGTCCCTCTAAACTTTCAGCTCATACAAGGAGAAGACTGATCAGAGATGCAGCCAAGAGGCCCATGATCACTCTGGATGAACTGCAGAGATCTACAGCTGAGGTGGGAGACTCTGTCCATAGGACAACAATCAGTCGTATATTGCACAAATCTGGCCTTTATGGAAGAGTGGCAAGAAGAAAGCCATTTCTTAAAGATATCCATAAAAGTGTTGTTTAAAGTTTGCCACAAGCCACCTGGGAGACACACCAAACATGTTGAAGGTCCTCTGGTCAGATGAAACCAAAATTGAACTTTTTGGCAACAATGCAAAACGTGATGTTTGGCGTAAAAGCAACACAGCTCATCACACTGAACACATCATCCCCACTGTCAAACATGGTGGTGGCAGCATCATGGTTTGGGCCTGCTTTTCTTCAGCAGGGACAGGGAAGATGGTTAAAATTGATGGGAAGATGGATGGAGCCAAATACAGGACCATTCTGGAAGAAAACCTGATGGAGTCTGCAAAAGACCTGAGACTGGGACGGAGATTTGTCTTCCAACAAGACAATGATCCAAAACATAAAGCAAAATCTACAATGGAATGGTTCAAAAATAAACATATCCAGGTGTTAGAATGGCCAAGTCAAAGTCCAGACCTGAATCCAATCGAGAATCTGTGGAAAGAACTGAAAACTGCTGTTCACAAATGCTCTCGATCCAACCTCACTGAGCTCGAGCTGTTTTGCAAGGAGGAATGGGAAAAAATGTCAGTCTCTCGATGTGCAAAACTGATAGAGACATACCCCAAGCGACTTACAGCTGTAATCGCAGCAAAAGGTGGCACTACAAAGTATTAACTTAAGGGGGCTGAATAATTTTGCACGCCCAATTTTTCAGTTTTTGATTTGTTAAAAAAGTTTGAAATATCCAATAAATGTCGTTCCACTTCATGATTGTGTCCCACTTGTTGTTGATTCTTCACAAAAAAATACAGTTTTATATCTTTATGTTTGAAGCCTGGAATGTGGCAAAAGGTCGCAAAGTTCAAGGGGGCCGAATACTTTCGCAAGGCACTGTATCTATCTATCTATCTATCTATCTATCTATCTGAGCAGGATTGGAATAAAATACAGTGACATAGTATAGAATACAGTATATACATATGAGATGGGTGATGCAATATTTACAAATGGTGGTTGTGAATGTCTTTTGCTGTTCAATTCCATACAACGTAATAGTTCTGACAGACTAAGTCAAATGGGAGATATTTCGGTACTTCTCAACATGTTCATTTTCTAATATTTTTCTATTGCTTTATTTGAGCACAATTCTTGGTAAAAGTGATTTGAATGCAAACGCATTTTAAATGAGGAATCAGATAAAAATATGAGTGTTATTCTTCATAACTATAATATGATCATTATAGTATAATATTATTAATAATAATAATAATAATATCAGAATGATCAATGGTTTGGTTCCCAGTCCGTGAAAAGTAAGGAAAACAAAGTTCTGGAGGAGACACTTCGAACAATGAGGGACTGGCGACGAAAAGCATTCCCAAGCAAATCGGTTAACCATGGGTCCTATTTTACCTCAAAGATTGAGCCTGAAATGAAGGTAGGAATGTCAGACTTAAAGTCAAAGCAATGATAACTGTGCAGTTTTAAATCCTTATCAGAAGAATCAGTCAAAATAATTGTACATTAGCATAGAATTTTGATGTGTACAGTGATTGTTTCACATTCAGAGAGATTATTTTCTCTAGGTCTGGAAAAGGTTGATCTCAGTCACGTTTGGGAATGAAGAATTCACTGAACTATGGAGAAGTACTTTCTTGAATGATTTTGAAGGAAAACTAAAAAAGGTATTTATTATGCTTTAAATCAATTGTAAAATATATTTAAATTCACTGTAAAACATATAATACATTTAACGGGGCAATCTGGAATAGGTACATATAATTTTTTTTTTACTTTTAAAAGAATCAATGTCTAATCATATGCTTAGTTGAACTGTCATTCCCCATCAGAAACAAAAAGCTTGTTTGTAAACAAGGTAATTGTAAATAATTGTATAGATTCACAATATAGTTAAAACGTATCATTTTGATCTCATTGATGGTCCTTGCATTCATAGCTCTGTCTATGAAATTTAAAGTGGTTACATTTCTCTAGCCCCATATCCTCAGCTGTTTATCAAAACACGTGGCGGGGTGACCGCTTTGCAGTTTTTGATTTTCGGATTGCCCATCTAACAAAAAAAAATAGCCATTTGTACTACTGTGAAAGTAAAAACTGTTGATCGTGTGTGTCCTTCAGGAGAAGCCCATGCATCAGATTCAAATCTACTGTGACAAGATCGAGGAAGTGGGCAAGACAAGTCCCTATTTGTGTAACTCTCTGGAGAAATGTGCCTTGGAGGCAGTCACCGCCATTTGCCAGGCAAGATTACATTTTTTGTATGATACTGTATGTACCTCGAATGATAAAATGTATTTGAAGTGCGTATGTATGACAGTAAATGCTTCATCCTATTTTAAAAAGTTGTAATGGTTTCGATGTTGTATTGTGTCTTACCACTTTTCATTATCAGGACAAATCTAATCTTTGTGAGCTGTTGAAGAAACATGACTTCAGCAAGTTTGAGAAGCTGATGTCTGTGATAGTGCTGAAGTCCTGGCCCAAAAATAGCGATGGACAGTACGTCGAGGGCGAGGAGTTGGTGATGAAGCACCTTCTCAGCTGGCCTATGGCCATAAGCATCTTCCAAGTACAAGGTGCATATAGTATACATGCATTGCATTGCATTGCAACACATACAAAAAAGAAAAGAACACAGACCTGCCTTTATTACATCCTGAGCCTTTGCATTCAGAGCCTTGTGTTTGAGTAAGATCATATCCCCCCCCCCCCCCCCCCCCCCCATTTTCTTTCTACCCACAATTGACACTTTTGTCTACTTTCAGGTGCAAATGGAGCGTTGATTAACCGGTTGACAGATGAAGCTAAAGAGCGGATGGGAGTGGCAAGCTCTGCGTTCTGTTCTGTCGCAAAGAAATTCATCTACGGGAAAATCCAGATCCAGACTCTCAATCAAATCCTTGAAAGAAAAACAGAATTCACTCAGTTGCTGAAGATAGGTGATTGTTCTGGGAAATAGTCAACAATAAAAAAAATATATATATATATATATATATATATAGTTAAAATTGTTTCACTCCAGATGGAAAAAGAACATCTCAAACTGTAGGATGTGTGTTGACGTCAGTATTTTTTCCAAAAACAGATGACCTGTGTGATGACGGTCGTTGTCAGGACGGGGACACCATGAAACGATTACTGAGATGGAGAGCGGAGGAAGTGGAGGCTATCGTCAATGACAAGAAGATGGTTGAAGGCCTTCTTATATTTTGCCACAAACTCCAGGAACATCTCAAAAGTGAGTTCAATGTTTTCAACTCTATATATTTCTTAAGAGCTTTATGATATTTGTTTAAGTATTTGCAACATTTTCCTCACGCAAAACAACAGTGGCATATCGCAAGGTCTGAACACGCAACGTGTAAAGTATTGGTCCCATTTGTCATGAGCTGAAATAAAAGTTCCCAGAAATGTTCCATAAGCACAAATTGATTATTTCTCTCAAATGTTGTGCACAAATTTGTTTACATCCCTATTAGTGAACATTTCTCCTTTTGCCATTTCCACCTGACAGGTGTGGCATATCAAGAAGCTGATTAAACATCATGATCATTACACAGGTGCACCTTGTGCTAGGGACAATAAAAGTCCATTCTAAAATGTGCCGTTTTGTCACACAACACAATGCCACAGATGTCTCCAAGTTTTGAGGGAGTGTGCAATTGGCATGCTGACTGCAGGAATGTCCACCAGAGAAAAATGTATCTCTATTTTTCAAATTTTGCCATGAGGCTGAGGGACAATGTTGCTGTTTTAGAGTTCAGGGATTCTTGAAAAACTTTCTTTCCACAAATATTTGTCTTAATTAATATGAACAACATTTGAAATATATATTTGATAGGCCAAAGTATCAACTAATACACCATGTAAAGGAACAACCTATTTATATACTGTATATTTATTTCATAAAATGCAGCTAAACTGGATTTATGTCAACTATTGTCAGGCATTACATTTTTACAATTATTGTCCAGCAAGTGTTTAATTCTAACATTAGATGTAAAAAAAAAATTCAATACAAATCTCCAAACTTATTTTTGTTTTGTTTTATAGCACTACATAATGCTCCAGGGCTTGTTTTGTTAGCATTTTTGTCATGTTTTTTAAATTTAGAACATAAAGGAAACATTTCCCCTTACGTCTAGCACAGCAAATACTTCGATTGTTTCAGCATATGTTGCAGAACAGTGATTACAATGGTTTCTTTTTCAGAATATTGACAAAGAAATCTATCTTTAAGGGGAGTTGACAACAGAAGCTCTAAACCGACATATTCTTGCCTCTAAAAAGAAAAGTTCAATACAAATCATTTGTAAAATATGGAAAAACCATTCTATCAGATCTTTCAGCACCGAGTTGAAGTTGGACCAAAATCTGACTGAGTTAATGTTTCGTGGAGTTGACAAATATTACATTTTTCTTTTTCATTCACAGTATATAAAAAAATAAAAAAAGCCTCTGGAGGCACGTAGAGGCCAAATTGTGTTCCGTACCGCATCGCTGTGCGCCTCTAAAATTTTGTAACGATATGGAGGGATTCCTTCACAACCGCTCTGCGCTGCTCAGCAAAGCGCAAGAAGTATGAATGCCCTGACTTCGTACAGAGGACATAACTGTAAATGCTGCACGGCCAATCAACACAGATGTCGGATTGACCATGCAGTGACTTTTTAAGAAGCGGTAGATCTGTTCTATGTACGCTATTTCTATGCTTCCCGTTCTTAACTTTAGCTTTTGCGTGTTTTACTTCTGGTTTTGTACACCAGCTTCAAACAGATGAAAATATAATATTTTTGGGTTATGGAGAAGATATCTCAAAGCGGTTTAGATGGTATAATGATTCTCTACACCACCAGGGGTTCCCAAACTTTTTCACTCTGGGCCCCCCTGCAGCTGTTATTATTTAATTTCAAACACTGTTTTTAGAGAGTTTGAAATTGGGATCCTTTGCTTCGGATCAGGGCATTTCCAGGCATAGAGCTGACATGGAAATGTAATAAATAATATTGAAAGTATTTTGAAAATTCCCTCAAATAAATGTTTTCCCTTATATAATTTCCCCAAGATGTAAAGCTCAAATAATGCAAAAAAGTATATATTTTTTTCAACAATAAAAATAAGGATTGACCGTACTTTCAAGAATCCCTGAGCTAATTTCCTGCCAATCTACACATTTTGCCTTGAGGCTGAGAAAATTATGCAATTTTAAAAGCTTATTTCTTGTAATATATATATATATATATATATATATATATATTATATATATATATATATATATATTTTTTTTTTAATGTCATGACTTATGACGTTTTCAAATGCTATCTGGGGGACCTCCGGGGCCCCCCAAAGCTCGTGGCCCCCCCTGCCTTGTGGGGGCTGCGGGGCTGTGTGCTACGCCAGTGACCGATATGTGCAAATAATTTCCCTGAGGAGACGATTATATTTAACCACAGTTTAAGAAAACTGTGTGATTCAGTTATAGAATGCACAACTCACCATGAATTTAGGATTGTTATAGTTATTTTGTTCATTGCATGCATTTCTTTGCTTGAGGAAATTGTAGCCCTATGACTTGACATAACACTCATGGTTAAGGTTCTCAATAAATGCCATATTAATCCACAGTCGATGTGAGAGAGCTGCAGCGCAAAAACCAAGAGAACATAGATCAGATGACGCTGGATGATTTCATGGAAGTTCACAGACTTGACCATGACTCCTCTAATGTAACTGGGGTGGTCACATACTTCAACCTGTGTGATGACACCAGGCAGATGGCATCTAGCCTACGTGCTATCAGGGACAGCTACATTTTCACTATGTGTTGGGAGAACCAAGCCAAAGAGCTTTCACAAAACCAACTTGACACAGATGAGACAGAACCAAAGCCTGAGAGGGAGACAGAAGTGTACACTCTCGATCTGATCCACAGCGAAATATTCCAGAGTTGCAACGATAAATACAGGAGCATCTATGACAGTTTGAGATCTGGTACGATATCATTGGAGGAGGTGGATAGTATCTTTGAAGCCTACAAAGACAAGTACAAAGACATGGAAAAAGATCTGAAAATAATGTGCAGGATCAACTCAGCTGATGATGGAAGATGGATCAAGAGCAGAGTCCAGCAAATCCAACAATACCATGACCTTCATCTAGCATTGAAATCGGCCAAGATCATTATGGATGTCAGAGAGACTATCTGTCCTCAAGGGGACTTCAAAGTACTACAGACACTGCTAGATATGGTGAGTTGGAAAAATTATCACTTCACAAAAGTGATCTTGGTTCAATATATTAAGCATTTCTACACTCTTAGAAAAAAAAAGGTGCTATCTAGAACCTTAAAGGGTTATTCGGCTTTTCCCATATGATAAACCCAAAAGGGTTCTGTAAAGGGTTAATGTAGAACCCTTTCCACAGAGGGTTCTACCTGGAACCCAAAAATGGTTCTCCTATGGGGACAGCGAAGAACCATTTTGGAAGCCTGTTTTCTAAGAGTGTAGCATTGCTATAGTCTATTCATATAAATTATAATGATGTTTCCAGAACACGGAGGACTTTAAGGAAGAGAGTCTGAATCGCATTGATGACAATTTGCTGGAGATCAAGAAGGATCTTGAGGACATCACAGAACCTCGCAGACGGTGTCTTCGAGAGCTCGGACTGAGGATAAACTTTGTCAAATGGGTCAAAGAAGCTCTTGAAGGTGAGGTCATACCAGAAGGCAAGGCAGAAAAAGAGCAGCACCAGTAGTAGCCAACTAGTTAGGGTTTCCCATAACGAACTTAAACAGTTTTTCTTTGCTGTTTTCAGATATCAACGAGCTGAAAGTGTTTGTTGACCTGGCCTCCATCTCCGCCGGTGAGAACGACTTGGATGTGGACCGTGTAGCCTGTTTCCACGATGCTGTTCTTGGTTACTCCTCCATGCTCTATGGCCTTCCACCAGATGCCGACTTTCATGCCTTCAAGGAGGCTTTGGCAAAACTGTGGAAGGCGCTTGGAAATGACAGCAACATACCAAATAAGCTGGTTAGATGTTATGATAATTATGACATATTTAACACTCTGGGGAAAAGCTTGTCAAACCTGAAGGACTGAGGCCTGTATTTCAACATTGTAAAAATGGCTCTTCAGCACTACACTTTCAGAATTGTGTTTTTTTTTGCAGAGCACCATTTACTGGACATGATATAATATGTAATGTAATATAGCAGATAGCTTTTATCCAAAGCGACTCAGTCGTGCGTCCATTCATTTTTTTACTTACGGGTGGACCACGGGAATCAAACCCACAAATCCCGCTATTGCAAGCGCCATGCTCTACAGACTGAGCTACAGACACAATGCTTGAAAACCATATTCACAATTGTTTCCTCCCTGATTGCAGCGGGACACTGCACGTCATTTGGAGTGGCTGAAAACGGTGAAGGACAGCCATGGTTCTGTGGAACTCTCTTCTCTATCATTGGCCACATCCATCAACACAAGAGGCATCTACATTATCAGTGCACAAAACCAGAAGAAGGTATGTTCAATAAAATTAGGAAGGTTACTGTGTTTTATTAACGATTTAAAGATTTGTTTATGTTAGTTTGTTGGAAGATGTATCTTCGTTATTAAGGAGTTACTGTCTAGTAGTGTTGAGCGATTACCGACCTCAGAAGGCACTAATCGCTCAGCACTGCTGTCTATGTTTGTACTCGTACAAGGTTTTCAATTTCTTTCTGCTATTGTTTAACAAGTATCTGTAAGCTCTTTCCTGAATACCCGCATAAGTAGATTGATGCTTCTTAAATTGGATCTTGCCCATGGTTGTTTTCTTCAATAGCTGTGTTTAGACACTGCTCTGAAGCTGCAGATCCCAGAGCACCAGGAGGAAGATCAGATGCGCAACTACTCCTTAGAAGACCTGAGAGATCTGCAGAACAAGCTAATGCTGATGTCTGGAAAGGGGGAACCAAGCCAGATTGAGGTGGATCACTTTACTGAGGTAATGTGATTGGGGACCTTGAGGATCATCACACACCTGAAATAATAATGACTGAAAATATCATGCTATCACAGGATATTTAAACGAACTTACCTGAGATCATATATTGTATTTGTAATATATGATTTTATGTACAGAAACTGAAGTTTTAAACAATAACTTGGCTTTATCTTCTCAGGTTTTTGACAGTGTCCAGAGGCTAGCTGTAGCCTTTGTAGATCTTTATGCTGCTGGGAACCCACTTTTTAGGTGTTGGGAGGCCAAGATTCACTGTAATACTCAAAGTGATACTGGTATCGTAATGGAATTCAACCTTGGCAACATTCTACAAAACATAATGGTGGAGGGCAATGCAATGGACCATCTTACAGACCTGTGCAGGAAGATAGAGGTGTGTTTGGATGACTGGAACAGATTCATGGACAAACAGAGATCTCAGCACTATTACCTCAACTATTACACCGCAGAGCAGATAGTCTACCTTTGTAATGTTTTGACAGAGAAGAATTTGAACACTAAGTTGGATGAAAAGGTTTTGATGATGCTCTCTTTCATCAAACCTGACTGCTCCGTGTCAGATGTGTGGGAGACATGGATGACTTTTCAGAACAACATGACAGAAACTGAGCAAGATGAAGACCCCAGATTTCAGACATTCATTGACCTTCATAATGACTTGGGAGACTTTGATTCTTCTTTTGCTGATGAGGACAAATGTGCCATTGATGTTCTGCAGAGCCTTCTGGATCAGGCTGTTGGTTTACGAAAACTGGATCTGGTCTGGGATGCTTACATGAAAGATATGAGGAGCATTCTCCAGGACTCCTTAGACACCAGAAGCTTTGGTAGATTGCTAGAGATGTTGGCCAACAAAGAGAACCAGGAAGAAGATGATGAAGAACCCATGCTTTTAGAACCAAGTGAGAATACAGTCCGTAGAAAGCTCCCAAAAGGCCTCTTCAATTGTCAACCTAATCTCATAATCTGCCCACAAGATGAAATCTTGACTTCAAGCATCTGCTTGTATATGACCAGTGACTATGAGCAGCTGCCTACCTATGACGAAGTCCTCCTGTGTACCCCTGCCACGTCCTATGAGCAGGTGGAGCTTTTCTTCCGGCGATGTCTCACATCAGGCTACTTGGGCGAGAAGATCTATACCCTGCTCTTCGCAGACCAGCTGAGCTATGAGGTGAGCTACGCAGTGGAGAAGTTATTTCAGAAACTGAGTTCATGTTCCAGGAGCAACTACAGGCTGGTGATCATCTGCAGCGCAGAAAGAGAGCACACCTACATCCCCTCTGCCTTCAATCAGTTCAAACGGAACATGGTGCCACAGGAGTCTCTTGAGAGGATTCAGAGATACCTGTCCAGGCATTACACTGTCCCCTCACACCAGACCAGTGCGGCATCTGTGTTCAAAGGTCGACACTTTGTTGGGATTGTGTCTTCCCAGAGGGCTGGAGTTGGTAAGTCGCACCATACGGAATGTGTTTCACTTCGTATAGTCCCACAGAGCCAATCATGGGTTTTCAAATGTAACCCTGGTATATTTAATATTATGAATGTGTTGGTTTTTTTAAACGTGCGTTTTTAATTTCAGTTGCAAGTCTTGAGTTTCAGAGATACTAATAGTTTACACTCTCAACACATATATATGAGTTATTTAAGTAGAAATGATTGACCTAGGACTTTGTAGAGCTGAATCAAATGTGTTATTTATTTGTAGGAAAATCTCTGTACATACAGAGGTTGTATGAAAAACTGGAGGGGACTGTGACAATGGGAACCACATTCCGTAAATGCATTCGCTTAATTGAGCCCAAGGTCGATGAGCATATCATTCTTCAGTCCTTGTTTGAAACGCCAGAGAGCAAGGAACACAAAGTCTTTCATTTTGATGTCACATCCTCGGTAAATATTCCTAGTATTAATAAGATATTGAAAATAGTTGATGTTTTTCTGTGACAGGAGATTTTACATGCGTGCTTTTGATGTGCTCCAGGTACAGAAAGGCCTGCATGAATTTCTATTCAAACTGTTCTTCCTGCGTTACCTGACGGATTCCGACGGACTGATGTGGAAATGCAGCAACAAGCACTTGTATGTGATTGAGACACTACAATCCACCAATGAACCGCTCAGACATGCTTCAAGATCTGTAAGTGCCAATCATTTATTATAATTTTTTTGTGAAACGGTTTGAATTATACCGTTAATTATACCGTTAAATATACCGTTAAATATACCGTTAAATATACCGTTATAATACCGTTAAATATACCGTTAAATATACCGTTATTATACCGTTATTATACCGTTAAATATACCGTTATTATACCGTTAAATATACCGTTATTATACCGTTAAATATACCGTTAAATATACCGTTATTATACCGTTATTATACCGTTAAATATACCGTTATTATACCGTTAAATATACCGTTATTATACCGTTAAATATACCGTTAAATATACCGTTATTATACCGTTAAATATACCGTTATAATAACGTTAAATATACCGTTAAATATACCGTTATTATACCGTTATTATACCGTTAAATATACCGTTATTATACCGTTAAATATACCGTTATTATACCGTTAAATATACCGTTAAATATACCGTTATAATACCGTTATTATACCGTTAAATATACCGTTAAATATACCGTTATTATACCGTTAAATATACCGTTATTATACCGTTAAATATACCGTTATTATACCGTTAAATATACCGTTATTATACCGTTAAATATACCGTTAAATATACCGTTAAATATACCGTTATTATACCGTTATTATACCGTTAAATATACCGTTATTATACCGTTAAATATACCGTTATTATACCGTTAAATATACCGTTAAATATACCGTTATAATACCGTTATTATACCGTTAAATATACCGTTAAATATACCGTTATTATACCGTTAAATATACCGTTATTATACCGTTAAATATACCGTTATTATACCGTTAAATATACCGTTATTATACCGTTATTATACCGTTAAATATACCGTTATTATACCGTTAAATATACCGTTATTATACCGTTAAATATACCGTTAAATATACCGTTATAATACCGTTATTATACCGTTAAATATACCGTTAAATATACCGTTATTATACCGTTAAATATACCGTTATTATACCGTTAAATATACCGTTATTATACCGTTAAATATACCGTTATTATACCGTTATTATACCGTTAAATATACCGTTATTATACCGTTAAATATACCGTTAAATATACCGTTAAATATACCGTTATAATACCGTTAATTATACCGTTATTATACCGTTAAATATACCGTTAAATATACCGTTATTATACCGTTATTATACCGTTAAATATACCGTTATTATACCGTTAAATATACCGTTATTATACCGTTAAATATACCGTTAAATATACCGTTATAATACCGTTATTATACCGTTAAATATACCGTTAAATATACCGTTATTATACCGTTAAATATACCGTTATTATACCGTTAAATATACCGTTATTATACCGTTAAATATACCGTTATTATACCGTTAAATATACCGTTATTATACCGTTATTATACCGTTAAATATACCGTTATTATACCGTTAAATATACCGTTAAATATACCGTTAAATATACCGTTATAATACCGTTATTATACCGTTAAATATACCGTTAAATATACCGTTATTATACCGTTAAATATACCGTTATTATACCGTTAAATATACAGTTATTATACCGTTATTATACCGTTAAATATACCGTTATAATACCGTTAAATATACCGTTAAATATACCGTTATTATACCGTTATTATACCGTTAAATATACCGTTATTATACCGTTAAATATACTGTTATTATACCGTTAAATATACCGTTATTATACCGTTAAATATACCGTTATTATACCGTTAAATATACCGTTAAATATACCGTTATTATACCGTTAAATATACCGTTATTATACCGTTAAATATACCGTTATTATACCGCTAAATATACCGTTATTATACCGTTAAATATACCGTTATTATACCGTTAAATATACCGTTATTATACCGTTAAATATACCGTTATTATACCGTTAAATATACCGTTATTATACCGTTAAATATACCGTTAATATACCGTTAAATATACTGTTATTATACCGTTATTATACCGTTAAATATACCGTTATTATACCGTTAAATATACCGTTATTATACCGTTAAATATACCGTTAAATATACCGTTAAATATACCGTTATTATACTGTTAATTATACCGTTAAATATACCGTTAAATATACCGTTATTATACCGTTAAATATACCGTTATTATACCGTTAAATATACCGTTATTATACCGTTATTATACCGTTAAATATACCGTTAAATATACCGTTATTATACCGTTAAATATACCGTTATTATACCGTTAAATATACCGTTATTATACCGTTAAATATACCGTTATTATACCGTTATTATACCGTTAAATATACCGTTATTATACCGTTAAATATACCGTTATTATACCGTTAAATATACCGTTAAATATACCGTTAAATATACCGTTATTATACCGTTATTATACCGTTAAATATACCGTTAAATATACCGTTAAATATACCGTTAAATATACCGTTATTATACCGTTATTATACCGTTATTATACCGTTATTATACCGTTAATTATACCGTTATTATACCGTTAAATATACCGTTATTATACCGTTATTATACCGTTATTATACCGTTAAATATACCGTTATTATACCGTTATTATACCGTTAAATATACCGTTATTATACCGTTAAATATACCGTTATTATACCGTTATTATACCGTTAAATATACCGTTATTATACCGTTAAATATACCGTTATTATACCGTTAAATATACCGTTATTATACCGTTATTATACCGTTAAATATACCGTTATTATACCGTTAAATATACCGTTATTATACCGTTAAATATACCGTTATTATACCGTTATTATACCGTTATTATGCCGTTATTATACCGTTATTATACCGTTAAATATACCGTTATTATACCGTTATTATACCGTTACCCTACCAAACGCAGACCGGTGGCTAGCTGCTAGCGTGTTCAATTGACTTTTTATTGTGGTCATAAAAAGATGGAGGAAGATCAGTGTTTTCCGATGTCATTATCTGAAAACACTGATGACATCATCTAGCGTGCATCATGTAATTTTAACCAACTATGAGCAAGAAAAGGTTTCTTTACTACATTTTAGGATATATATATATATTTTTTTAATATATTTTTATATATATATATTTTTATATATATATATATTTTTATATATTTTATTTTTATAGATATATATATTTTTATAGATATATATATTTTTATATATATATATTTTATTTTTATAGATATATATTTTTTTATATTTTTTTATATATATATTATTAAAGGGGATAGACCTGTTCACATGAAAAACATGACCTTTTCTTTACCTTGAAAGTAGTCTGTGGGGTGGAGTCAGCAACCCAAGATTTGACTTTGTTTACTAGGCTACAGTGATTTACGGTTAGCATTGCGTTTAGCTTCATATGATGCATTTTTCATCATCACGCTTTGTCCAGAAAATGCTTTTATCTTAATACTGTTATTGTTGACATGCACACTTTTTTGGGATCATATCAACAGTGGACTAATGAACAAAATACAACAATATTTAATAAATATATCTTTAAATACTTTTTTTGTTAGACACCCATTTTAGTCATGGAGGTAGTGTTTGTCAAAATACTTAATATGACATGTATTTGTCTGTTTAGGATCCAAAGGGACACTTTCCTCTCTTTGAGGTCTTTCCTACGGTCTTCTGCCGTCCACCAAAAGAGGTTATGGGGTTGGAAGCGAGAATTGGAGACGATCCAGTACTGGACACTGAGGACCCACTCATGGATGACCAGTGTTTCAGGAGTGAGACCTTTCAAAGACCATACCAGTATCTAACACGGTTCCATAGGGGTGAAAATCTCGACAGCTTCAACTACCAAAGAGTTGAAGGAACTCATGCAGAGTGTCTTCAAATGCTCTTCATCTACTGTGGTATAATTGATCCATCCTGGGCAGAGTTGAAGAACTTTGCTGGATTTCTCAATCTTCAGTTGCTAGACTGTGAGACATCGGATTTCTGCAACTTTGAGTTTGTTGGAGACACTCTTAGGGGATTCAGAAACTTTGTGGTTGACTTCATGATCTTGATGGCCAAGGACTTTGCCACTCCGTCTCTCTGCATCGCTGACCAGAGCCATGGGAGGCAGCCGATGGACACTGGACTCAACGAAAGAGATCTAGCCCCGTTCCTCATCAGGAAGAGATGGGAATCGGAACCGCATCCATACATCTTCTTCAATGATGACCATGTGTCCATGACCTTCATTGGATTTCACCTACGGCTGAACGAGCAAAATGGGGTTGACGCCATCAATCCGTCAACAAATGCGGTAATCAAGAGAAACATTATGACCAAAAACCTGTACAATGGCCTCAGACATCAAAGAGTTCCCTTTAACATCGACTTTGACCAACTTTCTCGAGCAGATAAGATTGAGCGTCTATGTAGTGTGCTGGGGACCACGTGGCCAACAGACCCTGATGAAACGTATGAGCTCACCACCGACAACATACTTAAGATGATGGCCATTCACATGAGGTTCCGGTGTGGCATTCCAGTCATCATAATGGGGGAGACTGGCTGTGGGAAGACACGGCTCATCAAGTTCCTGTGCGAGTTGAGAAGGAGTGGGGCGCCCACGGAGAACATGAAACTTGTCAAAGTTCACGGTGGAACTACATCTGACATGATCTACAACAAGGTGCGGGAGGCAGAGAAGATTGCGGTTGCCAATAAAGAGAAACACGATTTTGATTCTGTTCTTTTCTTCGATGAAGCTAATACCACTGAAGCAATAAGCAGCATTAAGGAGATCCTATGTGACAACACTGTGCAAGGACAACAACTCAGCTCCCAAACTGGCCTGCAAATCATTGCTGCGTGCAATCCTTACAGGAAACACACAGATGACATGATCAAGAGGCTGGAGGCAGCTGGTTTAGGGTACAGGGTCCGAGCTGAAGAGACTGAAGAAAGACTTGGATCAATCCCTCTTCGTCAGCTGGTGTATAGGGTCCAAGTGTTGCCCCCAAGCATGATCCCTCTGGTGTGGGACTTTGGGCAACTCAGTGATCACACAGAGAAAATGTACATCCAGCAGATTGTACAGAGAGTTGTGGAAACAAATTCAATCAACAGAGAATCCATCAGGATGATCACTGATGTGCTGTCGTCATCGCAGGGATTTATGAGAGAGAGGAAAGACGAATGCAGCTTTGTCAGTCTCAGGGATGTGGAGCGCTGCATGCAAGTGTTTGTGTGGTTCTACAACAACCACTCACTGTTTCAGAATGAGTTAAAAGCATTCCTCCAGAAACAACCCCAGGAGGAAAGGAGCAGGAGTGACCAACTACACTCACCTGCCAGTGATCCAGTTGTTTGGTCACTGTTGATGGCTGTTGGTGTATGTTATCAAGCCAGTCTAGAAAAAAAAGGTGAATACCAGACCACAATCTGCAAATTCCTTCCCCAAGTCACCCCAAAGCAGATGAAGCAGGAAATCTCAGTCATGCAGGATCTTCTCCTAAGCGGTGTCCCAATGGGAGAGACAATAGCAAGAAACAAGGCTTTGAAAGAGAATGTCTTCATGATGGTGATCTGTATCGAGTTACGAATCCCCCTGTTTTTGGTTGGCAAGCCTGGGAGCTCCAAATCTCTGTCTAAAACTCTGGTTGCAGATGCCATGCAGGGCCAAGCTGCACATTCTGAACTGTACAAAAGGCTGAAACAGGTTCACCTGGTGTCCTTCCAGTGCAGCCCTCATTCCACGCCAGAGGGAATCATCAACACATTCAGACAATGTGCCCGCTTCCAAGAGAGCAAGAATTTGGAGGAGTACATCTCTGTTGTTGTGCTAGATGAGATTGGATTGGCAGAGGACTCCCCAAAAATGCCTCTGAAAACACTGCACCCTTTACTGGAGGAAGGCTGCATTGATGACGAGCCACTGCCCCATAAGAGAGTTGGATTCATTGGCATCTCCAATTGGGCCTTGGACCCTGCCAAGATGAACAGAGGCCTCTTTGTGTCCCGTGGTGACCCAGACCAAAATGAGCTACTTGAGAGTGCGAAAGGCATATGCTCATCTGACAAGATGATTCTGGAGAAGGTTAAGCACCTCTTCACACCTTTCTCCCAAGCATATATGACGACTTGCAAGAAAGGCAAAGGGTTTTTCGGTCTACGAGATTACTATAGTCTGGTGAAAATGATGTTCGCCATCACCAGGGCCTCTAAGCAGAGCCCCAGTACAGGTAAAATCATTGAAGCAGTCCTACGGAACTTCAGTGGAAGGGATGATGTGGACGCAGTGCGTATATTCACCAAAGAGCTGACCGGCCAATTCATTCAAACTGATTTGGATGGCATCAGCACTATTGATCTGGTGAAACAAAACATTGTTTCCATTTACCAAGATGAGGAGTGCCGATATCTCCTTGTCCTCACCAAAAACTATGCAGCCCTCCAGATTCTCCAGCAGACATTCTTCTCAGACCACAACCATCCAGAGATCATCTTTGGTTCCAGCTTCCCAAAGGATCAAGAGTACACTCAGATCTGCAGAAATATCAACCGAGTGAAGATCTGCATGGAAACTGGCCAGACTGTTGTGCTTCTAAACCTTCAGAATCTGTACGAAAGTCTCTACGACGCTCTCAACCAGTACTATGTTTCACTTGGGGGTCAGAAGTATGTCGATCTTGGATTGGGAACCCATCGTGTGAAGTGCAGAGTTCACAAAGACTTCCGGCTAATTGTCATTGAAGAGAAAGAGGTGGTCTACAAGCAGTTCCCAATTCCCCTGATAAACCGTCTGGAAAAGCACTACCTGGACATCAACACTGTTCTCAAGAAGGACCAGACGGTGATTGTCGAACAACTAAAGGAATGGGTCAAACACTTTGTCTCCTTGAAAAGTCAGCAGGCCAAGACAGACCGCTACAAGCCACATGATGTCTTCATTGGCTATCACTCAGACACATGCTCCTCTGTGGTCCTGCAAGTGACTGAGAAGATGAAAACTGAGTCTGACGAATCTGACACTCAGAGGAGAGTCCTGGATGAAGCCAAGCTTATCATGCTGAACTGTGCAACTCCAGATTCTGTCATTCGACTTGACGGGACTAAATTATCTGCTGATGAGACCGAGTCCCTGACGCAAATCTATTTTGAGGAGCAGAATCATCATTCCCTGGCAGACTTCATTGCCTCTCACACACAAGAGGAGGAATGGTTGCATTACCACTTTACAGAGGTAATTCACTTGAATCTTATTTTTTTAAGAATATACCTTTTGAATAGAATGCATCTTATATTGCTCATAAATCGTTTTTTGCTCTTTTTGAAGGTCACAACATTTTCCCGGCTATTCACAGCAGCAGATATCCATCAGCTGCAGAACATCACAGAGCTTTGCAACGTCAAGCTTCTCTCGCTGCAACAGTTTGACACAGAGCATTCCTTCCTCAAAGAAATCAGGTCTGCTTAAAAGTTTGAAGAGAAGCTCAGTATATAGGGTTGCACAATTCCAATTACTTTCCCAAAATGTTTTCCAGAATTCCTGGTTGGAAGATTCCTGGATTTCCTGCTTTTTCCGTTCTGATTCCAGGCGTTTTTCAATCGGGATTTCTGGAAAACCTGGGAGTTCTGGGAAAGTTACCAGAATTTTGCAAACCTAATTGTATCACTTGTGTGTGTAACCTTGTAGATCATTCATAAGAATGGTACAGGATTAGGAACATAACTGTGTTCTCTCTAGGCAATTTCTTGACTCCACATCTGACGACAAAGTCCTCATCATCCAAACAGACTATGATGAGGACTCCCAGAGCATGAACATTCTGGCATCTGCCAAGTGAGTGATTCTCATTTAGATGTGTCGTCACAACTATTGGAGAGAACTAAACTGAAGTATTAGGTAACACTTGTATTTTTTTCTCCATTTAAATGTTTGATCTTTGAATCTCCTCAGATATTCATCCATAAATGAAATAAACAAACCAAAGGAAGGTGATAATGGAAGGGTGTTTGTTTACTTTGTTACCAAACTGCCCCGAATTAAAGGTGGAACCTCCTATGTTGGATTTCATGGAGGTGAGTTCGTGTTAAAAGCTATACAACAGGCTTTATTTAATAGTATGACCTAGCATCCCACCAAAGACATGATCTGTTCTGAAATGCTTTCAATATTTACGGGAATTCAAAATACAAAAAAAGGCACTTGCACATGTGAGCGATCTTTTCTTTTTTTGTAGGTGCACGGTAACAATTGAATAACGTGAAAGAAAAGATAGAGCTGCATACAGCTCTTGCTAGCGTCACTGTTCTTTATCAAGCTTTGACAAAGGCCTTGGAGGCCGATGCGTAAAGTTTAATAAAGAACAGCGATACTAGCAAGAGCAGTATGCCGGTTTCTCTTTAATATTTACCGGTATGCAATTTCCATCCTCTTTTTCTTCATCAAAGGACCCTGGAAATCAGTTCACATTGACGACCTTAGAAAATCCAAGGAGTTTGTATCAGACGTCCAGTCCTTGAGAAAGCTACCCATCAGCCAACTTTTTGAGAAAATTGAAGAGCCGTCCGAGGGTACATTTTACTTGTATTATAAATGATAAATATCCAAAATTATTTAAATACATTTTTTTTTTATGGGCAGCCCCAGTGGGAAGTGAACCCATGACCCTTTCATTGCAAGTGCCATGCTTTACCAACTGTTATTATGCACAGTAGCACAAATGCCATAGTTGGGAATTGACTGTAAATAATCCTAGATAATTCGTTTTTTCATAGTTTTCTTTCTTGTTCCAGCAATGCAAACAGATGACACATACATCGAGGCACATGGGGTAGAGCACTCTGTAAGTATTGTATACTACATATTGTATACAAGTTTGTATTGCAGTTCTTAATTATAATATGCATGTGCTTCTGGTTTCTGTAAACCTAACAAGGTCAGTTGTGTGTTATTCATGTGAGCATGTTGTTGTTTTA
This sequence comes from Oncorhynchus mykiss, assembly GCF_013265735.2. Lineage (NCBI taxonomy): Eukaryota > Metazoa > Chordata > Actinopteri > Salmoniformes > Salmonidae > Oncorhynchus > Oncorhynchus mykiss. The sequence goes on along the minus strand of NC_048592.1, from coordinate 36,364,648 downwards.
GGCTGAGTTTGATGCCAGAGATCTGATGCGAAGCTGTGTGCAGAGTGCAGTGAGCATGCTCAGAGATCAGGAGGACAGTGGAGCTCTCAGCACCAGGAGGGTCGAGATCCTGCTGACACTTCTGGACGATAGCGAGGACCTGAAAGGTTACTGACCCACAATATTTCCAGTGTGTTACTGTAGTTTCAGTGATAGCGAGGACCTGAAAGGTTACTGACCCACAATATTTCCAGTGTGTTACTGTAGTTTCAGTGATAACGAGGACATGAAAGGTCACGGAACCACAATATTTCCAGTGTGTTACTGTAGTTGCAGTGGTTAAAGACAAGACCTAGAACCTTCTCACTTGAAAAAAAAAATACTACAGTTCACTATAAAATGTTACAGTACTTGCTATAGAATTCTGTAATAAACTAGAACAGTATACTACACACTAGTATCCCTCGATCGTGTAGTGCTTACTATAGAATGTTGTATTATGTGTAAGGGATAAACGCCAACGTTCTGTACATTACCTTGGAAATAATGGACGAGGCAGCGGCACAAGGCAGAGCCGAATTCTCTTGCGGAGTTCGTTTTTCCAATGTAATGCACAGAAGGGAAGTGTTTATCCCGCTAATACCACAGTTGCCAAAGAAAAAATAATATTAAAGCACACATTTAACGGTAGAACAAAAAAAGTTGATATTTAAATGTTTATAAAAACAAATTCATACTTTCTCATCTTTTGGTTGCTTAGCGACGCGACCCAGTCGCTTGTTCGATTAGTTTGATATTGATGGTTCTATGTGTGTTTCTTCTATATTTTCACTGGCAACGTTCTAATCCTTTTTTTTGCTAACTAGCCAAATAGCTACGGCTAACACAGTTACGAACTCTGCAGCCAGAATAACAGCGAAGTAGCTGCTTTAAGCTGTTTTCTGTTGACATTCATTTGGATACATCCATAACGATCTGATGATGCCTGATTTTGCCTGGAATGTTTGCCTTCTTGTCTGGACACTTGACACTGTTCTTTACAAGGAGATTGCATTACATATCAAACACTAGGCTAGAACCTAGCTAAATCATTTGTTCAGCCTGTAAATCAAAAAAATATAAATTGCTGAAAACAGCTGGTCAAACTAGAGGATTTGACAGCATAGCACCACTAAACTAGAAACATGAGAGGATTTGACAGCAAAGCACCACTAAACTAAACTAAACTAGAAACATGAGAGGATTTGACAGCATAGCACCACTAAACTAGAAACATGGGAGGGTTTGACAGCATAGCACCACTAAACTAGAAACCTGAGAGCATTTGACAGCATAACACCACTAAACTAGAAACATGAGAGGATTTGACAGCATAACACCACTAAACTAGAAACGTAAGAGCATTTGACAGCATAGCACCACTAAACTAGAAACATGAGAGGATTTGACAGCATAGCACCACTAAACTAGAAACGTGAGAGGATTTGACAGCATAGCACCACTAAACTAGAAACGTGAGAGGATTTGACAGCATAGCACCACTAAACTAGAAACATGAGAGGATTTGACAGCATAGCACCACTAAACTAGACACATATGGGAGGATTTGACAGCATAGCACCACTAAACTAGAAACATGGGAGGATTTGATAGCATAGCACCACTAAACTAGAAACATGGGAGGATTTGACAGCATAGCACCACTAAACTAGACACATATGGGAGGATTTGACAGCATAGCACCACTAAACTAGAAACATGGGAGGGTTTGACAGCATAACACCACTAAACTAGAAACCTGAGAGCATTTGACAGCATAACACCACTAAACTAGAAACATGAGAGGATTTGACAGCATAACACCACTAAACTAGAAACGTAAGAGCATTTGACAGCATAGCACCACTAAACTAGAAACGTAAGAGCATTTGACAGCATAGCACCACTAAACTAGAAACATGAGAGGATTTGACAGCATAGCACCACTAAACTAGAAACATGGGAGGATTCGACAGCATAGCACCACTAAACTAGAAACATGAGAGGATTTGACAGCATAGCACCACTAAACTAGAAACGTGAGAGGATTTGACAGCATAGCACCACTAAACTAGAAACGTGAGAGGATTTGACAGCATAGCACCACTAAACTAGAAACATGAGAGGATTTGACAGCATAGCACCACTAAACTAGAAACATGGGAGGATTTGACAGCATAGCACCACTAAACTAGACACATATGGGAGGATTTGACAGCATAGCACCACTAAACTAGAAACATGGGAGGATTTGATAGCATAGCACCACTAAACTAGACACATATGGGAGGATTTGATAGCATAGCACCACTAAACTAGAAACATGGGAGGATTTGACAGCATAGCACCACTAAACTAGAAACATGGGAGGATTTGACAGCATAGCACCACTATACTAGAAACATGGGAGGATTTGATAGCATAGTACCACTAAACTAGAAACGTGGGAGGATTTTGACAGCATAGCACCACTAAACTAGAAACATGGGAGGATTTGATAGCATATCACCACTAAACTAGAAACATATGGGAGGATTCGACAGCATAGCCCCACTAAACTAGAAACATGGGAGGATTCGACAGCATAGCACCACTAAACTAGAAACGTGAGAGGATTTGATAGCATAGTACCACTAAACTAGAAACGTGGGAGGATTTTGACAGCATAGCACCACTAAACTAGAAACATGGGAGGATTTGATAGCATATCACCACTAAACTAGAAACATGGGAGGATTCGACAGCATAGCCCCACTAAACTAGAAACATGGGAGGATTTGATAGCATAGTGCCACTTGCGTCATGACTGCAACAGTAGGGACGAGATAAATTAATGTTCATCACTCATCATGTTTGGTCATCAGATGCTCCAAAAAAAGTAGCTAACTAGCTGAGTTTTTCCTTGTTGGACCTGTGTTTACAATGTATGTTTGTGTGGTGGTTAGTTTAGCTTTCTGTAACTTTGTAGCAAGTACGGTCTGCATGTAAAATATACATCCGGACACCTACACAACTGTCCCGTTATCTGATTTTTAATGCCCATTCTAGAATGCCCTTCTAGCCAATCAGAAACAAGTATTCAACAATGCTGTATAATAACTATGCTGCACACTGTAGTATCCCTCGATCATGTGTAGTACTAACTATCGATTGTTGTAGAAAACTATAGTAAATACTACAGTATTTTCCACACAAAAAACACTGTAGTAAATAGTACAGTAATGTCTGCAAAAACACAACCCTTTTTTTTCATCTATAGTAAATACTACTGTATTTAATTTGCATATTACCCTGCCCATTCCCCTCCCCATATCCCAATTTGTGCCACCCATAAGTTGGAAACCTGCATGCCAAGTATAGACCATATTTTGTGTTCCTTACAGGTTATACAAAAGAGCAGAAACTCTGAACTATCCGTTCAGACCCCAGTCCTACTTACCTACAGGTTATGGAAAATGTAATCTTTTAGTACTTCTCCAGTAGGTTTCCTCAAGGCGAAAGCCTGCACCTCTGTGTCAAAGATAGTAAAACAAAAACACTATTGTAAATACTACCGTAATATTTGCAAAAGCACTACAGCAAATACTACAGTATACTACAATCCACAAAAATGCTACATTCATTACTATAGTATTTACTACAGTTTTTCATTTACTACAGTAATTGATACTTTAGTTAGCTGTAAATACTGCGGTATATTACAGTCAAATCTGTAAAAACACTACAGTGAATACCATAGTATTTATACCATAATTTACTATAGTACTTTTCATTATAAATGGGCCCAAAATCCAAATATAGAACGTCTGAGAGGAACAATTATCTCAGGTCGTAACAGCAAACAAATACTGTAACTAAAGGTAACTGGCTTTTACATGAATGTATATGCTTGATCTCTGTATTGTGCCCTAAAGCTACGTTCCTGACAACCCTGAGAAGCCGCCTTCACACTCTACTGGAGAACCGTGAGCGAAATATCCCTTCCCCCAAGTTCTGGGTGTTAACGGAGGCATCCAACATCGATGCTCTTCAGGAGGGGGGAACCTTCACGTATGTTAATCAATGATACTGCGCTACTCTGCATATGGAAAATCTATAATTTCATTCATTTTCAAATGGTTATTTTGTCTTGTCATTTGTTCAGAAGTATAGTCAGTTCATACTGTATTTGTTCCACAGACAAACTCTATGGAAGAGAATCCAAGCAGTGGTCACACCCCTCTTGGCCCAGTTGGTCTCAGTCATCGACCGGGACCGTAATCTTGACCTCCTGCTGGACAGCAACAGTGGGGAGGAAGTCCGAAACCTGTGGCTGAAGATATTCGGCAGTAACGAGATGCTTGATATTCCTAACTTTGATCTCAAGTGAGTGATTTATGTGTGATGATACACAGACCGGATTAAGAAACCGATTGGACTGCCTGGAGTCCTTGTATGACAGTGTAAGGTTTTATGTAGCCTGTGTTGTGTCTCAGTGGAACAGGTAGATGTCACTGCTCACAAACTCCCCATTTCCCACAGTTCTGAGTCTAAGACCATCCTGGTGCAGAGCCATGTCACAGCTGAGAGGACCATGTGCTGCACAATGCCCTTTAGCTGGAGGATCAGAGATATCCTGGACGAACTATTGATTCAAACTCAGCAGACCAGAGGTAAATAATTGAATGCCTTAATTCTGACTTTAAAAAAAAATAATAATAATTGAACAGTACATTTAGATAACAATTGTATAGCTTATGCAAATGTAATACATTATTCTTAAAGGTGAATTTCTTATCTCTCATGTGCACTACTTACAGTATTTGGTTGTATAAACTCAATCTTTTACAAATGTTTTTTTTTCTTGGGAGGACGTGTCGAGGTGTTCTTTGAGAAAATCCCCCTTGGTCAGTATCTGGCTACATTGGGTGAGAAACTGCAGAGGGAATTTTTCCAAAGGTACCTGCAGGACTTCATTGCCATGACGATGAAAGTGGCTTCGGAGGCGGAGTTAAAGGTATGCCTTTGCAACATCATCATGTTTTCAATACATACAAATAGTAAAACAATAGGTTCCATTTATAGAAAGGTCCTTTCTATTTACTGTCAAATATGATAATAATATGGCTACCCATCAATTAGGTGATCCTAATGAATATATCTATTTTCCCAGCACCTGTGTGAAGCCCTGAGCTGCTGTGTGAATGAGCTCCAGAGGCGACGAAAAGCTCCAAGTGAAGAGATTCCCTCCCTGCCCCTGGTCCACACTGCCTACAACATGTACCGTACCCGTCTGCACAACCTCACCAGGATGATGTCGTTGCAACCACAGGTGGTTCCTCACCTGCAGAGAATCCCACTTATGAAGGACAGCCCAGAGATGGTAAGAATCACACTGAAGGACAGCCCAGAGATGGTAAGAATCACGCTAGTGAAGTACAGCCCAGAGTAAGAATCACACTAGTAAAGATCAGCCCAGAGATGGTAAGAATCACACTAGTGAAGGACAACCCAGAGATGGTAAGAATCACACTAATGAAGGACAGCCCAGAGATGGTAAGAATCACACTAATGAAGGACAGCCCAGAGATGGTAAGAATCACACTAGTGAAGGACAGCCCAGAGATGGTAAGAATCACGCAAGTGAAGGACAGCCCAGTGTAAGAATCACACTAGTGAAGGACAGCCCAGAGATGGTAAGAATCACACTAGTAAAGATTAGCCCAGAGATGGTAAGAATCACACTAATGAAGGACAGCCCAGAGATGGTAAGAATCACACTAGTGAAGGACAGCCCAGAGATGGTAAGAATCACACTAGTGAAGGACAGCCCAGAGATGGTAAGAATCACACTAGTGAAGGACAGCCCAGAGATGGTAAGAATCACACTAGTGAAGGACAGCCCAGAGATGGTAAGAATCACGCTAGTGAAGGACAGCCCAGTGTAAGAATCAAACTAGTGAAGGACAGCCCAGAGATGGTAAGAATCACACTAGTGAAGGACAGCCCAGTGTAAGAATCAAACTAGTGAAGGACAGCCCAGAGATGGTAAGAATCACACTAGTGAAAGACAGCCCAGAGTAAGAATCAAACTAGTGAAGGACAGCCCAGAGATGGTAAGAATCACACTAATGAAGGACAGCCCAGAGATGGTAAGAATCACACTAGTGAAGGACAGCCCAGAGATGGTAAGAATCAAACTAGCAAAGAACAGCCCAGAGATGGTAAGAATCACACTAGTGAAGGACAGCCCAGAGATGGTAAGAATCACACTAGTGAAGGACAGCCCAGAGATGGTAAGAATCACACTAGTGAAAGACAGCCCAGAGTAAGAATCAAACTAGTGAAGGACAGCCCAGAGATGGTAAGAATCACACTAATGAAGGACAGCCCAGAGATGGTAAGAATCACACAAATGAAGGACAGCCCAGAGATGGTAAGAATCACACTAGTGAAGGACAGCCCAGAGATGGTAAGAATCAAACTAGCAAAGAACAGCCCAGAGATGGTAAGAATCACACTAGTGAAGGACAGCCCAGAGATGGTAAGAATCACGCTAGTGAAGGACAGCCCAGTGTAAGAATCAAACTAGTGAAGGACAGCCCAGATATGGTAAGAATCACACTAGTGAAGGACAGCCCAGAGATGGTAAGAATCACACTAGTAAAGATTAGCTCAGAGATGGTAAGAATCACACTAATGAAGGACAGCCCAGAGATGGTAAGAATCACACTAGTGAAGGACAGCCCAGAGATGGTAAGAATCACACTAGTGAAGGACAGCCCAGAGATGGTAAGAATCACACTAGTGAAGGACAGCCCAGAGATGGTAAGAATCACGCTAGTGAAGGACAGCCCAGTGTAAGAATCAAACTAGTGAAGGACAGCCCAGAGATGGTAAGAATCACACTAGTGAAGGACAGCCCAGTGTAAGAATCAAACTAGTGAAAGACAGCCCAGAGATGGTAAGAATCACACTAGTGAAAGACAGCCCAGAGTAAGAATCACACTAGTGAAGGACAGCCCAGAGATGGTAAGAATCACACTAGTGAAGGACAGCCCAGTGTAAGAATCAAACTAGTGAAAGACAGCCCAGAGATGGTAAGAATCACACTAGTGAAGGACAACCCAGAGATGGTAAGAATCACACTAGTGAAGGACAGCCTAGAGATGGTAAGAATCAAACTAGTGAAGGACAACCCAGAGATGGTAAGAATCACACTAGTGAAGGGCAACCCAGAGATGGTAAGAATCACACTAGTGAAGGACAGCCCAGAGATGGTAAGAATCAAACTAGTGAAGGACAGCCCAGAGATGGTAAGAATCAAACTAGTGAAGGACAGCCCAGAGATGGTAAGATTGGTATTTTCCACACACTGCCACATTTAGTTATGAGAAATCAGGTTTTTTATGTTCCAAATGTTTGTATAGAGTATATATGAATGTATGATAGTAGTTGAACATACAGTATATATGAATGTATGATAGTAGTTGAACATACAGTATATATGAATGTATGATAGTAGTAGGTTATCTACAGTATGTACTGTCAAAAAAGGGAGTACTCCCTGACGAAGGCCATGCAGCCGAAACGCGTCAGATTTTTAAAACCTTTTTTCTATTGAACATGCCATACAAATAAAGCCATTTTAATGTATTATATGACTAGTGCCTTGGTCCTCCTTTCTTTTTGATGACCAATTCACCCCTTTTACCAAAGAGCCCCTTCTGTCTACCAAAATGTACTATTGTGTACCTTAGTAGCGCTTCCCTTCCTCCTCTTTCTACTAGTACAGCATATACTGTACTGCCAACATGCTGATAGAAATGTCACAGTAAACATGTCAGTAACTATACCATGTTTCTTTCTCACTCCTCTGCCAGGTTTTTAATTTTTAAAATATTTTTTGTACCTTTATTTAACTAGGCAATTCAGTTAAGAACAAATTCTTATTTTCAATGACGGCTTAGGAACAGTGGGTTAACTGCCTTGTTCAGGGGCAGAACGACCCTTGTCAGCTTGGGGATTTGAACTTGCTTCAGCCACCGCTCTAACCACTAGGCTACCCTGCCCCCCACAGGTTCTGGATGTCTATGCAGCAGTTGCCTGTGTTGAGCTCCTGGAACCCCCTGCATTGGACTCTGATGCCCAGTGCCAGGACTGGCTGAAGCAGGTGAAAAGACTGAAGGGGTCTATGGAGCTGGTCTGCTCCCAGAGAAGCCTGAAGCAGTATGGAGAGAGGAGCCGGGAACTGTTTGACTACATCTGGTGAGGGAAATGTCTCTTTGAAAGACTACAGAAGGCCATTTGACTTTATTTTGTTTATAAGAAAGTCAATATGCATTGCGAAAGAGGTGAAGACCTTCAATGTATAAAGTTCTGAATTCAAGGTGCCAGTCCATCCACACATGTTGGAATGAAGGGGTAAAGCAAGCATATCCATGATATTCAAAACGCAATAACAAAAAATATACAGTATCAGTCAAAAATTTGGACACCTACTCATTGAAGGGTTTCTATTTTCTTTTTACTATTTTCTACGTTGTAGTATTAAAAACTATGAAATAACACATATGGAATCATGTAGTAACCAAATGAGTGTTAAACACATCAAAATATATTTTAGATTCTTCAAAGTAGCCACCCGTTGCCTTGATGACAGCTTTGCACACTCTTGGCATTCTCTCAACCAGCTTCACCTGGAATGCTTTTCCAACAATCTTGAAGGAGTTCCCATATATGCTGAGCACTTGTTGGCTGCTTTTCCTTCACTCTGCGGTCCAACTCATCCCAAACCATCTCAATTGGGTTGAGGTCGGGTGATTGTGGAGGCCAGGTCATTTGATAAAGTACTCCATCACTCTCCTTCTTGGTCAAATAACCCTTACACAGCCTGGAGGTGTGTTGGTTCATTGTCATGTTGAAAAACAAATGATAGTCCCACTAAGCACAAACCAGATGGGATGGCATATTGCTGCAGAATGCTGTGGTAGCCATGCTGGTCAAGTGTGCCTTGAATTCTAAATAAATCACTGACAGTGTTACCAGCAATGCACCTTCACACCTCCTCCTCCATGCTTCACAGTGGGAACCATACACCCGGAGATCATCTGTTCACCTACTCTGCGTCAAACAAAGACAAGGACAGATTTCCACCTGTCTAATGAACATTGCTCATGTTTCTTGGTCCAAGCAAGTCTCTTCATCTTGTTGGTGTCTTCCTGTAGTGGTTTCTTTGCAGCAATTCAACCATAAAGGCCTGATTCACGCTGTATCCTCTGAACACTTGATGTTGAGATGTGTCTCTTGAACTCTGTGAAGCATTTATTTGGGCTGCAATCTGAAGTGCGGTTAACTATAATGAACGTGTCCTCTGTAACGAGGTAACTATGGGTCTTCCTTTCCTGTGGCGGTCCTCATGAGAGCCAGTTTCATCATAGCTCTTGATGGTTTTTGCGACTGCACTTGAAGAAACCTTAATGTCTTAAAGTAATGCTGGACTCTCGCTTCTCTTTGCTTATTTGAGCTGTTCTTGCCATAATATGGACTTGGTCTTTTACCAAATAGGGCTAACTTCTGTATACCACCCCTCCCTTGTCACAACACACAACTGATTGGCTCAAACGCATTAAGAAATAAAGAAATTACACAAATGAACTTTTAACAAGGCACACCTGTTAAATGAAATGCATTCCAGGTGACTACCTCATGAAGCTGGTTGAGAGAATGCCAAGAGTGTGCAAAGCTGTCATCAAGGCAAAGGGTGGCTACTTTGAAGAATCTCAAATATAAAATAATTTTTCGCTTTTTTTGGTTACTACATGATTCCATGATATGTGTTGTTTCATAGTTTTGATGTCTGTGTTTGTGTTTTGATACAATATAGAAAATAGTCAAACAAATATATGTATATATGTGTAAGTAATTGTTTGTCTGAATTAACTTTCTCCCAGAATAAGTAAAGATTTGTCCTTGTTTGTTTTGTGTCTTTAGTAATCATTGGAACCGTATCTGCATCGTCTTTCTGTTTGTGGAACACATGCTGCTAGGCTTTGAGTCTGAGGAGAGGGCGCTCAAGTCTCTGGTCCTTGATCACACTCATACCTTAGGCAAAGTGAGTTCACATAATATATATTTTGTTATTTAAGTCAACATGCCACCGATTTTACATTTTGGGCTTTGTTTCTATTTATATATTTATTTCCATCCCTTATTTCAGGTTTAGCACCCATCACTTTTTAACTATGTATATGTGAACCTGACCTCTTGAACTATGTTAACGTATTGCAATTTTCTCATTACATTGAACGTTGTGCTTAAAGGATAAATTCAGTATTTTACAAGTGAATGTTTAAACTGTTCCTAACCCTGGAACTTCAGCTAACCTTTGACACCACTAGCTAAAAACCAATGGGAGTAATGGGCGACAACTGTGTAATTTACATAACATAAAAAAAAAAAAAAACTGAAATCAACTCAATCGGTTGGATGTAATTTTAACTAATATGTGACTGCTAATTATCTCGTGTGGCAGATTCTGGCAAAAAACTCAGACGTAAAGTCGGAGGAACCATTTGCGGCCATCATTACAATACTGAAGACTTGCAAGCAAAAAGCAAGTGATCTGATTTGCAAGTAAGTCTATTTGATATCATTTATTTAGTGTAAAAAGCTATTCATATTATATGTCTACATTATTCGCTGTGGCTGATAAGCTGTATACAGAATTTGATGTTTAATGACGCCAGATATTTTTTTTTCCTTAGGTTTGGTTTCCAGTGCCGTGTGTGCATGGGCGAACCACAAGACCCGGTGGATCTGCCCTGTCACCACATCTTCTGTCTGACCTGTGTCAGAGGATGTCTCAACACAGGCCAAATGTACTGCCCCATGTGCAAACACGAACTACCAGATGACTTCCAGGTCAAAGTGTCTGAGGACATAAGGTGGGTGTGTTTTACCCTTTAAAAAAAAAACAAAAAAAAAAAAACTGGATAGCCAATGATAAAGGACATGTCTTTCCCTGTAACCGTCTTATCTGTCTAAATCTATCTATTATGGTTTTGCAGAGCTTGCATCACCCTAAACGCCCAGTTCAGGCAGAGTTGCAATGCGTTTTTCATAGACCTGGTCACTACTGTGTGCTTCAAGGACAACATCCCCCCATCAAAAGGTGTCATCCTGCACCTGTTGTCCTTCCTCATGGTCGAGACAGAACCCATCCCACTCATCAGAGGTACCCTCAACACACACATGCAATAACACACAAACGCACTAGTCAAACACATAGAGTTTAGATTCCGTTTGTTCCTGTATTCTTTTTTGACATTTTAAGCATTGAAACAGACCGGAGGGAAGATTGTGACAAAGATTAAAATGTTTTTAAATCTTTGTTCTGATTTGTATTATATTTGTTCCAGCACAAAGTCAGATACACACCAAAGATTTCTCACCATTTGATGAGTCTATGGACAAGAATCCTGTGGTGCGATCAGTGATACTCAAGCTTCTGCTCAAGTACACGTGAGTGAACCAGAAAAGAAAGTGTTGTTTAAACAATATATGCAAAAGTATGTGGACAACCCTTCAAATGAGTGCCCATGATTTTGGAATGAGATGTTTGACGAGCAGGTGTCCACATACTTTTCATCATGTAGTGTGTCACTGCAATGCTGCTGTAACCAGCAACGCAATTCAGTTTGTTTCAGATGTTATCAAACATTTCACTGAAAATTAACATTTTTTTTGTTGTGTGTTTTTAGCTTTGATGAAGTCAAAGAATATCTGCAGCAGTATTTGACATTGATAGAAGAGAGCAACATTCTAGAGGCTGAGGATAAAAATGAACTTTATGCGCTCTACATCAACTGCCTTGAGGTAGGATCTGACAGGATTTCACCCTAAATCAATGGAGTGCTATCACTATTCTATTTGTAAAAGAGGTCTTCTAACCTCAACGGAACTTTCTGGATAAATAAAGGTTAAATAAATAGAATAGATGTTTAAAACGGTTTTTCTGCAGGACTCCATGTTCGACAGAAAGCCACATGAATGCCAGAAGCCTGCAGACCAGCAGGCCTACCTGCAGAAAGAGACTGAGTTCTTGAGTCACTTCCTGGACTCTGTCACTGCGTCGGCTGAGACTGTCACAATAGAGTACCTGCAACAGATCGCGAGGGTCCGTCTATGCCTGGACACGGCTGCACACTTGCTCCATAGCACACAGTCTGGTAAAAACACTCAGTCAATATGGCGTCACGAATTCTGATCCTTGTTGCTTTACAAATTGTGCTTGTTGGTGTGAATTAATTATATATATATATCTTTTTTTTTATACGGAATGTTTTATAAGGAATACTTGCAATCACTTTGACTGACTGATCCAAGATCTGTCCTCGGTTCCTCATATTGTGTGCAGGGGAATGTGAAAATCGTCAGGATGCGGTCGAGGAGTTCCTGTGTGCTGTTAGGAGCCTGTGTAAGGAGAGTAAGAACGACTGGTACAGGGTGTACCTGATCCGCAACATCAGCAGCCAGCAGGGTGTAGAGTATGTCCAGAGAATGCTGAGGGATACAGAGACGTACAGGTGGCTTTTTCCTGAAGAGGTGCAGCAACAGGTACATCACAGGGTTTCATGAAATGTACATACAACCCCATTTTTTTTTTTTTTTTACTGTTGAAAATCCCCCATTGATCCTGTTTTCTGTCCTCTAGTGTTTACAAACATGTTTCTAAAGAGGGACCTGAGTGGGTTAGATACAACAATGTGTATTTCTTAGCTAGTACTGTGAAGGACGATGTTATAGATATCAGGGTCTCTTCCATCGTCTTGCATGCAGAATGAAGATGTTGGCCAGATGGACCAGTATCTCGTCTATGGAGACGACTACCAGGTTATCCGCGAGGCTGTTGCCAAAGCAGTACTAGAGGACAGTGTGCAGGAGATTGAGGATACCTGTCAGGTATTAGTAAACTCCACTAAACTTAATACCACTGTATGTAATGTGTGTGTGTATTAGTTTTATTACAATGTGTAGTGTGTGTGTGTGTGTGTGTATTCGTTTTATTAAAACTATTTCTAACCTAAGATTTTATGGATGTTTGGTGAATTTGTCCTCAGCTTTGTGTGTTGTTTTGTTGTAGAGATGTACTGCACCTGCAAGGAGGCGGACCTTGTATATCCTGCTGGCTCTTTTCAGAGAAGTCACCAGTCTGTACCGAGCAGCCAACACAGGCCTCCACCCCACCCCTAAGGTAGGAACACAGGCCTCTACCCCACCCTTAAGGTAGGAACACAGGCCTCTACCCGCCCCTAAGGTAGGAACACAGGCCTCTACTCCGCCCCTAAGGTAGGAACACAGGCCTCTACTCCGCCCCTAAGGTAGGAACACAGGCCTCCACCCTGCCCCTAAGGTAGGAACACAGGCCTCTACCCCACCCCTAAGGTAGGAACACAGGCCTCTACCCCACCCTTAAGGTAGGAACACAGGCCTCTACCCGCCCCTAAGGTAGGAACACAGGCCTCTACCCGCCCCTAAGGTAGGAACACAGGCCTCTACCCGCCCCTAAGGTAGGAACACAGGCCTCTACCCGCCCCTAAGGTAGGAACACAGGCCTCTACCCGCCCCTAAGGTAGGAACACAGGCCTCTACCCGCCCCTAAGGTAGGAACACAGGCCTCTACCCGCCCCTAAGGTAGGAACACAGGCCTCTACCCGCCCCTAAGGTAGGAACACAGGCCTCCACCCCACCCCTAAGGTAGGAACACAGGCCTCTACCCCACCCTTAAGGTAGGAACACAGGCCTCTACCCGCCCCTAAGGTAGGAACACAGGCCTCTACCCGCCCCTAAGGTAGGAACACAGGCCTCTACTCCGCCCCTAAGGTAGGAACACAGGCCTCTACTCCGCCCCTAAGGTAGGAACACAGGCCTCCACCCTGCCCCTAAGGTAGGAACACAGGCCTCTACCCCACCCTCAAGGTAGGAACACAGGCCTCCACCCCACCCCTAAGGTAGGAACACAGGCCTCTACCCGCCCCTAAGGTAGGAACACAGGCCTCCACCCCACCCTTAAGGTAGGAACACAGGCCTCCACCCCACCCTTAAGGTAGGAACACAGGCCTCCACCCCACCCTTAAGGTAGGAACACAGGCCTCCACCCCACCCCTAAGGTAGGAACACAGGCCTCCACCCCACCCCTAAGGTAGGAACACAGGCCTCCACCCCACCCCTAAGGTAGGAACACAGGCCTCCACCCCACCCCTAAGCTATACACATTGGACCACCTCCTTCAACTCAACATCCGAGGGAAAACTGTTAGCCCACAACTAACGATAGAGTTGGCAAACTATTCCGATTTTGAAGTTACAATAGTTATACTTTGAATTCTATTTATATTTGTAGACTTCAGAAAATCCCAATTACACTTATCCAAAATGTCTGACTTTGTTTTACTCCTCCAGCAATGCAAAGCACTTGATGACTTCATCGAGGGATCAAGGTACCTACATCGCAGGGAAGTGAGGGACTTTGCCAAAGAATTGGTTCACAACAGGATGGGAGGACTGAGTGTCCTGGCAGACCGGTCCAGTGTGGAGCACACCCTTATAGAGCTGGCTGTCCACATGTCTGCTGTGCTGCTCACTGGGACAGAAGGGCTGCTCACACCTCTACAGCAGCTTGGCCTGTCTCCCAACAATATGCTGGTATGATTCTCATCAGCACCTGTCAATATCTTACATTGACTTTCTCCTTGTTGACTGTGGGAGTTGTCTTTTATCTGCTTATGTCTACCCCAACAGAGTGCCTTTCTACCCACAATGCCTGAGGACATGCTGGCTGTCGCTCAAAGGCTTATAACACCGAATAAAGTGGATTATGGACTCTCCTGGTACTGTAAGTACAGACATTTTGAATCCTAACCTGATAAACGCTTGTACTGTAACTTGAACTTTGAGTTAATCATCGGAGGTACACCTCTGTGAAATGTTATTTGTTAACATCGTGCTACAGGAAGTGTTTAGACAGTAACTGTAACAGTAACAGTAACTGTGTTGGATATCTACCGTTGGAAATTGATTGTTATTTTCAGATTCAGCTAATATAATTTTGGGTCAAAAACAATAACATTTCTGTATAAGCTCAGTTTTGACTCGAATCTCAACAGCTTGTCCGAATGGTCACCCTTGTGTTGTGGATATCTACCGTTGGAAATTGATTGTTATTTTCAGATTCAGCTAATATAATTTTGGGTCAAAAACAATAACATTTCTGTATAAGCTCAGTTTTGACTCAAATCTCAACAGCTTGTCCGAATGGTCACCCCTGTGTTGTGGATAAGGTAAGCAAAGTTCTTCATGTAAAATTGCGTTAGTTTTAATATTTTATGTTCGTTAGCTAAGCAAACAGCCAACTGATTTTACCCACTCTATTGCAGTGTGGTCAACCCACCCATAAGGCAAAATGTCTAGAGTGTGAGGCGGAGATTGGAGGGGAGAACCATGTTCCCTTGACTGGTTTCCGGAAGATGGAGCTACAGCAGTAAGTCAGCTCTCTCTAAGGGCCCGACATTGATATTACTGCCAAAGCATCAGAGTAGGAGTGCTGATCTAAGATCAGTTTGGCCTTTAAAATTATACTAAACGAAAGACAGGAGGGACCTGATCCTAGATCAGCATTCCCACACTCTTAGAAAAATGGTTTCTTCATCTATCCCCATAGGATAACTCTTCGAATAACCCTTTTTGGTTCCAGGTTTGAACCCTTTTGGTTCCAGGTAGAACCCTTTTGGTTCCAGGTAGAACCCTTTTGGTTCCAGGTAGAACCCTTTTGGTTCCATGTACAATTCTTTCCACCCCAAAGGGTCCAACCTGGAACCAAAAAGGGTTCCTATGAAGACAAGAACCCTTTTGGAACCCTTTTTTTCTTATAGTGTTTTCTGATACGTTTGATACATGGCTCCAGATCTCATGTCACGACCAAAAACTGGAATGTGTCCTCTTAGGGGAGATCTCACAAGGACTGGCCACATCCTGGGAGACCCTGAGAGGAGGGACAACCCAGACACCCTGGACACCAAAAACATGTCCCACACCCCCTTCATCCTGGTCAGACTGCTCACCCACCTGGCCATGCTGAGAGGGGCCTCAGAGCAGCCACAGGTAGGCCATCTTGTCTGCCAAAAGCTGCCAACTCTTTCTAGCTTTATGGGTCCAGTGTGTGAAAGAACAGTACCTTAATTAAGTAGGGAGTCCACCCACACTGCCAAGAGTGATTGCTTTGGTGATGAAATTCCATTTCCTTGTAATATAAAATACATTTTACCAATAGAAATATTGGTAAAATGTTCAGTGGGTTCTTTCTTGGACATATCAACATTAAAGTCGGATTTCATAACATTATACATCTAATTTATAAGCATCGAGCTCTATTGACATAGCGGTGCAGGTTTCTAGTAACAACTTTTGAGGATTTTATATATTTGGGGTATTAGCCTTCAAAAGTTGTTTCTGCGGTTTGCATGACTAACTGAATTAAATGTAAAAGGCTTTGAAAATAAAAAGCTTGGTATACGCTCAGTGCTCAGTTGACATTTCAGAGATACGCTAGTTTTTGTGAGAAATATTTGAAAAAGAACATGCAATAATTTAGTCTCAAAATCTACCTCTAATTGTTTTTAAATGTCCTGTGGGTTCGAGAAGAAAGAACGAGTTCAACAGGAAAGTTTGCCTGTCAGGTAGCCTTAATTCTTGCACAGAATCCAGCTTAGCTGATGCAGAATCCAGCTTAGCTGATGCAGAATCCAGCTTAGCTGATGCAGAATCCAGCTTAGCTGATGCAGAATCCAGCTTAGCTGATGCAGAATCCAGCTTAGCTGATGCAGAATCCAGCTTAGCTGATGCAGAATCCAGCTTAGCCGATGCAATACCATTGTTGTTTTTTTTGTACCTTTGTTTAACTAAGTCAGTTAAGAACAAATTCTTATTTTCAATGACGGCCCTAGGAACAGTGGGTTAACTGCCCATCGAGACATGAGGCTTGGACCACTGACAGATTTGTCAGCTCGGTGGTTTGAACTTGCTACCTTCCGGTTACTAATCCAACTCTCTAACCACTAGGCTACCCTGCCGCCCCACAATGTTCAACATTTCTGACCACTTTTTTTCTCTCTGGACCCATTTGATTTAGTCCCCCTAGTTCTGACCATCCAACGAGGGTAAAAACTCTGTTAACTTCTTAACAGATTGTGATCAAGACATGAGGCTTGGACCACTGGGTTTCTTAGAGGATTATCTATACCAGAGCATGAAAGGGAGGACCATCTTCAGTGAATTTCATAAAAAATAGTGAAACAGTAAAAAGTTATCCTTTAGATAAAACCATACTAAACATTTTTACGTCTCCAAATCATTTATTAAAACACACTGTTTTGCAATGAAGGTCTACAGTAGTCTCAATAGCACTCTGGAGGGTAGCACCATGGTGCAGCCGGAGAACAGGTACGGTTCTCACCCCCTTCAATAGATTTAGACAGTAATTATGGCAACTTCCGGAGGACATCCTCCAAACTATCAGAGCTCTTGCACCACCCAATCAAAGGATCAGAAAATTAATCGAGTACTGAAAGCATAAGCTACAGCTAGCTAGCACTGCAGTGCATAAAATGTGATGAGTAGTTGACTCAAAGAGCGATAAAGACAATAGTTGAACAGTTTTGAACAAATGAATTACTTAGCTAGCTAGTTTAGCCTACTCAAACACGCGGCTCAAACTTTTCCAAGTCAAGGTAAGCTTTTGGTTTTATATATGTATTGCCACCAGGGCCCGCCGGTGTAACTGCTAAACTGCTTGCTGACTGTACTATGTACAGCAAGATTGTAGCGGGTTTACTAACGCTTTAGTTCTAGTAGCTATGTTGACTATGACGTTAGCTAATATGGTGACAACACTGTAGGCTGTGTTTAGCAGTTGGATATTATTTTACCCATTGGT
The DNA here is from genome assembly GCF_013265735.2 of Oncorhynchus mykiss. Lineage (NCBI taxonomy): Eukaryota > Metazoa > Chordata > Actinopteri > Salmoniformes > Salmonidae > Oncorhynchus > Oncorhynchus mykiss. The sequence continues at coordinate 36,346,660 of NC_048592.1, read as the reverse complement.
CAAAATATGTGTTTTTGAATGGGACAACCTACCATAAGTAAATTGAAATTGTGTACCATTGTTTACTCAATTATATAGCTCACAATAAGACCTGTATAGATGTAGCATCAGTCAGCTTGTTAGTTTATATTTTTTTACTCATTTCAAATGTTCTATTGCAAATGAAATCCAAAGAAGTTTATAGAAGGCAGTATTTCACAATTAATATTCTCCGAAAGTCAGTATGAAGGTTTGCGCTCAGGCTAGAATGAAAGGTGGCTGGTGCGTAGGAGAAAAAATATCTATAGAGCTCAAAAGGTCGTCGCACTTTAAAACCACGAAAAGGAATAACCCAACGAGGTTGAGATGCAAGATAAATATATTTCATTAGTAGTAAAGGACATTTATGCCACGTTTTTAAACCTCATTCGTTATCTCCAGCACCTAACCAACGTTTTACAATATGTGAAAATAGCACAATTTCTATGATCCGCGGTTCAAAAGATAAGGAGGTCCTAAAAGAACACTTCTCTGTGACATCACAGGGTAGGATTAAAAGTTTTAAAAAAAACAGTGATTTTCGAAAAAACCTGCAACAAGTGTCTATCCAGAGGCAGGGTGTTTTCTTGCTCCCCACGTCACCGCAAATCTCATAGTGTTTGGAGAGAAAAAAAAACATTTTCAAAAACAGTGATTTAACTTTTGATGATGTCGTCGGGGAGAACTTTTTAACTAAAAGGCTGAAACGTATGCTCTTTATTTAGTTTTTAATGAAAATAAAAAGAATGTTCAAACGGCCTTATTTACTTGACAGCGTCAAGTTCAACGGCCATATTTTTTAAACATTTCATATCAAGAGACACTGAAACAGGAGCCCTATCCTTCTCTATACCTTGCACTTTCACCCTCTTGTATTCTTTCCTGCAATAATCTCCCTGTTTTTTTTCTTTCTAGTCCATCCAGCAGATCATCCAGCCTCCAGTCCAGGACGCCTGCCAATTTCTGATTTGTCACCTGCTGAAAGACATGGATCAGCTGACCAAAGCCCTGGGGAAGGGAAATGATGACACGGTCACCACCGTCCACCTGATAGTCAGATCCATTCTGGAACCACCACCGACCAATCAATGTAAGGACGTTCATTTCAAAAAGGAATTGTTTGAGTTTGGCAGGTACTCACACTCAAGCTATAAAAAGGAGGGGAAAAAACAAGAAGGCCGAGATGTAAAAGATACATTATTTAATTCCACGCTGGAAAGAATACAAAGTGCCATTGTAAAGTTTTAAAAAATTATTATTTTTATATTTTAGTATATATTTTGTTCTTTTTTTATGGCTTAAGTGCAAGTACCTGCTGAACTCTGCTGGTTACAATGATGAAAGCTAAAAATGCTTGGAGACTGTATAGCGCACCAGTAGCCCCATCATTGACTAGTCTTTGTTTCTAGTGCCGGCTGGCAATGATCCCCAACTCTCAACTAAAGAGGCAAGAGATACCTGGGAGACAACTGTTGCTACTGACATCATCACTCCTCAGTTGAAGGCGAGTCCTTTTGGATAATATTTGGCTAATATTTGGCAGTTGGCTAGTACTGTACAGCGTGATTTAAAGATATTCTATTCCAGCTTTGACAAGAACCATGACAACCATTTGTGTGTGTCATCACAGAAACTTGACCAGCAGCTGAGGGAGGTGAACGCCACCATCAGAGACGACTCCCGTGTCTCCTCTAACTTCGTCATGAGGGTGACATTTGGGGACGAGTGTCCGTTGTCCTCCCTGTCTCAGGGCTCCCAGGTCCACTGTTCAGGGGTTTGGAGCTGCAGAGAGAGGGTGTCCCTACTCAGTCTCACCCACATCGTAGAACAGAATGACGGAAAGGACAAGCTGCCATTACTCTGGAGGTTCCTACAGAAGGTAAACCGCCATGAACTGTCTTTTGGGGTTTTTCGTAAACGCTCTGTAAGTATGTATACTGTAACTATGTATTATTATGAAATGTGCTCTTTCTTGCTATATTTTATGTGGTAAAATGTCAACAGCATACTTTAATGGTTTCTTTGTGATTCTGGGACATTTTTAAATCACATGATCGGCTGCGTTATTTCATTTGGTGATTGAACAGGAGGCGGAGTTCCGGCAGGTCAAGTTCCTTCCACATATCCTGGCCCTACAGAAGAGTCTGGTGAAAAAGTTCCAGAACTCATCAGACCTGATGGATGTCTCCATCAGAGAGTTCATCCAACGACAGTCAGGTAACTGCATCGTAACCATCCATCCTTGGTACTATGCAACAATAGTTACCAGCCGAGTTATTGACGATTTGCCCAATTTCATATAGATTTCCTTAAAAACAGAATTTTGTGAATTTTTTTTTTTTTTTGTTCTCAATAAATGTTTATCTTCTAACAGGACCAATGAGAGTGTGGTATGAGAAGCACGTCCAGATATTTCTGAACACGTGGAACCTGCTCAGAGTATCTGTAGCCACCAGTGAGTTACCCTGTCCTCTATAAAACATGGCAGGTTGCCCTGTCGACCAGAATTAATAGTCAAATACAATAATCTATTGTTTAGTGTGTGTTTTTGACCGCCCCTGTCTGTGAATCATGAACGTTTTCATTGTGTGTGTGTGTGTGTAGATGAGATAAAGATCCCAGAAGACTTCTGGAAGGATGATTTGGACCTGGACAGTGACCTCCAGTACCTCCTGCCGCGGCGCCAGGGTCCAGGCTTGTGTTCCACGGCTCTGCTAAGCTACCTGGTGGCCCTTCACAATGAGCTGCTGCACTCTGTGGACCGCCACACTGGGGAAGACACCAGGTACACTAATGAAGAATGAGAGAGAGTTCCACCGAAAGCTTACTTAAAGAGACATTTTTAAATGGCCAGCTACTGTTATAATCTCCACCAGCCACAGCCAGAAGAGGACTGGCCCCCCCCTCATAGCCTGGTTCCTCTCTAGGTTACTTCCTAGGTTCTCGCCTTTCTAGGGAGTTTTTCCCTAGCCACCGTGCTTCTACACCTGCATTGCTTGCTGTTTGGGGTTTTAGGCTGTGTTTCTGTATAAGCACTGCATCTGCTGATGTAAAAAGGGCTTTATAAAATACATTTGATTTCAATTAGATTGTTTACTCAAAACGATATGTTAGGATTTTGTTCATTTGTTCAAATGACCATTTGCATCATCACCACAGTTTTTTGCTCTACTGAAAAGCGCTCAATTAGTGAAGAATTGGGGATTGTGGACAAATGATCAAAACATGGGAAGCAATGAATAAAGCATAAAACAAATAGGTTAAAGCCCGTTGACTTTCTGCATCAACAGCTACAAGGTGAGCCTGTCAGAGCTGACAGAGCTGCATGTGATCCGCTATGAACTGGAGAAGGACCTGCTGCCCCTGGTGCTGTCTAACTGCCAGTACAGCCTGGAGCGTGGCAAGGAGACCCTGTCTGAGTACGACCTGCCCAAGATCCAGCAGCAGGTTCTGACCCGTTTCCTGCAGGGCAAGCCTCTCATCACACTGACTGTAAGTTCAGGGCCTGGTTCCATTTCAGTCCCTGGTCACGTTCCATAGTTCCTACCCCTTCAGTGTTCACAGATCTGAGTGGAATATTGGACTATAGTTGACGATAATATGGCACTCACTGACTGAACCAATGTGTTGACTTTCAGGGAATCCCCACTCTGGTCACCAGACACGAGAGAGATTATGACATCATTTTCAAAATGGTGAAAGGAAACGTGTCTCAGGCAAGTCGTTCTTCATCATCAAACTTGTTTTTGTTTATTACTCTTAATATGGCATGTGATTATTCACGTCACTTTACAAAACAAAAAAAAATATAGAAATGTTGTTGTTTCTTTTAGGAGCATCTGCCGTCCCTGACCCTCACAGCCCTGTCCAGGGATCTGCAGTCGTACAGTGAGGTGTGTGAAGCCCTGAAGGCTGTGGAGCTGGCTCTGGGCTTCCTGTCCATGACTGGGGGAGTTTCCCAGATGCCCCTGGACTGCTACCTGGAGGACATGCTGAAGATGGGCGAGCAGATGGATCCTCACATCTTAAAGGTGACACAGCCACACCATTTATAATATTACATGAAACACATGACTTGGTCGGTCAATATCAACTTAAACTGAGGACTAGGCAACAGGATGTTGTCACGAACAGCACTGCAGACATTGAGATGAACGTGATGCAATTACGTCTCTCTCTCACACTGTCACACAGAGAGTATCTGTGCATGCGCACGGCTGTGCGATTCACTCTGCTACAACGTGAACCAAAACAGCAGAGAGGTTTAGCCTCGCACTTCAACGCTCTTAGTTGTTTAGAAATCAACCAGATATTGCTGTTTTTTTTATTTTGTGCATCGCTAATTCTACCAAGTGGTGAATTGTTTTCAATGTTCGTAACGTGTGTTCTATGCGGTGCCGTTTCTGTAGGCTCTGGGCAGGTGCAGTCTGAAGCACGGTGTGGCTCTGTGGCAGCTCCTGTCTTCCCTCAAATCAGAGAACATGCTGAAGAGTCTGAAGAGGGTAAGACGTTCAGACCAACCAACGAGATAGAGAACATGACACAATCATCCACAAAACATGACACAATCATCCACAAAACATGACACAATCATCCACAAAACATGTCACAATCATCCACAAAACATGACACAATCATCCACAAAACATGACACAATCATCCCTAAAACAACGTGACTGTGTCAATTGTGTGAGCTTTTCTGAGAGAGGGTTCAATGTTTTAAACCCAAACGTATTACATTGTAAAATTTTAAGGTGGTATTTGCACAGCTGAGAGTTTCCCCCCCTCTCTCCTCTTCAAGGACCCTTTCTCTGGGGTGTCTACAGAGTACCAGCAGCCCCTGGAGGAGGAACAGAAGAGGCTGCTCCAGGGATTCATCTCCAAGGGTCACGTTGACACCTGGCTACTGGAGATGCACGAGTTCCTCCTGCTGAATCTGGGGAAACCACATGTCTCAGACACCTACAAACCAGACTGGAGGTGAGGTCAAATGGCAACCATGGAGGAACTCTGGGTCAAATCATAGGTTCCAAACCATGCAACGATAAAGGGATAGTTCACTTTACCAGTTTGGCTTGTTTTGTGGCTAACATTTTTTTGGGGGAGTATGTAGCAATCATAGCAATAAGAATGAACAGAACGGGTTTGGAAGCTTTAACCCTGGCAATGGATTGGTAAACTCATGGGTACACTTGCAATGGCTGCCTGGTATTGTGATGCAATAATTTTGGTATTTTGGAATGTTCTATCAAATGATGCTAACGGATGTGGCTCATGCAATGGAATGTCTTTTTTTGTAATTTAAGTAATAAGGAACAAGTGGCAGTGCTGTATCATGAATACAGTCACGGGTAAATGGCGGCGTCTGACCCGGCGCGCGATAAATCAAATGTATTTATATAGCCCTTCTTACATTAGCTGATATATCAAAGTGCTGCACAGAAACCCAGCCTAAAACCCCAAACAGCAAGCAATGTAGGTGCAGAAGCACGGTGGCTAGGAAAAACTCCCTAGAAAGGCCAGAACCTAGGAAGAAACCTAGAGAGGAACCAGGCTCTGAGTGGTGGCCAGTCCTCTTCTGGCTGTGCCGGGTGGAGATTATAACAGAACATGGCCAAGATGTTCAAATGTTCATAGGGTCGAGGGTGCAGCAAGTCAGCACCTCAGGAGTAAATGTCCGTTGGCTTTTCATAGCTGATCATTCAGAGTATCTCTACCGTTCCTGCTGTCTCTAGAGAGTTGAAATCAGCAGGGCTTTGACAGGTAGCACGTCCGGTGAACAGGTCAGGGTTGTTTTCCATTTAGCTCTACGACCCCCATAAGTGTCACAGGACTCGTCTCAAGGTAACCCATACAAACAAATGGAAGTAGTTTTGTGCCGACAAAAATAAGGAGTTAAATATGTGTCCAAAAATGTTTTTGAATTCCTGAGCTTTCTTATATATGGGAATGGTTAAAGTGCCTCTGCATATATGATGAACAGAGAGTAGCAGAAGCGTTAAAAAGAGGGGTTGGCGGGTGGTGGGACACAATGCAGATAGCCCGGTTAGCCAATGTGCGGGAGCACTGGTTGGTTGGCCCAATTGAGGTAGTATGTGCATGAATGTAAAGTTAAAGTGACAGGGCATATATGATTAACAGAGAGCAGCAGCAGCGTAAAAGAGGCATTGGGGGGGCACACAATGCAAATAGTCCGGGTAACTATTTGGTTACCTGTTCAGGAGTCTTATGGCTTGGGGGTAAAAACTGTTCCAATACTCTACTTAGCAAACTAGTGCCATTCGTTTTGTTATCAAAGCCCCTTATATCACCCACCACTGCGACCTGTATGCTCTCGTCGGCTGGCCCTCACTACATATTTGGCGCCAGACCCACTGGCTCCAGGTCATCTATAAGGCTATGCTAGGTAAAGCTCCGCCTTATCTCAGCTCATTTGTCACGATAACAACACCCACCATTTGCACACACTCTATATAGACTTTCTTTTTTTTCTGTTGTGTTATTGACTGTATGTTTGTTTATTCCATGTGTAACTCTGTTGTTTGTGTTGAACTGCTTTGCTTTATCTTTGCCAGGTCGCAGTTGTAAATGAGAACTTGTTCTCAACTAGCTTACCTGGTTAAATATATTTTTTTTTTAATAGTCTGAGGTCTGAAATCACAAGACTTTTCCTCTCTCTCTCATTCTACCTTGTTAGTGTCAAAGAGACGTTGGCTGGATACATGGACCGCAAAGGAGTAGAAGTCCTGCCTGACGTGGAGGCCTCCTTCCCAGACAAGATACTCCTCTCACAGATTGTAGAGACCTGGAAATTCACTGTGACTTACCAACAGGAATGGATGGCGTAGTTGATCAACTGTCCATTTGAATGTAAATGGCTACTATAAACAATCAGGGAAATGTTAGAATAGATAACAGGAGTAGCCTGTCATAAACACGATTTGTTATTAGCCATTAAGTGATAGCACAAGTGATCGCACAGTACAGTATGTGCACCACCGACACTCCAGATGCATATGTAAATGGTAAATATGAAGAATCATGCCTTCCTCCATGCAAAAAAACTGCTTTGAATGTGATTTTCCTTGACTGTTAAAAGTAATAGTTTAGTGAATATTTTTTTATGTTCATTTTTGGGGGAAATATAGTTGACTTTGAGATTCTATTCAAACTTTTCTATTTTTTTTTGATGCAGTGTAAAATTGTTTATATTTTTATGTTATGCTCTCGTTTTTACCTCGTTTTTTTTTTTTAAATAGGTTCGCAATCTTCAGACTTGTTATTTGGCGTTTCTTCCAAGATAATATATCCTGACACCATTGACTTTAGATCAGTGGGCGCTATGGGTCCATTTTGTCTAATTTGCAGCCTTGTTAGTGAAATGCACGACATTAGAATTGTATCTGGTTGAGAATTCAGTATAGCCCTCATCTCCATTAGTTTTTTGTTCTGATTGAATATGAGTAGATTCTTTGCTTTGTCTTAAATCATTTGTCCAATCATGACCTCCTGAAATAAAGGGGCTGGAGCCATCATCTCACTTTGAGATTCAATTACATCATGGCTGTCCTTCACTGTTTTCCACCACAGAGAGAAAGCTATTCCAAAACTTAGTTAAAATGTCAAATCAAATTAAATAAATAATTTGCACTCATTTTTTATAGGGTTTTCACTTTGTTTTTAAAAGGGTAAGTTCTTTAAAATTGATGTTTGGGTCAAAATTAAGTTCATCTTAAATGAATGAACATTTACCCTTTTAATGTGGTCAGTCCAGTTTAGATCATAAAAGCATATCATGGACACAATCATCCAAAACACAATCAAGATTGCTTTCACTTTAGGGCCTAATTAATTAATTTAAATTAACTGATTTCCTTACATGAACTGTAACTCTGTAAACTCTTTGAAATTGTTGCGTTTTAAATATACTGAAAGCAATCTTGATTGTGTTTTGGATGAAGTTGTGTCCATGATGTGCTTTTATGATCTAAACCGGACACGTTAAGGGTAATTGTTCAATTGTATATCCATTTTTATATGATCAATCATTTGCACAGGGTTTCCATTTAATTTGAACTTGATAAAATGGCACGGTTCTTCCATGGCCTGCACACTCAGACATGTCACCCATTGAGCATGTTCGGGATGCTCTGGATTGACGTGTACGACAGCGTGTTCCAGTTCCCGCCAATATCCAGCTACTTTGCACAGCTATTGAAGAGGAGTGGGACAACATTCCACACGCCACGATCAACTCTATGCGAAGGAGGTGTTAACCTGCATGAGGCAAATGGTGGTCACACAACCAGTCAGTATATTTTCTGATCCATGCCCCTACCTTTTTTAATGGTATCTGTATTCCCAGTCATGTGAAATCCATAGATTAGGCACTAATGAATGTATTTAAATGGATTGATTTCCTTATATGAACTGTAACTCGGTAAAATCTTTGAAATTGTTGCATGTTGTGATTTAAATATACTGAACAAAAATATAATCTATGGATTTCACATGACTGGGAATACAGATACCTTTTAAAAAAGTAGGGGCGTGGATCAGAAAACCTGTCAGTATCAGATGTGACCACCATTTGAAGTCTGTTACAATGTCCAACTGCAGTCAGGTGAAGACGTGCACGCTGATGAGCGTCCCTCAGACAGTTTGTGTAGAAATTCTAAGGTTGGTCAAACCTACAGTTTCATCAGCTGTCGGGGGTGGCTGGTCTCAGATGATCCCTCAGGTGAAGAAGCCGGATGTGGAGGTCCTGGGTTGGCATGGTTACACGTGGTCTGCGGTTATGCAGCCGATTAGACATACTGCCAAATTCTCGAAAACAATGTTGGTGGCTTATGGAAGATAAATTAATATAAAAATGATCTGGCAACAGCTCTGGTTGACATTCCTGCAGTCAACATGCCAATTGCACACTCCTTCAAAACTTGAGTCATCTGTGGCATTGTGTTGTGTAACAAAACTGCACATTGTAGAGTGGCCTTTTGTCTCCAAAACAAGGTTGCACCTGTGTAATGATCATTCTGTTTAATCAGCTTCTTGATATGCTACACCTGTCAGGTGGATGGATGATCTTGACAAAAGGAGAAATGCTCACTAACAGGGACATAAACACGTGCTCAACATTTGAGAGAAATAAGATGTGCGTATAGAACATTTCTGGGATCTTTTATTTCAGCTCATGAATCATGGGACCAACACTTTACATGTTGCATTTGTATTTTTGATCAGTATATAAATTGCCATGTTCACACTGCATCAAACTTTTTTTTTTTAACAATAGAGCAAAATACAAAATGTACACATTTAGATAACCCTACAGTGAGAGTTTGAGCGACAAATAACAAGGCTGTCTTGGCTGATCATTGATAATATTCAGTATGTCCAACGGCACACACCAACAACAAAAACAGAACAACGACAGACACGACTGTAGCCTTGCACTGTGGTGGCATAAATATGGATAGCTTTTGGCGTTCATGAACATTGCTGGAGAAGTGTTCACCAATATGCGTATTATTTTTATAGCTCTGAATATTTTTTTTGCATTTGATGATTACAAGCAGCACTGAGGTACGTATGATGTGATGCAGACCTGCCAACCTTCATTTGTAGGAGTACCACTCCAGCGCAGCGCTAGCACCCCCGGCAGCCTTGTAGACCCCACAACAGCGCACATGCGACACCCCCGTGATTGTTTTGCAGAAGACTGCCTCAGTAGGAATGGTATGCAACAGACTTTTTTTGAGTACTTGGTAATTAGCTGCTCTTCAGTAGCTAACTAGAAATATGTTTGAAATGTACAATCATGCTCTCCCTAGGATTTTCTGACAATGTGGTGCTGCTGTAGGCCTAAGGTTGGGTGGAGAGGGGGTCCGGGAGGGGGGCAATCAACTTCCCCCTCAAGAAGTTGACTACTAATGGCCACTTCCTGAAACTTAAGAGTCTTAAATTATATCAAACAATGTACCAAACACGGTTTGATCCTACATTAAATGGAGGTGGTCTCAACGACGCTTACATTTTTCTAGGTAAACATTTAAGAGTCTGAATATTCTAATTAATTAATAGGTAAACATTTAGGAGTCTGAATATTCTAATTAATTAGGTGGTCTTCATGTGGATAGTCTTGTGAAAATATAAACTGGCTTAAAATTTTGTTTGGGGAGAAAATGCGGAATAATTAAATTACTGAATGCAAGGTAGTAGTTTAGTTTACTACAGGCTATTTGAAATACGAAACAACTGAACTAGGCTTATATGAATTTGTTTCACATGTCCATCCCTGACCTCATCCATCAGGTTACATAGAGGACTTACAGTGCCTTAAAAAAAGTATTGACACTCCTTGAATGTTTCCACATTTTGTTACAGCCTGAATTTAAAATGTATTAAGTCACTGGCCTACACACACAACCCACATTGGATGGTGTATAATTACACCCAGTCACTACAAAGACACAGACGTCCTTCCTAACTCCGTTGCAGGAGAGGAAGGAAACCAATCCAAGCAATTTCACCATGAGGCCAATGGTGACATAGTTTAACAGGTGTGAAACTAATTGACAGAGAGAAAAGGAAGCCTGTACCGAATACAAATATCACAAAACATGCATCCTGTTTGCAATAAGACACTGAAGTAAAACTGGACAACAAAAAAAATGTGGCAAAGAAATGAATTTTGTGTCTTGAATACAAAGCGCAATGTTTGGGGCAAATCCAACACATCACTAAGTACAACTCTTCATATTTTCAAGCATAATGGTGGCTGCATCATGTTACGGGTATGCTTGTCATCGGCAAGGACTAGGGAGTTTATGATAAAAATTAATGGAATAGAGATAAGCACAACCAACTTGATAGAGCTTGAATATTTTTTTTTATAATAAAAATGGGTAAGTATTGTGGGAAGTGCCGACTTATCCAGAAGGACTCTTAGCTGTAGGATTCTAGCATTTATTGACTCAGGGGTGTGAATACTGACGTAAATGAGATATTTCTGTATTTCATTTGCTAACATTAAAAATATATATATAATAACTTTGGCAAAGCATGAAGTCTACGAAACTTAATGCATCGTGTTCGTAACAGATTCTAGTTTTTGGGAATATAACTTTTTTTGAGATCAGATGTTTTATCGATGAGAATTTGCCGAATGTCGGCCCAGTTTGACCTAGTTCCTTCTTCTCCCACTAACGCAACTGGACTTCAGCTCACTACCATCTCTGGTGGTGAGAAAACGTTCTAAAACAGATGCTTCAGCTGTATAGCCTGTGACGTGTCTGGGTATCCCCTTCTGTCTGTGCTATGACTACGGGGGGGGGGGGGGGGGGGGGGGCGGCTCAGCTCCAGTCAAAAACCAAATTGTGCCAACCAACTAGAAGCATATGTTAGGGTTATTTTTCAAACCAGCGTACTTCTACCTCAGATTGTGTGCATGGTACGCAAAATGCGTGCAGGTTGGCAGGTCTCAGTGATGCATAACTGTTTATTTCCCCCCTCCCCCCAGTGTGTACAGTATGCAGTGTGTGTATATGTGGTATCTTTCTGCAGTGTCGTCTTTATTCAGTGCGTTTACTTTTTCATTTTCCTGTTCTAACCTTGGTTTCAGTTGCATGTATTTTAAAATCACTCACCCATCGCCCTGGTCAGTTTTTTTTCGGTAAGAATACAAATTGGATAGACATGAATAGACGTGTGATCGTCACATATTTCAATCAGTTTGACTCCACTTCACAGAAGTAAAGATTAATGGGGGGGGGTTGCAAGCGTCATTTCTTTATTTCCTGAACATAAGTTGTTCTTCTACATTTCATGTTACTACTGGAATATTTCAGTCATTTTGTCATCTACTCAAAATCTATACAGCAACCTTGGCTTTGACATCTCATGTACAATCCTCTTGTCCAAACCTGGAAACAACCCCAAGCTACACGTCTGAATGTTCTTTACAAAGCCAGACGGATTCTACATTTGTTTTTTGTTTTTTTCGGTCATTGAAATAATCCATAGTTAAAACACTGGCTGGGTTGTGAAGTATACAAAAACTTAAGTCCCCCCCCCCTCCCACTGAAGACCCACTCATCATGCCTTATACTCAAGGGGGCCTTAAGGCATGAAGATCAAGGGCAGTGCTCCCATCCAATCCCTGGAAAAGAGCACCGTAGTCAGTCTCTCTGGGGCGTGTTCAGGCTGGGTGGAGGTACAGAACATCTAGACAGAAATGTACTTTGTCAATTTTTAAATGGCCGGGGCCTTCTCTCTCTCTCCCCAATTTTGCTCCGGTACCGCTCAGCCATGAGCTCTGGGCAACATTTAAAAAATGTCCTTCACCACTGTTATTTTAAATTAGGCCTATTCTTGTATATTTATTTAGCCTCCCTCCACTACTAATCCTCGGAGATGTTGATATGAGTCGACTAAGAAATAGTTCACAGCCTGTGTAATTGATGGCAAGACAACGAATGAGCTCACGTAGCCGCAACAGAGACGTTTAGATATCCATTTAAGTGTTAAAGTTGTCCATCAACTGTAAAATGTGAGCACTACAGAGCCACAGTTACAACTGAAGTAGCCTAGCTGACCATCAAGAGATGAGAGAAACACATTTTTTTAACACGGTGGTCGCATGTCATCAGGTCGGTCCTTGTTCAGTAGCCTTTGACATGTTGAAGCTTCTTGAAGCCTACTTCAAAAAAAAATGGTACATAGTCAAAAGTAGATGGGGTATAACTTAAAATATAGTTTTAAACTAAAACAAATGCAGCGAATTTGGAGCGGCAATTTTTTGGGGGGTGGAACGGGAGTAAAGATAATGATCGCCAGAGTGGTGACCCCGCTCTGTGAGCGATGAGTGGGATTTCCAACTGCTCAAATATTCTGGTGGTGAACAGATATGCTTATTCCTCCATGTTGAATAGGGAATACATAGCTTTATTAATGACAGGTTAAATCACATACACACACAAAAAAAAAAATGCAATTTTTGTCGATCCTAGATTTGGCGGCAAAACCTTTTGGCTCAGATGTATTTTTAATTTGTATTATGACCGATTTGTTTGTCAAAATCAATTTTGAGGGCCAGAAACAGGTAAATTATAAATTATATATATATATATATATATATATATAAATAAAAAAAGGGGGTATATTTTCTACATAGTTTTTAGTTTTAGATGTGTTGCCTAGTGTCTTCTTTACCCAAAATAATAACCCCCCCCCAACAAGATTTGATATATTTTGTTTACTCTAACCATGACAGAACTTTTAACTCCTGTATGACATTTTTATCTGCAACATTCAGAATGTTTCATCTCGCTGAATACACCCCCAGACCATTGCAAAGGATGCAACTGACCAATCAGAGGGATCCTGGGCATGGTTCAGTCAGTTAACGTTTAGGTGGGGTTTTACTGACATCCTTCCACCAACCTGTTCTAATCTCAGTACAGCCTCATACTAAAAACGACCATCGGTGAGGCTAAGCAGTCCCCGTTTAGAAGGGCATCCCTCCGGAGATCTGTCGGGCAACCTGTTCCTCTGTGCTTTCCTCCTTGTCTCGCTCCTTGTTCCAGTCCTTGAGGCCCTCAGGCAGGGATGTGTCCTCATCCATGCCCCCCGTGCCCTCCACAAACTCCTCGTAGGTGGACTTCTCAGCGAACGGCCGCAGCCCCAGGAGCTCCACCATGTCCTTCTTGTCCAGCACCTCCTTCTCCAGCAGACGCTGCGCCACCTGACCAGGCAACCGTTGAAGGTAAATGTATTATTACATTTGGCTCAAGTTTTACTTGTGTGTCTGTGTGAGAGACAGTGTAAGCCTACGAGTAAGTGTTTTTATGTCCTACCACCACACGTACCTTCTCCACATCGCCTTTCTTCTCAGCCAGTAGGGTGTGGGTACGCTCGTACGCCTCTCGGATGAGATTGCGTACCTCCGTGTCGATGAGGCGCGCCGTGGCCTCGCTGTAGGGCTTCTCAAGGGTCATCTCGCCCTGCCGGGGCAAGTCGAAGGACACCTGTCCCACCTTGTCATTCATGCCAAACTGCACGATCTGTAAAAACAATGGTGTAGTAACACTTTATTGGAATGTCCTAATACAACAGACTGAGATTTTCAGTATATTCAATTAATTAAACAAATAAATAAATATATATAAATATATAAATAAATAAATAAATAAATAATATATATATATATATATATATATATATATATATATATAAAAATAATGTGTGCAGGCACCATGGTCTGGGTTCATGTTCACAACCTAAAAGACCAGGGTTGGTGGACCATTCTTGACACACACAAGGAAACTGTTGAGCGTGAAAAACCCAGTAACGTTGCAGTTCTTCACACTCTCAACCCGGTGCGCCTGGCATCTACTACCATACCCTGTTTCAAAGGCACTTAAATATGTTGTCTTGCCCAGTCACCCTCTGAATGGCACTCATACACATATAATCCTTCTTTAACCTGTCCTCCTCCTCTTCATCTACACTGATTGAAGTGGATTTAACAAGTGACGTCAATAAGAGATCCCAGCTTTTCACCTGGTCAGTCTATATCATGGAAAGACCAGGTGTTCCTAATATTTTGTACACTCAGTGTACGCTTCTCCCCACCGGAAACTTGAGGTCCATCCTCAGGTCCTCCCCTCTCACAGACTCTCCCACTTGAATGTATCTCTCTCTCTCTCATTACGGTCTCAATAAAATGCAAAATGTCAGATGATAATCCACTCTACTTCAACAACAACAAAAATAACTGGAATGTGACACACACACACCTTTATGAGATTAGTACAACCGTCTTACCCAATCATAAACCCATTGTGTACTAGCCCTGTGAAACACAAAGAAAAACACCAATAAAAATGCTATTAAATGTGGTGGTGGGGACGAAGGGGGACGGACAGACCTGGGCGTATGCACTCTGGGTGACCTTCCGGAGGTCGTCCTGGGCCCCCGTGGTGATGCGACCGAAGAAGATCTCCTCAGACACGCGGCCACCCAGCGTCATGCACATCCTGTCCAGCAGCTGCTCCTTGGTGTATAGGTACTGCTCCTTTGGTAGGTACTGGGCATAGCCCAACCCTTTGCCTCTGGGGATGATAGATACCTGGAGAGAGGACAAAATGTCAGTGGTAAGTTGAGCCTGGCAGTTATTGGTCACCCAGTATTAAATCTGGCTGATACGGGCTTATTTTTTAAAAGTGAACTATCCCTTTAATATCTTGCAAAGTATGCATATACTCTCTAGAGCTAGTCAGACTGACCGCTTTACAAAGCCGTCAATATTAACATAACACATTTTCTAAGGATGCATGGTAAAAACCATCCAACTCAGCAAAGCCAGCCGGTGTAGCGTAAATTATTAGTGTTTGGATCCTGGATGTCGATTGGTTGGACAACAACTCCTGCAAAATACCATGACCATGTATTAAATGTCATAATTCCACTGTCTCGCAGCCCAGGCAGGGAATTCATCTATCTACACATGATTTGTCCATACCACCATCTGGTTTGCAACAGTTGGCGGTTGTATGTAGATCTACCTACAACCTGTGCAACAATGTACCATTTTACAAATGCAATATCCCCCATGCCAGTAGCCCAAGAAAGAACGTAAAATGAATAATTCAACTCCATTAATTAATTAACCAGCACAGTGCGGCCTATTTTATATTTATTAAATCATTGTTTATTCAAGTTCTTGTCACTCATCCTCATTGAATCTCTGCTAGCTAGGTACATGATAATGATTTGTTTAGTATAGTAACATCGCATGAATAGAAGGATTAGCATTAACGACTGGTAACCGGAAGGTTGCAAGTTCAAACCCCCGAGCTGACAAGGTACAAATCTGTCGTTCTGCCCCTGAACAGACTGTTCCTAGGCCGTCATTGAAAATAAGAATTTGTTCTTAACTGACTTGCCTAGTTAAATAAAGGTAAAAAATAAAAAAAATAGATGGGCAGGTAGAATGTTGGTAGTGACTAGGATCTACCAGTATAGATGGGCAGGTAGAATGTTGGTAGTGACTAGGATCTACCAGTATAGAGAGGCAGGTAGAAAATTGGTAGTGACTAGGATCTACCAGTATAGATGGGCAGGTAGAAAATTGGTAGTGACTAGGATCTACCAGCATAGAGAGACAGGTAGAATATTGGTAGTGACTAGGATCTACCAGTATAGATGGGAAGGTAGAATATTGGTAGTTACTAGGATCTACCAGTATAGAGAGGCAGGTAGAAAATTGGTAGTGACTAGGATCTACCAGTATAGATGGGCAGGTAGAATGTTGGTAGTGACTAGGATCTACCAGTATAGAGAGGCAGGTAGAAAATTGGTAGTGACTAGGATCTACCAGTATAGATGGGCAGGTAGAAAATTGGTAGTGACTAGGATCTACCAGCATAGAGAGACAGGTAGAATATTGGTAGTGACTAGGATCTACCAGTATAGATGGGAAGGTAGAATATTGGTAGTTACTAGGATCTACCAGTATAGAGAGGCAGGTAGAAAATTGGTAGTGACTAGGATCTACCAGTATAGATGGGCAGGTAGAATGTTGGTAGTGACTAGGATCTACCAGTATAGAGAGGCAGGTAGAAAATTGGTAGTGACTAGGATCTACCAGTATAGATGGGCAGGTAGAAAATTGGTAGTGACTAGGATCTACCAGCATAGAGAGACAGGTAGAATATTGGTAGTGACTAGGATCTACCAGTATAGATGGGAAGGTAGAATATTGGTAGTTACTAGGATCTACCAGTATAGAGAGGCAGGTAGAAAATTGGTAGTGACTAGGATCTACCAGTATAGATGGGCAGGTAGAATGTTGGTAGTGACTAGGATCTACCAGTATAGAGAGGCGGGTAGAAAATTGGTAGTGACTAGGATCTACCAGTATAGATGGGCAGGTAGAATATTGGTAGTGACTAGAATCTACCATTATAGATGGGCAGGTAGAATGTTGGTAGTGACTAGGATCTACCAGTATAGATGGGCAGGTAGAATATTGGTAGTTACTAGGATCTACCAGTATAGATGGGCAGGTAGAATATTGGTAGTGGCTAGGATCTACCAGCATAGAGAGTCAGGTAGAATATTGGTAGTGACTAGGATATACCAGTATAGATGGGCAGGTAGATTATTGGTAGTGACTAGAATCTACCATTATAGATGGGCAGGTAGAATGTTGGTAGTGACTAGAATCTACCTGTATAGAGTCAGGTAGAATATTGGTAGTGACTAGAATCTACCAGTATAGAGAGTCAGGTAGAATATTGGTAGGGACTAGAATCTACCAGTATAGAGAGTCAGGTAGAATATTGGTAGGGACTAGAATCTACCTTGAGCAGAGGGTCAGCGTGCTCCAGGTACCAGCCTGCCACAGCGTGCCCTGCCTCGTGGTAAGCTACAGTCTTTTTCTCCTCAGGTTGCAGGACCTGAGTCTTCTTCTCCAGACCTGTACATTCAACAACAGAAAGTAGTTGACATACCCGTGTGACCATCGAAACAATCTGCATGACAAAGAAGGTACCAAATTCATTTGGAAAGGTTGAATGAAGGAGGTATAACAGAAGGAGTGAGTAATCAATGATGTTTGATCTTTGTTGCTGTGGAAAAAGTCCCGTCGATGTATCAAGCCACACTAGTTCAATTAGATCATATAGATTAGAATACATTATACTTTCAGTTGAATACATTTCAGGTGAAATTTAATAAATCACATTACAATTGACAGAGAAGTCAAATTAGAGCACCTTGCATCTCTATGGTTTGCTGGTCATGACAACACAGCTTGTAAGTAGCCAATACATGTTACACATTTTTATTTTAATTAACTAGGCAAGTCAGGCCTCCCGAGTGACGCAGTGGTCTAAGGCTGTGCCACAAGAGATCCTGGTTCGAGTCCAGGCTATGTTGCAGCCGGCCGCAACCGGGAGACCCATGGGGCGGCGCACAATTGGCCCTGCGTAGTTAGGGGAGGGTTTGGCCGGCAGGGATGTTCTTGTCCCATCGCGCTCTAGCGACTCCTGTGGTGGGCCTGGCGCACGCTGACACAGTCTAGTTGTACGGTGTTTCCTCTGACACATTGGTGCGGCTGGCTTCCGGGTTAAGTGGGCATTGTGTCAAGAAGCAGTGCGGCTTGGCTGGGTTGTGCTTCGGAAACACGCACGGCTCTCGACCTTCACCTCTCCAGAGTCCGTATGGGAGATGCAGCGATGAGACAAGACTGTTACTACCAATTAGATGCCACAAAAAAAGAGGTCAAAGTAAAAAATGATAATGCCTTGTTAAAAAAAATTTATGTAAGTCAGTTAAGAACATATTCTTATTTACAATGACGGCCTAACCCCGGACGAAGCTGGGCCAATTGTGCGCCTCCCTACGGGACTCCCGATCACGGCCGGTTGTGATACAGCCTGGAATCGAACCAGTGTCTGTAGTGACACCTCTAGCACTGAGATTCAGTGGCTTAATACGGTATGTAGGAAAATCAGGATGTGTTCCATTTGTATATGTGTGCGCTTGTGCTCACCTCCGATCACACGTTCGATGGCCTGCTCAAAGTGCTTCTGGTTGATCGAGTCCGCGAGGTGGCGAGCAGCAATCAGCGCGGCTTCATTGCACACATTGGCAATATCAGCACCTAACAAAACAGAATTTAAATTGATATTTTTTTATAGTTAAGCCTCATCCAGAGCAGTTTTCAACGAGCATATTAAAAATTGAAAGGCAAAAAAATATATCTATATGAGCATTGTAAGAAAGACCTCACAAATTCGTATTTTATTTTTGTATACAAATATCAATATGAAAATGTCCAGGGAAAATGCAACATTATACAGTATGTAAGCAGCAGGGTTTTCACCAGACAAGTGAACAGGATTTTTTATTTTAATTTAACTGACATTTGAGCACTTTACTGGTCATCCATAAGCATTGGATCTGTAATGCACGATCTAGGGCGTCCACCCACGCAGCCAGCGCAAAACAATAAACAGATAATTAATTACCTGTCCTTAAAAACAGCCATTATCAAAAAAAACACTATTCCTTGTGTTTCAATGTGCAGCATTACAAAATGTATAGCCTATTGTGTTATTTAAAAAAAAAAAAAAAAATTACTTTCCTAAAATAACAATTGTCCACCTCACGGGTCAGCTGTATTTGAACGCTAAATGCAGCAGGGCATTGCATATACAGACTGTAGGATATTCATATTTAACAAATAAATATAAAAAGGAAGAGAAGCTTAGGCCAGAGAGAGAGAGATATGTCATGCTACGACACCGACATACATTTCATTATCCTTGTCAGACTACCGCGCCTGTTATAGCGCCACATATAGGTGTACAGGAGGCTACTTCGCAAATGTTCAAAATCGGATTATTATTATTTTTTTAAATTATGAAGATAAGCATTATATTTTAAGATTTGGTGTAACTAAAACATTCTTCCTCGCCTCAAGTTCCAACTGTCGGTCGGGGGTCAATTGGTGTGCAATGCCTTCATATCATAGGACTGCAGTATTTTCGTATATATTTTTTTAACCTTTATTTAACTAGGCAAGTCAGTTAAGAACAAATTCTTATTTTCAATGACGGCCTAGGAACAGTGGGTTAACTGCCTGTTCAGGGGCAGAACTACAGATTTGTACCTTGTCAGCTCGGGGATTTGAACTTGCAACTTTCCGGAGCCCAACGCTCTAACCACTAGGCTAATAGCCACACCTTCACAAAAGTTTCTAAACTTTATTAGGGTGAGTCAAGCCATTGTGTATAAGGAAAAATACGAGTAGGATATTATATTGCGGCAAACATTACAGTTGGAACTTAAATTTGTCCAAAGGAAAATGGCTCAGGTAGAAAACAAAACATTTACGAACTGGTTTAATAAACCTTCGCAAAATTAGTGAACAGGCTGTACTGCAGCAATTACCAAGGAAGGCTAGTGCCTACCGTACCCAACAAATGACAGTAATATGCTAATATTCATTTTACAACAGGCCTACTATTACAGCCCATCTTAAACTACATACGGAGCACAAAAAGAAAGAAAAAAAACAGACTAAACTTAATTTAGCCAAGGAAAACGTCTCAACAGAATGAAACAAAACACATTGTGCATATTTAAAGACTGGTTTTAATTAATAAATAGGTCTACAATAATAACAATTATATACAGTAGTAATTATAAATTATAAATACGAAAAAAATAAGTTAAATTGCATCCTACCTGAATAGCGAGTTGCACGGTAGCCTGCATTTGGCCGTGCCAACATTCTTCCCATCAGTATTAAAAACGTATCTTTAAGGAAATTCCCCTTGTAGGCTTTTCACTGTAGGCATACTCTAATTTTCATTTAACTTCAATGAAAAAGGCATCACATCCTCTTACATCAACAGAAGCCCAAGACTCCAATCTTGCTCTGCATGCACCTAAGTCAGCGCGCAAGGAGTGAGAAGAAAGTGCTCAAGCGAGCAATAGGGATGCACGATATGCAAAATTTCGCCTGCTACAATTTTATTTATCGGCTTTTAAAATATGTACCGTGCAGAAATCGCTTCGCCATTTCCTGGTTGCTAAAATTCTAATAGTTCACCTAACTTCAGTTTAAGTTTTAAAACAATAATAAAAGCAACTACAGTGTAGAGAATCATTGTACCCCTGTGAAAAATATTTTCCATAACCAAAAATATTGTATTTTCAGCTAGTGCACAAATCCGAAAGTAAAAAAAAAAACTAAACTTAAGCACAGTAATAGTGCACATAGAACAGATCTACTAGCACTTCTTAGACTTGATTTCAATGAGAATGACAGATCTACAATTCAAATGTCTATGTGGATTTGATCAGGTCGCCCAAAAAGTGGCATATTGTAGCTTTAAATCATTTTTTTAGTGGGCAAAAGCTGTTTTTTTTACCAGCTAACTTAAACCCTGGTATGCAGTATATGACATAATGAATATGGGTGTGTCAACAATATGGTAACAGTTTGATCATTGTAACTAGGCCTATAAACCCAATGATTGCAGTTCTGACACCATTGTCTAGGATGGCATTCCCAGTGTGCCTCAAAAACCTACCTGAGAAGCCTGGGGTGAGGGCAGCCATTTTCCTGGCGAGAGCTTCTTTGTCCATCTCTGCGTCCATTTTCAAAGGCCTCAAGTGCACTTTAAATATGGATGATCTGCCTTTAATGTCAGGATGACCTGCGAAAACAATGTTACCAATGTTTAAAAGCTTTTCCACTGTTTCCTATCTTGGCCAGTCATTCCTTTTAGCATCAACTATTGGTTGACCAATTACTACTTAAAACTAAACAAATTTCAGGCTCCTGGATAGGTTATGATATGTGACATGTTGTGGTAATAGCTTCACTATTACACTATTACATTAACAGATAACCATAGTACAACTTTAAATTTTCCTTTATTACAGTGGATAATTTTTTTTATTTTTTTATTTTTTTATTTTTTTTTTTTACCATATCCAACAACTACATTAAACCAGAACAGGACGAAACCCAAGCAGCCCGGGGGGGGGGGGCATATGATAAAATAAAACTACGGGCTCGTACCAATGTAAATCTGTCTGTCAAAGCGTCCGGGCCTCATCAGTGCAGGGTCCAGGATGTCAGGTCTATTAGTACCTGCTAGCACTACTACATTGGTTGCCGTGTTGAACCCTGGAAAGAGAGAAAAATGGTAGGTGACAGTGTCATATGGATTCTGTTTATATCAAAGTGTTTCTTAATCCTGGGTCGACCCCCAAAAGGGGTGCACGTTTTAGTTTTTAACCCTAGCGACACACACACACACACACACACACACACACACACACACACACACACACCTGATTCCATTATCAGTGTTTCCCCTATATTCATTTAGCAATAGCGGGCCTAGCTCTTGTCAGTAGCTAGGTTCCCATCCAACGGGTGACAGAATATTCTAAAAATCATTAAGAAAAATGTGCATTTTCCCCAACAGTGGTGTGCTTCCAAACAGACACCAATCTGTAGATGTACATAAAAGTATGTAGGAAAGATAAACCTATATAATTATTTTTTACGAGATCTTAGAGGACTAACAAAAATACTTTTGAGGGTGAATCCAAAAATATACAGTTATTTCGTTATAATGTTTGAGTCACGCATACGAACGAAGAGAATTGCAGGAAAGTAGCTTTAAAAATGCCATTACATTCTCCCAGCCCCATGAAAAGATGTGTTGAATTGCAGGAAATCAGCAATTAAACCGCAAAATGTCTCTGTGGCCAAGAGGTTGGCTGATAAAAACATTGGTTGGAGAACGTGCAATTGGCCACGCCCAATACCAGGGGAAACACCGAATCAACTATCAAACCTTTGATTAGTGGAATCGGGTGTGTAAGTGCTAGGGCAAAAACTAAAAACAATGTGGACCCCTTTGGGTCTACCGGACCAGGATTAAGAAACACTCGTCTAAATTATAATTTCGATCAGTAGCCAGCCAGCCAAGTTAGCCAGCTCAGGTAGCATGGCTAATTGAGACCATGTTACTGCGCTCCCTGTCCAATGTCTACAACTCCATTCATATTGGTTGATCACTGTAGCCAACTTAATTCCGTAATTTTAATTCCATTCTTGCATTGAATAAAATCTCCCCATTTCACTTCCTATTTTCTCTTTCAGAAAAAAATGAATAACTCTCCCAAGTAATTGAATACTAAAGTATGTTCGGATATTCGAAAAACCGTGTCCATCCCTACTGCGGTGGCCTGTGTAGAGACAGACCTCGCAAAATGAGTGGACTACGTATTTTGCTGGGGCATTCATTGCCCCAGTCATTGCAAAATATTGGCTGGATTTGATGAACTATACATTTTTTTTTGACCCTGAGCGATACACACCATCCATCTCGACCAGCAGCTGATTGAGGGTGTTTTCCTGCTCGCTCTGGCCACCAAAGTTCCCTCTGCCTCGCTTGCGCCCTACTGCGTCAATCTCGTCAATGAAGAGGATACAAGGGGCATTCTTACGGGCCATGACAAACAGATCTCGAACCTGGAAAGCACAAAGCAGGGAGAGAATAAAACCCAGAGGACATTAGGCTTTGGCGTTACACCGTGTATAGGCTTGGGTGGTACACCGTATATACCGTATACCGGGGTATTTGGAATTAGCCACGGGATGGTTTTTCAATTCTATAAATTTTCTATAAAGTTTAATACATCTCAATATTTGTAGCTACTTTTTTATTAAGTAAATACCTGCAGTCAACTTGTGCAATACGTTAGGAGATAATAATAAAAAATTAAAAAATATTTAAAACATGCAATCTGCTTCTTTTATTTATTTTTAACCTTTATTTAACTAGGCAAGTCAGTTAAGAACAAATTCTTATTTTCAATGACGGTGGGTGAACTGCCTGTTCAGGGGCAGAACGACAGATTTGTACCTTGTCAGCTCGGGGGTTTGAACTTGCAACCTTCTGGTTACTAGTCCAACGCTCTAACCACTAGCCTACCCTGCCGCGTTCTTCATTTCACCTGCCACATTATGAAGCTGACCGGTTGTCCCCAGTCACATGTTGCTTGTTTGCAAGTACACAACGACGAGAGACCAGAGGCTTGGAAGTCCCTCACCATTGTGCAGCACGCACTAGGTTATCTAGTTACAGAATGGAATTCACAACTAAATGTTTGCCAGCTAGATATCTTAGAACTAATAAGTTAAACTTTCTAAAAATGTGCTATATGCTCTGCAGTTGTGCATTTGGTTTGCCAACTTAGTACCTAGTTATCTGGCTAAGCGGTTAGCTTCCTGCAATCAAGCTCCTCTATTGGTAACAGCAGAGAAACCCCTCCTGGATCAAGAGCCATACTGTCTTAATATTTGTTTTGTGCATGCAGAAAAACGTTTTAAAAAATGTTGTTACTTGTTTAACTTTATGAGCTGGGATGTCTGTCCTGCAAATAGTTTGCAAGAGACTATATGAAATGTTCACATGCGTTTGTTAGCAATTAACTAGCATTCGCTATGGTATTTTACATGTACTTGTTTGCATTGCTAACCTTCGGATAAAAAAAAAGAAAAGATTGCCCCTCGTGTTCAGTGCCGGTATCACCCAATATACTGGGACGGTATAAAGGTCGGTATGCAGGTGTGACAATCTGGATACCGCCCAAGCCCATCACTTATATTGCTTTGAAACTGGAGTCCTGCTTCAGAAATCTTCCAATCGAGAGCAAGTCTGTCAAGAATTGTGAGTATGAACATTAGAACATGGCTCCCCTTGGCAAGGCTGACAGGACGGGGTACTACCGGGCGGGGTGAGGCACTACCGGGCAGGGCTCGACAGGGCAGGTAGATGTGAAAGAATTGGATGGCTGTTCTTTCCCTTTGTCAGGTGGACATTCAAATGAAAGAGCGTTGGAACACAGTTAAGCTTTGATGAAAATAAAAAATATTTGACATGGTTAAATGAACAATACATTATGCAATCAATCAGAAATGTCCATTAACCCAAAGTATACTGACACCAAGATCCACAGTGTTGTCACTTACCCTGGCGGGGCCCACGCCCACAAACATCTCCAGGAACTCTGAGCCATTTACGGTGATAAAGGGGACGTCGGCCTCTCCGGCGGTGGCCTTGGCCAGCAGGGTCTTCCCTGTGCCAGGGGGTCCCGTCAGGATAGCCCCCTGTGACATAGAAGAGTATGACCTGGGTGGTGTTCCAGGATGTCGGTTTTGCAGTCATGCCGTTTTGCAGTCATGCTGTGCATCCCAGAAGACTGCTATAACATATCGACCCTCTGGAACATGCTCATTGCTTACTTACTCCTAGAAATAACCCCCTGCCCCTATCCCCTGATGATATCAGATTTTTTTTTTTATATGTATAGGCAATATGGTGGTAGCTCCACCTTGCCTTATGATAGGCTAAAAAGAGTTCTCTCCTGCTGGCTCACCTTGGGGATCTTGGCACCCAGGTCCTGGTACTGCTTGGGGTTCTTGAGGAAGTTGACAAACTCCATGATCTCCAGCTTGGCCTCCTCGCAGCCTGCCACGTCCTTGAACTTCACGTCGATCTCATCGCGCAACACCTTGGCCGTTGTCTCGCTGACACTGAATAGTCCTCCCATGCCCCGGCCGCCCGGTCGGCCAGCTCCTGCTGGCCCCCGTCGCAGCATGAAAAGCAGGAAGCCGATGATGAGCACGGTGGGCAGCATGCTGAGCAGGAACGACCTGAGGGGAGAAGAGAGGTGTGCTACTGGGATTAGAGCTGGGCCGTGTTCCTAACGGAAGCTTTAAAAGCTCTGACGAAGGCCGTGAGGCCGATACGTAAAGCTTATTAAATATCAGTGATAATATCAAGAGCAGTGTGCGGTTTCCTTTTTCCTTCATCTTGTTCAATTGTTGCCATGCACCTGCAAATTAGATTGCTCAGATGTGCGAATGCCTTTTGAATTTTCCTAACGGTAAAGGAAAAAGGAGCATTTCTTATTAAGGTGATCTCTTCCCATTTCAGTCCATTTGTTGTCCAACTTACCCGTCGCTTTCAGCGGAGTACACCACTGGCAGACGGTTCTCCCCCTCGATACCCATCTCATACTGAGCTGTCTCTAGGTTCCGCTCAAACGTGTCCACGCTGCCGATGTTGAACCACACGTATTGCTGGGTACCAAAATATAAACCACTCATTACTACCTTTGTTCTAACAAGTGAGGAAGAGAACACATGCATAAAATAAAAATAAAAAAAATATATGGGTACAAATATTTAACTTACTCCATCAACTGGAGTCTTTCCAGGTGTAAATACCACTTTCACATAGCGCTTGTTTATTACTTCCAATCTGTCAACCTAGAGAGAAAAAGAAAGATCCAAATTCAAGTCCCCGAATGTGAGATGGTCAACAGCAGTGGACAAATCATCAGATTCACACCAAGAAGCAAACGAACATCTAACCTCGAGCCTTAACACACGATTTTATATCGTTAAAAATTACACACCATTTTCCTATCAATGATACTAATAGAATACTTACGACGTCTTTCGAGAGGTAGTTATTGACAAAGTCTTTCCAAGTGACCTCTCTCCCGCCTTCCCGTAAAAAAAAGAAATATGTAACCATGGTCCAAAATGCAGCCCCACTCAGGAAGTACATACGGAACTCCTTATCGTCCCATGGCACGTCACCCTAAGGATAAACACGTTGCGGAAGAATTTGAAATAACAACCGATTTCATTGTATCGTTTTGTCTCATTTGCTCCGTTTGTACTGTGCACTATATTGTTATGGGATTTTTAATGAATAATGACTAAATTATGAATACATTTAACCTAGAACTATAACTAAACAGAACACTACTATGTTACTGTATGGATGTATGAATCTTATTATAATCATAATACAGAATATCATGTGTGTAGTTTTAGTCAAGAATTAGAACAAGGACTTTCTGTTCCTTGTTAGAAACGAATGGAGCGATCGTCAGACCGGCTGGAATGCTGTGTTCCTTACAGGACATTCTGTCTCTACCCAGGGAGGGGAGAGACCTTGGGCTTGTCGTAGATTGTTTAACAGGTGGCAGACAATGTGGGAAGGCTTGTGAACTGTATTGCCATTGTATCTGAGAGGAGGAGAGACATTTATGATGAAATGTGAGGTATATAAACTAATGTATATGGTATTATGAGGAGAGCTCTCGGAAAATAAACACTACTGATTAATTTTCAGACTGGTCTCTGTCCATTTTATGCAAATAAGTATCTTACAAATTCTTAGAAACGGACAGGGTGTTTTAATTGAATTGGTTAATGAACATATTGGAGTTAAATTCCTCTAACAATTGTCTTGTTGGGTTTTGTTTACAACAGTTTAGCATTGACATGATGCTAACAGTAGTGCAAAAAATAATGGTATGAGTGGTAAGGCCTTGGTTAGCTCCAAATACCCAGATCATTAAGTCAACTTCCGACCAGGTTTCAGGTGTCGATTCTCACCTTTTGTAGCCGGCTATACCAATGGGACTCATCCTTCCTGCCTCCCCTTTTTCCTCCTCCGCCTGAGGCCCCACCTCCTCCTCCTCCACTAGATCTACCAGTGGCCTTCTGTGCATTGGTAGTTGGCTTGGCCTCTGAGAAGGCAGATAGACACATCAGTTTTCAGCCTAAAACCGAAGTCAACGCTCTGTTTAGAAAATGGAATTGGTGTAGTGCAGAAGTAAACAGAGGCTTCCATAGGTATCGTTTACATGATGACATACCTCATCTAAATACTGGAAAAGTTAACATTTTGTTAATCAACACATACAGTGCATTTGGGAAAGAATTCAGACCCCCTTGACTTTTTCACCATCTTGTTACGTTACAGCCTTGTTCTAAAATTGATTCAATTGTTTTTTTCCCCCACAATCTACACACAATACCCCATAATGACAAAGCAAAAACAGGTGTTTAGAAAATTTATAACAATTCAATAAAAAAATATCACTTTGACATTAGTATTCAGACCCTTTATACTCAGTACTTTGTTGAAGCACCTTTGGCAGCGATTACAGCCTTGAGTTTCTCCCATTCTTCTCTGCAGATCCTCTCAAGCTCTGTCAGGTTGGAGGGGGAGTGTCGCTGCACAGCTATTTTCAGGTCTCTCCAGAGATGTTTTGATCGGGCTCTCGATGGGCCACTCAAGGACAGACTTGTCCCGAAGCCACTCCTGCGTTGTCTTGGCTGTATGCTTAGGGTCGTTATTCTGTTGGAAAGTGAACTTTCTCCCCCAGTCTGTGGTCCTGAGCACTCCGGAGCAGGTTTTCATTAAGGACCTCTCTGTACTTTCCCTCGACCTTGACTAGTCTCCCAGTCCCTGCCGCTGAAAAACATTCCCACAGCATGATGCTGCCGTAGGGATGCTTCACCGTAGGGATGGTGCCATGTTTCCTCCAGCTTGGCATTCAGGCCAAAGACTTCAATCTTGATTTCATCAGACCAGAGAATCTTGTTTCTCATGGTCTGAGAGTCTTTAGATGCCATTTGGCAAACTCCAAGTGGACTGTCATGTGCCTTTTACTGAGGAGTGGCTTCCGTCTGGCCACTCTACCATAAAGGCCTGATTGGTGGAGTGCTGCAGAGATGGTTGTCCTTCTGGAAGGTTCGCCCATCTCCACAGAGGAACTCTGTCAGCGTGACCATCAGGTTCTTGGTCACCTCCCAGAACTCTGGAGCTCTGTCAGTGACCATCAGGTTATTGGTCAACTTCCTGATCAAGGCCCTTCTCCCCCAATTGCTCAGTTTGGCCAGGCAGCCAGCTCTAAGAAGAGTGTTGGTGGTTCCAAACTTCCATTTAAGAATGGAGGCCACTGTTCTTGGGGACCTTCAATGCTGCAGAAATGTTGAGATAAACCAACCCAAGATTTGCTCTGACATTCACTGTCAACTGTGGAACTTTATACAGACAGGTGTGTGCCTTTCCAAATCATGTCCAATCAATTGAATGTACCACAGGTGGACTCCAATGAAGTTGTAGAAACATCTCAAGGATGATCAATGCAAACAGGATGCACCAGAGCTCAATTGAGTCTCATAGCAAAGGGTCTGAATACATTAATACATGTGCAAAAAGGTCTAAAAAACTGTTTTCGCTTTGTCATTATGGGGTATTGTGACGTCATTATGGGGTATTGTGACGTCATTATGGGGTATTGTGACGTCATTATGGGGTATTGCGACGTCATTATGGGGTATTGTGATGTCATTATGGGGCACTCCTCATTTAGTGGATTTTTATGAGGATTGTTTTTTATTTAATAGATTTTAATATAAGGCTGTAACGTAACAAAATGTGGAAAAGGGGAAGGGGTCTGAATACTTTCCGAATGCACTGTAGTGTTCAGTAGGTCTTAGCCAGCTAACGACATAGGACGAGAAAGTATATTTTGTCAGTGGTTTAAATTACCTTTGGCTTCTCCACTGGTTGGGTTGGATTCACTGCTCTTCGGCGCAGTCTTCGGACCATTGGGGAAATATTTTTCAAATCCTGAAGTAAGAACACCAAACGTTAGAGCGCACAAAATCATAAATGAGCATGAAAAACTTCTCATTTTAATGACCCATAAATATATTATGCTTCATTTTATATATAATCAGAAAGAATGGGAATCTGCTAGATGTATACAGTGAATGTTGAGGTACATACCTTTTGGTGGTTTGGAGCAGAGTCTTTGATAGGCACCTAACACATGTTCAAACAGAGTCCTCCTTTCAAGTACTATCTGGCTGTCTGCTTGGCTGGAGACCTTGAAAATGAAAGATGACAATCAACATAACACATGCCATTTAGCAGACGCTTTTATCCAAAGCTACTTAGTCATGTATGCATTCATTTTATGTATGGACGATCCAGGGCTTCGAACCCACAACACTGGTGTTTCAAGCGCCATGCCCTATCAACTGAGCCATACAGAACCAGAATGCTTGGGAAAAGTAATGTTGCACTAAATAAATACACTTTTTCCTCAACTCCATCCGTGGACACCGCCGTCCTTTTAAAACGTTTTGATCGAGTCAAACAGCAGCACACCTTCAACTGCTCAACTAGGTCTAGTTTTTAAGCCATTGGCGTATTTAAGTAGTAGTGTTAGAATAGTTAGAATTGAGAAACACGGGCCTCCCGAGTGGCGCAGTGGTCTTAAGCACTGAATCGCAGTTGCTAGCTGTGCCACTAGAGAACCTGGTTCGATTCCAGGCTCTGTCGCAGCCGGCTGCGAGTGCAAACCTCTCCCGAGTCCGTATGGGAGTTGCAGCGATGGGACAGGACTATAACAATCGGAAATCGGTATTTTTGAGTGCTGATTTCTGATTATTATTA
Source organism: Oncorhynchus mykiss (assembly GCF_013265735.2). Taxonomy (NCBI): domain Eukaryota; kingdom Metazoa; phylum Chordata; class Actinopteri; order Salmoniformes; family Salmonidae; genus Oncorhynchus; species Oncorhynchus mykiss. Next base: position 36,316,763 of record NC_048592.1, on the reverse strand, counting down.
TTTTTTTATACCTTTTATTTAATTAGGCAAGTCAGTTAAGAACACATTCTTATTTTCAATGACTGCCTAGGAACTGTGGGTTAACTGCCTTGTTCAGGGACAGAACGACATATTTTCACCTTGTCAGCTCAGAGGTTCCAATCTTGCAACCGCACAGTTAACTGGTCCAACGCTCTAACCATTGCACTCCACGAGTAGCCTGCCTGTCACGCGAATGTAGTAGAAGCCAAGGTAAATTGCTAGCTAGCATTAAACTTATCTTATAAAAAACAATCAATCATAATCACTAGTTATAACTACTGATCCAGTTTAGCAGGCAATATTAACCAGGTGAAATTGTGTAATTTCTCTTGCGTGCATTGCACGCAGACTCAGGGTATATGCAACAGTTTGAGCTGCCTGGCTCATTGCGAACTAATTTGCCAGAATTTTACGTAATTATGACATAACATTGAAGGTTGTGCAATGTAACAAGAATATTTAGGACTTAGGGATGCCACCCGTTAGATAAAATACCGAACGGTTCCGTATTTCACTGAAATAAAACGTTTTGTTTTCGAAATGATAGTTTCCGGATTCGATCATATTAATGACCAAAGGCCCATATTTCTGTGTGTTATTATGTTATAATTAAGTCTGATTTGATAGAGCAGTCTGACTGAGCAGCAGCAGGCCCGTAATCATTCATTCAAACAGCACTTTCGGGTGTTTTGCCAGCAGCTCTTCGCAAGCACAGCGCTGTTTATGACTTCAAGCCTATCAGCTGGTGTAACCAATATGAAATGGATAGCTAGTAAAATGGTTGTGCGCTAATACGGTTTCAAACGTCATTCGCTTTTAGATTTGGAGTAGTTATTCCCCTTGCCGCGGCTTTTGTGGAGCGATGGGTAACGATGCTTCGAGTGTGGCTGTTGTCGATGTGTTCCTGGTTCGAGCCCAGGTAGGGGCAAGGAGGGGGACGGAAGCTATACTGTTACACTGGCAATACTATAGTGCCTATAAGAACATCCAATAGTCAAAGGTATATGAAATACAAATGGTATAGAGAGAAATAGTCCTATAAATACTATATTAACTACAAGCTAAAACCTCTTACCTTGGAATATTGAAGTCTCATGTTAAAAGGAACCACCAACTTTCATATGTTCTCATGTTCTGAGCAAGGAACTGAAACGTTAGCTTTCTTACATGGCACATATTACTTCCTACTCCAACACTTTGTTTTTGCATTATTTAAACCAAATTTAACACGTTTCATTATTTATTTGAAGCTAAATTGATTTTATTGATGTTTTACATTAAGTTAAAATAAGTGTTCATTCAGTATTGTTGTAATTGTCATTATTACAAATAAAGAAAAATAAATGTAAAAAAAAAATGGCTTTTTTGGTCCTCCCATAATCGGTATTGGTATTGAAAAATCATAATCGGTAGACCTCTAGCTAGACAGAACTGTAACTACCAATTGGATACTATGAAATAAAATATTAAAGATTTGAGAAACACTTGTCTTTACTTGAGTAGTACGTAGAGAAACCAAGTGCATGTGAAAACGTCATGGAATACACTTCAGAAATATTGCACCATTACATTTTTTTTGTTGGTGCGCCTACTGTCATTTCTCAGAGTAACACTACAACATAAAATAGGTAGATATTTAAAAAAAACTGAAGCATCATTAGCTAGTTTAACGATCGCTCTAAAATCTTAAATTCCCTGAACTGTCAGTTGAACAACATTCTGACCACACTGGCTGCATTGCGTGTGCAAGCGTTGCAAAATAAACGTACACATACATTTTATTCAATAATTTCATCCAAATTGCTTGCGAGCGTCTGCATAGCCAGGCGCTAAAATAGACCTTGGTTCTATCAACTTGGTTCTATTTTAGACGCTCAATGCGCTGCAAGTCCTTCCTCCTCATTGTTTTTTAGGAGCATAAACCCGCTTAGGTGATTTAATTAAAGATGAACGAGGTCCAGACACCAGTCCAGCAGGTTGCAAACACCACATAAAATAGAAAGAAGACCTTATTACTAGGAGAGATCACTTTTTAACTAACTGGGTTTTCCCCTTTTATCTGTGGATTAACTGTAGGAGAAGAGAACACACGATTTTGTGTGACTCAAAATGGGTTGATATTCTACAAAAGATCCAGCAAGAAAAAGGACAACACATTTCAAGTAAAATAACAAGCCAATGTATATATATATATCCCAGGACAAATTAGCTACCAACAGCAAGCTAGCTAGTTAAATGTCCATTAATGTTTCATATGCGATTCGACCTGTCCCCAAATTAAATGAATTCGTTCAGAGTTCTTTGTGATCTTTCCACCTGCGTGTCCTGATCGCATCTGGTGTGGGGACACAAATCACCACGCGTAGTCCGTATTTTAACATTGGCGAATGCAAATAGTCACTACACGTGTATACATAACGTTACCTAAAATAGCTAGACATGTTGTAACGTTAGTTTAACACGCGATAGTTGACTAGCTAACGTTAAATAACAATTTAATTCATCATGTAATCTCGCCCTGTGTTATCCAACCACGGCAATGTCATTCGCAGGCCTGTTACGCTAGCTAGAATGACAGGTTGTTTTGTTGGGCGAAATAATGTTGGATTATGACAGTATCTAGATTTTCTACAAACAAACCACATGTAAAGACTACCTATTGCCAAAACAAACTCTTAATGCCTTGTCATGAAATGAGAATCGACTAGCGCTGTTTGTTTTGATGTTGTAACGTCGTTAGCTAGATTGCAACTCACCAGTCGTGCACCGTTAACGTGAGTTGTTCTGACGTTTGGAGGCAGCAACATTTTGAATAGATTCCTGCCACCTCTTGACAAGCGGAGGTATCGGTGAGCCATTCTGACTTGTTACGTTGACACCTTGGTTATTCTAACGGATTAATTTTTTTCATAAAGATTTATCTCATACATGCACTATCCCATCCCATTACAAGAGCCGCCATTATTTTTTCCCTTCAACATGACGTGATGACGCAGCGCTTCTCTTGTTCTTTTACGGCAGACTACACCTATTTGGTTTATAGCCGCCACCTACTGTACTGGTAGTGAACGGAAGAAAAATAAAATCCATTGCGGGAAAGGAGGGTTATAATATCACCATCATATACAATACAAAAATAACATTTATTTAAAAAAAAAATCCCCACCCCACTCCTTCAGCGATAAAACAAATCACATCCCTACACAGGCTCAGGGGCCTGTGTAGACCGAGCATTCATAGACAAGATTCCTTGTAATACCTCTGCTGTAAAAAACATTTAAAAAACATTCAGCCGCACTCACAATGCCTGTTTTCTCAGATTCCTTATTTGTTTGCGCTGTACAGTTTAAAACCAATGCAATAAACAATATAAAGTCCACTTTTTTTTTTAACATGCATTGTGTCAGGATCCGCAGGAGAAAATTCACGACTATGGGTGATTTCCCAGTATCTAGACTGTTCTCCCAGAAGTAGTAAGCAGAATCAACATAAGGTTCATTAATAGACATGTGCAAGCAGAATAAAGGCTGCACTCAGTTGAACAGAGCTGGGTCAACATGGAGTTAATCACTAGACATGTAAAAAAAAAAAAATCCTATGAGTATCATTAGACAGACACCTGCATTACGTGTGTCTTGTTTTTTTTGTATCGTTGCTATGGTTACGCCACCAATATAATCTGTAAACAAGCATGAATTGAGACAGAAAGATAATGGTGGCAAGAGGCCAAGGGGTGTTAATCATCTACATAGAGGGGAGTGACCATGTGTGTTATCTGAAAGTGGAAGTGATTCAATATTTCCACGACAGTCTCTGATTCAACTACCATGGTTTCTTCAACATTACTCCCTTCTTCCACTCTTCTGACCACCTCCGGATAGGAGACACGCTGGACTAATTCTTGCCACCTCGGTCTCCTTCAATCTAACAGGGCACTTCATGAATTCTGGTGCATGCTCCTCCCATCTACATACACTTGACATGTCCAAACAGTTTACATTTATCACACTGCAGGGGGTTTGGGCACGAAGGCTCTTACAGGATATCTCACATAACCCAAATGTTCTTCAAAAAACAAAATACTGGATGGACTGGGCTTCCTCACTCCATCCACCATACGGGTCAGTCGGCCTGCACCAACCACTGGGCTTCCTCACTCCATCCACCATACGGGTCAGTCGGCCTGCACCAACCACTGGGCTTCCTCACTCCATCCGCCATACGGGTCAGTCGGCCTGCACCAACCACTGGGCTTCCTCATTCCATCCACCATATGGGTCAGTCAGCCTGCACCAACCACTGGGCTTCCTCATTCCATCCACCATAGGGGTCAGTCAGCCTGCACCAACCACTGGGCTTCCTCACTCCATCCACCATACGGGTCAGTCGGCCTGCACCAACCACTGGGCTTCCTCATTCCATCCACCATATGGGTCAGTCAGCCTGCACCAACCACTGGGCTTCCTCATTCCATCCACCATAGGGGTCAGTCGGCCTGCACCAACCACTGGGCTTCCTCATTCCATCCACCATACGGGTCAGTCGGCCTGCACCAACCACTGGGCTTCCTCATTCCATCCACCATACGGGTCAGTTGTCATGCAGTTGTCATGCAACAACCACTGCATCTATTTCTTCAGTTACATCCTTTGCACTCACTTCTAGCGCCACTCCAGAAATAACTCACTTGATAGGTGCCCTGCATCGCAGATCCACACGTAACACATTCAAATTCAATATATTTTTCAGGTGCAAAGCACGCTCCTTCTGCTCCTTGGACATACAAAAATAAACCAAATAAACCAATTTCTTGTTATTTTCACTGACGCCACCTCATCTAACGCATCTATGATTTTCCTTGAGACTTCGAAACGGATCTCCCGGGTTTCTCTTTCGATCCAAAACTCAGACTAAAGAACAGTCAGAACTAGGCTTGGATTTACTAGACTCCACTTTCCTTCTCTTGTTTCCTTTTTTATTTTCCACTGTAATCCATTCCTTCTCACTTGTCTCCACTCAACGCGCCATCTGATTCAAACAAAACACCCGCCTCCGGCCATCTTCCGAATAGGTACCATTCCTCAGGCAGTCCTGTCGACGAACGGATTCAATTCCAGTCTTCTTCTCTCAGGTTTTATGGTGTAACTCCCAAAACTAATGTTGTATTCCCATCACCAACTGGACTGGGGTAAAAAACTTTTTTTAATACATTCCATTACAGATATGGGAGAAAAAGTAATTAATCCACACACACTAATAAAACATTTTTTTTTACACGTAACAAATGTCAAAACCTCCGTAATTCCCTACTCAGGCTCTAGGGCATTAGAGGATGGGGAAAGTACATTAAATATTTTAATCCAAAGAACCGTTCAACAGCAGAAACAATGATGTCAATCTTTCGTGACTTCTTTTCAACTTGATCGGTTCCATTTACCAGTATTGCTATAAAAGTAAAAAGATCCACCTTCTTCACATGGATAATTTCCAATGTGTTCTCCAATCTCATAAAACATTTCAGAAAAAGGCTCAGTGCTGTTATCCTCACAAGGTGAGGTATTGAAAGGTATTTAAACAGAGGTGCCAATAATTTTGACCCCTATCTTTTGAGAAAAAAAAGTAGTAGTCGGAAGTTCACATACACCTTAGCCAAATATGATTATTTGTACCTTTATTTAACTAGGTAAGTCACATTCTTATTTTCAATGACAGCCTAGTGGGTTAACTGCCTGTTCAGGGGCAGAACAACAGATTTGTACCTTGTCAGCTCAGGGGTTTGAACTTGCAACCTTCCGGTTACTAGTCCAACGCTCCAACCACTAGGCTACCCTGCCGCCGCATATATTTAAACTCAGTTTTTTTCTCACAATTCCTGACATTTAATCCAAGTAAAAACTTCCTGTTTTAGGTCAGTTAGGATCACCACTTTATTTTAAGAATGTGAAATGTCAGAATAATAATAGAGAGAATTCTTTTTTTCAGCTTTTATTTCTTTCATCACATTCCCAGTGGGTCAGAAGTTAACATACGCTCAATTTTTATTTGGTAGCATTGCCTTTAAATTGGTTAACTTGGATCAAACATTTTGGGTAGCCTTCCACAAGCTTAACACAATAAATTGGATGATTCCTCCTGACAGAACTGGTGTAACTGAGTCAGGTTTGTAGGCCTCCTTGCTCCATACACTTTTTCAGTTCTGCCCACAAAGATTCTATAGCGTGGAGGTCAGCGCTTTGTGATGGCCACTCCATTACCTTGACTTTGTTGTCCTTAAGCCATAACTTTGGAAGTACACTTGGGGTCATTGTCCATTTGGAAGACCCATTTGCGACCAAGCCTTAACTTCCTGAGTGAAGTCTTGAGATGTTGCTTCAATATATCCACATCATTTTCCTCTCTCATGATGCCATATATTTGGTGAAGTGCACCAGTCACTCCTGTAGCAAAGCACTCCCACAACATGATGCTGCCACCCCCGTGCTTCACGGTTGGGATGGTGTTCTTCGGCTTGAAAGCTTCACCTTTTTCCTCCAAACATAACGATGGTCATTATGGCCAAACAGTTCTATTTTTGTTTCATCAGAACAGAGGACATTTCTCCAAAAAGTATGATCTTTGTCCCCATGTGCAGTTGCAAACCATAGTCTGGCTTTTTTATGGCGGTTTTGGAGCAGTGGCTTCTTCCTTGCTGTGCGGCATTTTGGTTATGTCGATATTGGACTTGTTTTACTGTGGATATAGATACTTTTGTACCTGTTTCCTCCAACATCTACACAAGGTCCTTTGCTGTTGTTCTGGGATTGATTTGCACTTTTCGCACCAAAGTACGTTCATCTCTAGGAGACAGAACGTGTCTCTTTCCTGAGTGGTACGATGGCTGCGTGGTCCCATGGTGTTTATACTTGCTTACTATTGTTTGTACAGATAAACGTGGTACCTTCAGGCGTTTGGAAATTGCTCCCAAGGATGAACCAGACTTGTGGAGGTCTACAAATGTTTTGCTGAGGTCTTGGCTGATTTCTTTTGATTTTCCCATTCTATCAAACAAAGAGGCACTGAGTTTGAAGGTAGGCCTTGAAATACATCCACAGGTACACCTCCAATTGACTCAAATGATGTCAATTAGCCTATCAGAAGCTTCTAAAGCCATGACATTTTCTGGAATTTTCCAAACTGTTTAAAGGCACAGTCAACTTAGTGTATGTAAACTTCTGACCCACTGGAATTGTGATACAGTGAATTATAAGTGAAATAATCTGTCTGTAAACAATTGTTGGAAAAATGACTTGTGTCATGCACAAAGTAGATGTCCTAATAGACTTGCCAAAACTATAGCTTGTTAACAAGAAATTTGTGGAGTGGTTGAAAAACAAGTTTTAATGACTCCAACCTAAGTGTATGTAAACCTCCGACTTAACTGTATATAATAGGCGGTGTCAAAGGAAAGCCCATAAAATTGTCAGAGACTTCGGTCACCCAAGTTATTGACTGTTTTTTCTGCTACCGCACGGCAAGCAATACCGGAGCGCCAAGTCTAAGGCCAAAAGGCTCCTCAACAGCTTCTACCCCCAAGGCATAAGACTGCTGAACAATTCATCGAATCGCCACCAGACAATTTACATTGACCCCCCTCCCTTTTGTACACTGCTGCTACTTGCTGTTTGTTTGTTACCTATGCATAGTCACTTTGCCCTCACCTACATGTACAGATGACCTCAACTAGCCTGAACCCCTGCACACTGACTCAGTACTGGTGCCCCCTGGAGGGGGATAAATGAGCCAATTGTAAACTGGGGATTATTAGGTGACTATAATGGTTTGAGTGCCAGATTGGGAATTTAGCCAGGACATCAGTGTTAACACCCCTACTCTTACAATAAGTGCCATGGATCTTTAATGACCTGAGAGAGTCAGGACACCCGTTTAACGTCCCATCCAAAAGACAGCACCCTACACAGGGCAGTCTCCCCAATCACTGCGTTGGGGAATTGGGACATTTTTTTAGACCAGAGGAAAGAGTGCCTCCTACTGGCTCTCCAACACCACTTCCAGAGCAGCATCTGGTCTCCCATCCAGGAACTGACCAGGACCAACACTGCTTAGCTACAGAAGCAAGCCAGCAGTGGTATGCAGGGTGGTATGCTGCTGGCACACACTGCATGTGTGTGATTAATCTGTGTATTTATAAGGAAAACCTAAATTGTTGTTTTTTCCATGTAACAGATAAAACATTTTTACAATGTAATTAATAAAGTCTTTTAAATGCTATTCTGTTATTAACCTCTATATTGTAATCAATAAAAGTGTTTCAAAATAATGTACTTTTATTAACATATATGTTCAGATCATGTTCAGATCATTCCTGAGAGAGAAGGGGTGTAGTATCTCCAGATGGGCGAGTGGTACCTTTTCTCACCCATGTCAACAAGATGTGGGGTCTTTGCCTTGACAGTAAGTATGAGAGTATAAGTAATGCACAATTAACCTACTGAAAGTATACTGACTAAAGGCAAAACAGAACTGTCAAATTATATTATAACTGTGTTGTTGTATACTTGTGAATTAGAATCTTAAGTGCAAAATAATTTTGTTGGGGAAATCTAAAATGCCCATAATCCGCCCCCCCCAGTTTGCTGAATGTCTTCTGAAGGAGGAGTCGATTGACTTTTCAAATACGGACAATGATGTTATCATAAGAGAAGAAATAGCAGTCGCTCTCCTCCAAAACACTGGTATGTTCAATTTCTAATTTAATATAATTGTAGATAAAAAAACAGTTATATGGATCTTTCAAGGTTATCTTTGATCCAACTTCTGACTAGATAGCCACTAAAACACATGTATTTAAATAATTATGTTACAAGAAACCTATACTATTCTCTTGTTCCCTGTTTGCTCCAAAAATACATGTAAAGATCTATAGACTACTTGACATTATGTTTTGCTAGATGACCTGAGCCACTTCTGTGGGGATGTGGACAATAATGGAGGAAGACACTAACTGGGTAATTGCTTGTTCACTTCTAAAAGAGTACGAATTTGCAAGCAGAAATATTTCTAGAGGTAGTATCATCTGCTTTTTCTGTTAATGAAATAATTGTAATTTAAGAAAATGTATTTAATGTTTTAAATATATTCACATTTTTCATCATACATTTCAGATTGGTTGTGACCGCTGCCCCACGATGGTTCCACCAGTCCGGTATGAAAACCATCCCTTCATTGGAGGATTATGTCTGCGCTGCCTGTCAGGACAAGGTTAGACTTGAGTTCCAGGCGACGGTATAACCAAGAAAACTTTCCATTAAAAGTGAACTAAATGTTCAGTCGAGCTGTTGTAGCGTTCCAATATTTGTTTGTTATTTATTTATTGTCTTTTTAAATTTTGTTTATTGTCAAATCATATCTTATTATTCAAAGATCAACATTTGTATTTCTTATTTAATGTTTGTTAACAAACTTAACCTTCTGTGATGGGATTGTGTTATTGTGTGATATTTGTGTATTATCTTTATTTTCTTAAACATTACAAAATATTTCTAAAATAAATGTTTATGTTTCTTGATACTCTAATTGTGCTTTCTGTGGCAACATACATGAGCTACCAAAATTATTCTGAAGTGTGCCAGGCCTTGCAGTCCCAAAATAGAAGGGGGGGGGGTATTTCAGGGGCAAGAAAATAGCCTTGCCGAAGTCCTCCCTGTAAAGTGTCGTGGGTTTGGAGTCAGACTGTTGAAGGAATTCTAAATTCCTCTGTTTTAATTCCCAATCAAAATTAAACACTCTGTCAATGCATTAAGGGTTTGTAAGACCCTATATTTTATAAGAATGGACAGAGCCCCGGTCTTAAAAGTCAGGTAACAGCCTTTAATTCAAGAGAGTACTGAGTTCATACACATTTTACCACAGGTTATAAACTGAAAATGACGTCAGCGTTTTCTAAATGTTCCGTCTCTTCTTGACACTGGTAGAAAGGCCCTATAGTTCTCAAGCCTTCCCTCCTCGCCTAGAGCCAAGGTCAGTCGGTGTAGATAAGCATTCTAGACAGTCTGGAGATAGTCCGTCCCTGCCATCTGGAGATAGTTCATTCATTTGTACAAAGGAACAGACCGTCATTGTACTAAACTCCTGACTACATTATATTCAATACTGAGAGCAACAGAGAAAATTCATACATGTACAGTAACATAATAGTCCTTTAATTCGTCCTGATTGAAATGTATACATAATTAGTCATTATAGATAAAACATTCCCTTAACACAGATGCAGGAAACAGAGAGTTCAATACTGTGCTATTTAATGCACTCACAAAACACTGGGTGCTCAAAAACAAATGCCCCAAACACGGGGGACGAAAACAGTACAGCAGAATACACAACCAGGAACAAACACGTTTGTCTACTACATACAGGAAGGTTACAATAATTAATCCCGCACAAAGAAACAGGCGGTGTCCTCATCTCCTGCCGCACGGGTCGTGCTCTGGAGTGGGCTGTCTAATAAATAATTACTAACTAACAGGTGCTAACAATAAACATACAAGGAGGGGGAGGAAAGAAAATCAGTGGCAGCTAATAGGCCGGCGACGACGACCACCGAGGAGCACCACCCGAACGGGAAGGGGAGCCACCCTCGGTCGGACTCGTGACACTCCCCCTTCTAATTTCCTTAATTTTGTGGCTAGATCAAATACTTTCTGTGGCACACATCCGAGTCAAATACTTTCTATAGAACAAACTTCACATCAGGATAGGCAACCGAAATGAATCATTCATGTACAGTTGGAAGTTTACATACACCTCAGCCAAATACATTTAAACTCAGTTTTTCACAATTCCTGACATTTAATTCTGGTAAAAATTCCCTGTCTTAGGTCAGTTAGGATCACCAGTTTATTTTAAGAATGTGAAATATCAGAATAATAGTAGACTGAATGATTTATTTCAGCTTTAATTTCTTTCATCACATTCCCAGTGGGTCATAAGTGTACATAAACTCAATTAGTATTTGGTAGCAATGACTTTAAATTGTTTATATTCGGTCAAATGTTTCAGGTAGCCTTTCACAAGCTTCCCACAATAAATTGGGTGAATTTTGGCCCATTCCTCCTGACAGAGCTGGTGTAACTGAGTCAGGTTTCAGTTCTGCCCAAAAATGTGCTATAGGATTGAGGTCAGGGCTTTGTAATGGTCATTCCAATACCTTGACTTTGTTGTCCTTAAGCCTTTTTGCCACAACTTTTGAACTATGCTTGGCATCATTGTCCATTAGGAAGACCCATTTGCGACCAAGCTTTAACTTCCTGACTGATGTCTTGAGATGTTGCTTCAATATATGCACGTAATTTTCCTTCCTCATTTCTGCCATATATTTTGTGAAGTGCACCAGTCCCTCCTGCAGCAATGCACCCCCACAACATGATGCTGCCACCCCCACAACATGATACTGCCACCCCCATGCTTCACGGTTGGGATGGTGTTCTTTGGCTTGCAAGCCTCTCCCTTTTTCCTCCAAACATAAAGATGATCATTATGGCCAAACAGTTCTATTTTTGTTTCATATGACCAGAGGACATTTCTCCAAAAAGTACGATCTTTGTCCCCATGTGCATGGTCTGGCTTTTTTATAGCGATTTGGAGCAGTGGCTTCCTCCTTGTCGAGCGACCTCAGGTTATGTCAATATAGGACTCGTTTGACTGTGGATATAAATACTCCAGCATCTTCACAAGGTCCTTTGCTATTGTTCTGGGATTGATTCGCACTTTTCGCACCAAAGTACGTTCCTCTCTAGGAGACAGAACGTGTCTCCTTCCTGAGCAGTATGATGGCTGCGTGGTCCCATGGTGTTTATACTTGCGTTCTATTGTTTGTACAGATTAATGTGGTAACAGAACATCAGAAAGGGAAGAGGATAGGATGGAACATTGTCTTCATATGTGAATGTATCTGTTAAACCATGCGAAGGGATGGCGTGATTAAGGGGGAACCAATAAATTGGCTCCACAATGTCTGTGCGCAAGTCACTCCCCTCTGTGAGCTTGTCCAGGAGTGGGGAGAAGAGGGGGTTTACTTGAGATAGGAGTATATAGAGTTGACAATTGAGTTATGCCTTGGATGAGGTAATGTTTTGGTACTATGAAGTACCAGGAACGAGATTAGAAACTAGTTTTAGTGACCAAACTGAGCGATAATTTATAGCGAATGCAATCTGGCTAAGGGATACTCCTTTCTCAAGTAAAAGGCCCTTTGTGAAGAGTTCTTAAGATCTGTGTTTCGTCATGTAAGTTGAGAGGGGTGTATCTTGGCTATAAAAGATCTTGGTATTCTTCTGTAGGGACTCTCAGAATTCATTATAGACACTGAATTGATCTGAGAGTCAAAGAGCTGTTGTAAAGCTCATATTATTAAAGATGAAGTTTAAGTATAACTCTGACTGGTGTGTGGTTTGTATCGCTCCTCATTTGGTAATAAAGGAAATTGCAACGACAGTGCGTGCACCATCGTGCATACATTTATGTTGTCCTCCCACACCAAACGCGATCACGACACGCAGGTTAAAATATCAAAACAAACTGAACCAATTATATTAATTTGGGGACAGGTCGAAAAGCATTAAACATTTATGGCAAATTAGCTAGTTAGCTTGCACTTGCTAGCTAATTTGTCCTAATTAGCTAGCTTGCTGTTGCTAGCTAATTTGTCCTGAGATATAAACAGTCAGTTGTTATTTTACTTGAAATGCACAATGTCTTCTACTCCGCCAATTAATCCACACATAAAACAGCCAACCGAATCGTTTCAAGTCATCTCTCTTCCTTCCAGGCTTTTTTCTTCTCTTGACTTTATATTGCGAGTGGCAGCTTTCATAAATTAGGTGCATTACCACCACTGACCTCCATCCGTCTTTCAGTCACCCACGTGGGTATAACCCAATGAGGAGATGGGAGCGGCAGGACTTGCAGCGCGTCAGAAATAGAACTTCTATTTTAGCCCTTGGCAACGCAGACGCTCATTGGCGCGCGCATGCAGGGGTTGCAATAATTAAATTACAGATTTCTAAAAAAAAAAATGCAATGCAAGCGGTGTGGTCCGCCTCACAGGAAAAACGCCTTTGTGTGCTTTTTTCCCCTGACCCTTTCGACACAGCTAACGCAAGAGGAATGATTGAAACATCATTTTAACAGCCTATTGTGAATTACAATGATGATTCATATTTATTATTACCTATTTTCATTTTCATGTTTTGAACGATTATCAAAAATCCTGAATTCAGTCAAAAACGTATTAACCGCTCTGCCTTCTCGCACAAGTAGCTCAACAATCCCCACCAAAAGCTTGTGCAGTCAGTGGCAGCGAGCACTTTCAGACTAACTACTGGCTAGCCATTGCAGATAGTAAAGTAGGATGAATGATTAATCTCACTTTACTATCAACTGGTCAGCTGTATCAGGCAGCTTTGGATGTGAGGGTAAACACATGTATTTGCTAGAAATCCATCTGATTGATGAGGTTGAGAAAATGCCATTAACTAGTTCGCTATCTTGAAACTGCTGGGGGTAAGCTAGCGATTATAAATTCCCACCATCAGTCTTGAATTGAGTTCACCTTAGCCTAGCTAAGTTGACTGTAGCTAGGTTTCTAGAAAATAACTAGTTATATAACACACACACACACACACACACACACACACACACACACCACACACACACACCCAGTCAAACATTTGGACACATCTACTCATTCCAGGGTTCTTCTTTATTTGTATTATTTTCTAATAGTGACGTCAAAACTATTAAATAAAACACAGACTCATGTGGTAACCAAACAAGTGTTAAACAAATCAAAATATATGTTTGAAAGTAGCCTCCCTTTGCCTTGATGCCATCTTTGCACACTCTTGGCATTCTCTCAACGAGTTTAAGCAGAAAGGTTTTAAATACTTTTGTCTGGAAAGCGACTGGAGCATTTGGCGCAACCGTCAAAGTTACCATTTTGGATCAAATCACATGAAGGTACTCAGACATCATTTAGATGCCTGTAAGATACCCTTTAGTTAAGAATAAAGGTTAGCAAGTGTCTCGGAAATGTTTGATAAGTTTACATTTCCACTACTTGTCAGGTTTACCCTAAATATCTGATAATTTGATGCGACCGCTAAAAACAAATACATATTTTTAATTCTGAATAGCATATATTTTATTTTGATACTCAAAATACATAAGTGATGTCACATGAGTGCATAAGCAGTTGCCTCAAACATGTTTGTGAGAAAAGTCATGCACACGGTGTAACCAAAATGATAATTCGGAGTCACCAGAAAATCCAGTAGCACAATAAGACAACAGTTGTACTGAATGATGTCAATTGTTTTTGTACAGTCGTGGCCAAAAGTTTTGAGAATGACACAAATATTATTTCCACAAACTTCGCTGCTTCAGTGTCTTTAGATATTTTTGTCAGATGTTACTATGGAATACTGAAGTATAATTACAAGCATTTCATATGTGTCAAAGGCTTTTATTGACAATTACATGAAGTTGATGCAAAGAGTCAAAATTTGCAGTGTTGACCCTTCTTTTTCAAGACGTCTGCAATCCGCCCGGCATGCTGTCAATTAACTTCTGGGCCACATCCAGACTGATGGCAGCTCATTATTGCATAATCAATGCTTGGAGTTTGTCAGAATTTGTGGGGTTTTGTTTGTCCACCCGCCTCTTGAGGATTGACCACAAGTTGCGGGCGATTCCCTGATCCACCTCTACGCAGACGACACCATTCTGTATACTTCTGGCCCTTCCTTGGACACTGTGCTATCTAACCTCCAAAAGAGCATTAATGCCATACAACACTCCTTCCGTGGCCTCCGACTGCTCTTAAACGCTAGTAAAACCAAATGCATGCTTTTCAACCGATCGCTGCCTGCACCCGCATGCCCGCCTAGCATCACCACCCTGGATGGTTCTGACCTAGAATATGTGGACATCTATAAGTACCTAGGTGTCTGGCTAGACTGTAAACTCTCCTTCCAGACTCATATCAAACATCTCCAATCTAAAATAAAATCTAGAGTCGGCTTTCTATTCCGCAACAAAGCCTCCTTCACTCACGCCGCCAAACTTACCCTAGTACAACTGACTATCCTACTGATCCTCGACTTCGGCGATGTCATCTACAAAATAGCTTCCAAAATTCTACTCAGCAAACTGGATGCAGTTTATCACAGTGCCATCCGTTTCGTTACTAAAGCACCTTATACCACCCACCACTGCGACCTGTATGCTCTAGTCGGCTGGCCCTCGCTACATATTCGTCGCCAGACCCACTGGCTCCAGGTCATCTACAAGTCCATGCTAGGTGAAGCTCCGCCTTATCTCAGTTCACTTGTCACGATGGCTACACCCACCCGTAGCACACGCTCCAGCAGGTGTATCTCACTTATCATCCCTAAAGCCAACACCTAATTTGGCCACCTTTCATTCCAGTTCTATGCTGCCTGTGACTGAAACGAATTGCAAAAATCGCTGAAGTTGGAGACTTTTATCACCCTCAAACAACTTTAAACATTTGCTATCTGAACAGCTAACCGATCGCTGCAGCTGTACATAGTCCATTGGTAAATAGCCCACCCAATTTACCTACCTCATCCCCATACTGTTTTTATTTATTTACTTTTCTGCTCTTTTTCACACCAGTATCTCTACCTGCACATGACCATCTGATCATTTATCACTCCAGTGTTAATCTGCTAAATTGTAATTATTCGCCTACCTCCTCATGCCTTTTGCACACAATGTATATAGACTATTTTTTCTTTTTTTCCTACTGTGTTATTGACTTGTTTATTTACTCCATGTGTAACTCTGTGTTGTTGTCTGTTCACACTGCTATGCTTTATCTTGGCCAGGTCGCAGTTGTAAATGAGAACTTGTTCTCAACTAGCCTACCTGGTTAAATAAAGGTGAAATAAATAAATAAATTCAAAAATTAAAAAGTTCTCAATGGGATTAAGGTCTGGGGAGTTTCCTGGCCATGGACCCAAAACATCGATGTTTTGTTCCCTGAGCCACTTAGTTATCACTTTTTGTAAGGATTTAGGATTAATGCATTTTAAACCCTCTACCATATTACTTAAGATTGAATTGATTGAACAACAGATGCTTTGTCTTTATCTGTGTGTATGTGTGTGACAAGAACTGAGTAACATGGTGTGACTTGCATGTTTCAAAGCGGTGTACTGTTTGCTACATTTGCCTTGCCTGTCTGTGTGTGTGACAATATTGAGCACATGGTGTGACTTGCTGCATGTTACAAAGTTGTGGTTAATCAGGTATAGGGAGGGGTGGTCATCACGAGGTTTAACTGAGATGGAAAAATACTGAACAACACAATAGCAGAAACTGAGCAACTGTTACAACTAGGGTGTGATACCAGAACAGTGAGAATCTATACATCGACAAGAGGGTGAACTCCAAGATGCGCCAAGTTAATCAGGTATAAGGAGGGGTGGTCATCATAGGACTAGTCTGAGCGCCTGCGATAGGCCAAGCAAGTCTAAACCACGCTCAGCCTCTACTGTAATAGGCCAACAGACGGGTTGGAACTATGTCTATCACAGTATAAGAACAGCTGTTTACGTACATCCTGTCAGTTCTCTGCTTGCGTGGTGATACTGTGAACCCGTATATACGAAAATTGCATTTGCCATTTAATGCTTGAATTTAATTAAAGATAATTAAAGACAGATTCTGACTTTTATTCTTCCTGATACCGGATTCGAAAGACGCAGCCTCTAACATTTTGCCTTATGGCAAGGTGCGCCATCATTCTGGAAAAGGCATTGTTCGTCACCAAACTGTTCCTGGATGGTTGGGAGAAGTTGCTCTCGGAGGATGTGTTGGTACCATTCTTTATTCATGGCTGTATTCTTAGGCAAAATTGTGAGTGAGCCCACTCCCTTGGCTGAGAAGCCAGGATGCTTTACTGTTGGCATGACACAGGACTGATGGTAGCGCTCACCTTGTCATCTCCGGACAAGCTTTTTTCCGGATGTCCCAAACATTCAGAAAGAAAATAACTTTACCCCAGTCCTCAGCAGTCCAATCCCTGTACCTTTTGTAGAATATCAATCTGTCCCTGATGTCCCAGTCTGTCCCCTTCTTGACACCAGGCCATCCTCCAAAAGTATTCACCTCACTGTGCGTGCAGATGCACTCTACCTGCCTGCTGCCATTCCTGTGCAAGCTCTGTACTGGTGGTGCCCCGATCCTCAATGATGACGGCACGTGTTTCCTTGCAGTAACCATGGTTGACAGAGGAAGAAAAATGATTCCAAGCACCTTTTGAAGCTTCCAGTCTGTTATTTGAACTCAATCAGCATGACAGAGTGATCTCCAGCCTTGTCCTCGTCAACACTCACACCTGTTTTAATGAGAGAATCCCTGACATGATGTCAGCTGGTCCTTTTGTGGCAGGGCTGAAATGCAGTGGAAATGTTTTTTGGGGATTCAGTTAATTTGCATGGCAAAGAGGGACTTTGCAATTAATTGCAATTCATCTGATCACTCTTCATAACATTCTGGAGTATATGCAAATTGCCATCATACAAACTGAGGCAGCAGACTTTGTGAAAATTCATATTTGTGTCATTCTCAAAACTTTTGGCCACGACTGTAGACAGTTTTGTCATTGTCAGCTGCTCAAGACCGCCCCTTTGTAGGCCAGGTGCTGAAGGTGATTGGGGAGTAAGTGCAGATCACTTGTCTGCAGCAGCATGGAGTGAGGAATGTTTTTGTCTGGCCCTCTGTGCAAGACAGTACCTTCTACTATATGCTCAACAGCATCTCGGCTATCTGACACATACTAGGCTGCTTTCGTATCACACTAGTGTAAAAACATCAAACAGTTTTAAGAATGCAAGTTTGCAATGTTCTGCACAAACTTAAATCACATCTGTTGTTTTAATATTAGAATTAGAAAAACTTTGTTCCACGCAATGTGGAGATTTTGTTTTTAGAATTGCGCAGAAACATTTAACTTTTTCTTAAAATTAATGTGATGTAGAATAACAGTTTATTAATTTTATATTTTAATGTTGAATTTCTGTATTTCAATAACTTTGCTCTTTATTTATTACAATGTTTCTTAACACGGTTTGAAACATATCATCCTAATGCATCATTTTAATCCTGTTTTTACAAATTCACTGCTATTTTAACGATGAAATGTTTCAGCGTGATAATCATTACAGTCCAATTTGTATGTATTTTACTAAGCATTTAAAAGGCATTATTGTTGTTGAGTAAGAAACCATGTTTTATCTTAATGTGTGTGTGTTTGATAAAGAGGGAAAACAGAGAGATCTGCCCCCAAAAATGACGCCTTAGCAACGCAGTGCGACCAGTAATGATCATTCGGTATAACCAGTGATTTTAATGTTAAACAATTAAATTATTTTATTGTCTCAAAAATGCAGAGAGAAGCTCAGTCTATGAGAGGAAAATGAATTGTAGTCGGGTCATTGAAAATGAGGTGTCGTCCAGTGAAAAGTTTAAAAGTGATAAAACAATATTGTAACTTTGAATATTTGAGACAATGTATATATTCATATTTTACTCTCCTCTGCTTGAAATATTGGTAATATTGGTCAGAAAACATTTGATTTAAAAAATGTTTTAAGAACTATATTTTAGGAAGTCAATTTAACGATCGCATAATTAATTTAACAATTGTTTTGCAACAAACCTTGAAAGTGCATCGGTAACACTCAAGGGGACATAAAGGTTTCAAATTAAATTACTTTCCCCTTTTCAAATGTTTTCACTTTTGAAAACCTTATACGTCATTGACCCAATGCAGTATATCTCAGCCAGTAAGACAGACAGCTAATGTTAGTTATTTTAGCCTGCTAGTTAGCCTAGCCAACTAACCAGGGTGAACATCGCACATTTTTTGCACAGGCAGGAACCCACAGTATACACACATAATAGAGGAGAGGCCTTCTAGAGGGATAGGCAGTTTCATTGGCCGACGGACAGTCAGCTAATCCAATAGCGATATAGTGAGGGGAATCCACATTAAATTTAGCTGGTTTATCTCCATCACTGCTGACACTTGCGATGTACCGGTAGATCGGTAAGAAACAGAGGTTGCAAGCTACACATTCATGCTCAGCACAGCACCTGGTTTCAGTCGGAGTCTCATTCCGAATCCTAACATCAAACGCCTCCGGGGTGAAATGAGCACTGCATACTGTAGATGTGCGTGTGGTTCTCTTGCTCCAATCCGCTTGCTTCAACCGAACAAACGGGTCCCACTTCAAAGCTAGTGTATCGTTTTTGGGCCACAAATGAGTCTTAACCCTGTCCTTGTGGGCATTACTGCACTAGCGACGGACTACGGAAAACTACTACACTCGCTCGCTTGACTACCACTACCAAATGCACAGAAGAAGAGGATGCATTTCGCAATTAATTTATATGTTTTCTTCTTTGAGGATGTAGATAGTAGCTCACCAATGCTAACACTTTGTGTTGAATGTAATTATACGCTAGCATGGCTATTAGCGAACGTTAGCCAGCTGCATGCTAGGTAGGGCCGGTTCTCCATATGACGTTGACAATAGTGCATTGTGGGTAGTTCCATAGATGTTCATAAATATGAAAGTCCACATGTCAAAGGAAAAATTATGACCCCCATAGGGGATTTAAACTTACGTCTTCAAGTGGTGAAGTATTAGGAACTAGGCTTCTTACATTGTGATCTAAATGTCCAGACACACTTTTACACGATGATGCAGTTATTTTGAGTATCAGAACGTGCCGATGGACTTCACTTGTACATGTGTGAAATAGGACCCATTTTTATTCATTATATAGGTAAGGATGCTTTAGTGAGACTCTGCATCGAGAGGGACTCGAGGGTGTTCCAGGGGGTGTTCCAGATAATGCTACTCAGTATATCTGGCCTGATATAACTTTTTTCAGGAGTAAGGTCACGAGGTTTTAATTTAATTTGGAAAAATATTAAAAATAATTTATGTGATAATTTACGCTATTAGATGGAGAAAGACCCTATAGAATCTATGCTATAAATTAATTAGATTTTTACTAGATTTTTTTTGGAACCCCACTCACACTAATACTATTAATTTCAGTCCTTCGGCCAATTCTGGCTTAGTATAATGGCATTAGCGATTTTTAGGCGTATGTTGGTGGCCACGTTAATTATAGGATGACTTGGGAATACATGATCCACGACAGACAGCACATCTCAGTGTCACAGGGTATAGACTATTTTTCTATGGTAGGCCTATATCTATAAACGCCGATACATCCTGACAAAATACACCATATTCGTCACGTCACCACTGATGGGCTGAACCCACGCATTTTTGCTTCCCATTTGTTTGTTGTAGCTACACAGTCTTCTTTTTTGCAGGTTTACCCATATTTCCTTGAAATGCCAAACCGACCGAACAACAAAATAAATTACTTACAGGAATTGGCGTGTTTACACTATACTGTGATTGGTGAATATACTGGACAAGCGAGGTGCCGTACGGGACAAACCAATTTAGCCCAGTATAAGGGACATCCCGGCTAATACGGGACAGTTGGCAACCCTAGTTGTAATGCAACATAATAAGTAAAACACCAAGGGGAATGAATACTTTTGCAAGGCACTGTACACAATATATTTTTTAAAAGCAGCGTTAGACAGGATTACCTACACATACTGACCAGCTCAAATAGACAGAAGCGTGGCAGACCAATACGAACTCATCTCTCGGCATGTCCAGCCCACTCATTATCCCAGCCAATCATGGCTAGCGGGAAGGTTGCTGACTTTTTCTGTGGCTAAACCAACTATGCTCATAATTTAACAATTTTATTTGTGTCTACAGATGGTAAACACATTTGTCATTAAGCCACATGAAAGTTCACATTTTCCAGAAGGCATTTCTGCCAAAAAACGCATTTTGATTTGAAGAAAAAGTTGACGTTCAAATGGCTCTCCTGTGAAGTAGTGACACGCGACAATATGCCTAGTTTCCTGAAACTATGAAGTCGAACATTTTCGAAATGTTCTGTTAAATTCTCATGTATACTGAAAGGGCAATTCCAGCATAATACCAGTGTCTACATACATTTAGTAGAAAATAATAGGAAAGTTAAAAGTTCTACCAAATGACATCCTCAAAAGTAAAATAAAACGGAGATTCACGTTTTAAACATAAAAAAAAAAAACTGAGTAAATCTAACATCCCGATTCTCAAGCTGCAGATATGTACGGAGTTTGTGTCAACGGACATGGAGATTAATACATTATTCGACGTAGCTACCCCGTGTCTGCCCCTCCTCTCGTTTGTTGTGATGCTGAGTTTACGTACAGCTGACAGTCGGCAAACACATGGACAAATCCCTTTTCGACTCCATGTGTTGTGGAAAAGTAAACACTAATTGTTTCAAGCTAACGTTAGCAAACATAAGACGGGCATTCAGTGCCCAGCAGTTCACTCGCATTTACTACTGAAATAAATGAAATGCAAATACGAAAAATAACTGGTCACATTTGTGCGAGTGATATACATTTAATTCTGCGTTCCGTTCGTTGTATTTTCCAAGTAACATTACGAGGATCACCCAACCTGATAGACTGTAACTGTAATTATGATCTACGTCACAGAAAGCATTACAAAAGTATAATAAAAAATAAATATAAACATCTTGGCATTAAATGGAGTCGGTAGTTTAGAAGACTGCGTGAATCAATGTGTCCGGTATTAGCTATAGAGGCAATGCTTCTAAAATGCCTTTGAACTAGATTTGAGATTGTATCAATTTACATAGGCTGAAACGCCGGACTCTTCTAGCGAACAGAGTTCAGATTCCCCTTGCGGTAGCCTACTTAAGCTTAATGTAGCCAGTTGGCAGTCTGTCGATGCGATCGTTCGTTTTTATCTTTTCAAAATGATTTTGCTTTTTAGTGTCTGAAAAGCCAATACCTGTGAACCTGGCCCTAGTGATTGGCCCTGTTTGAGAGGTGAGAAGCGTTCCTCCACTATAGAGACTAAACTTGGGGGCATGTGCTAAGAAAAACGTTATAGATAATTATCTCCATTCTACACTGTACATGTAATGGAATAAACATATAGACAATCTGTGCTAATTCCACAAAACATATTTATTTCATATGTTCTGTACTTATCAGTACCAATCTTTAATTTATGTTATGTAAATACCTTTTCAGAGGAATGAACTGAACCTTTCACACTCAAAATAATCTAGCTACGGTGTTTGGTGCAGTACTTCTCAAGTACAAAAATGTGCATGAACACTAATAGTGCACTGTTAGTCTCGTGTAGCCATTCCTAAAACAGTGGCAGACTCATTATCAAACACATCAGAAAGTGCTCGATTTAAAGGGCTTAGGGGCCAAGTGTTTTTTCAACATAACATTGCAGATATGTTGTCTTATGTAAACCAGTCAGAGGCTCAGCATAATGAGGGAAAGTCTGTCTCACTGTCTGTGGGTTATGCAATACGATTGAACAGAATGCATTCAGCTCCGCTGTTTCTCTATGCATGACAACTCTACCTAGGCGTTACCATCCTGTGATAGTGGGCCTGATTGTTATCAAAAACCCAACCCTCAAATAGCCAATGGATAGGAATGTAACAGCTTCCCTAAACCAACTGCCTCATACCACTCGTATAAACGGCTAAGTGCGTCGTTAGATTCTTTTTTTTTGCCATTCTGTGTCACTTCATACACACAAGACTTCAGCTAAACACAGAATCAAGCTGTTTATCTGTCTCTGTGATCGCCAGTAACTTCAGAACGAAGTTGACTACAAAGTTTTCAATGTGCTACAAGTGTTGGTTTTTCCATTGCTGTTTTGAGTTTGGACTTTAGCACGTTAGCACGTAGGGTGCACCAATTGTCACCTCAGTATGTGTTACATCTGTGCTGGTTGCCATCTCGTTAGTCGAAAGGTGTTTCACCTGTGCTGGCCCAGGTGCTATTTAAGAGTGGCTGGCCCAGTGCTCCAGTTGTCTTGAAAGATGTGGGGGGTCAACACCTTTAGTTGGTGTGTCCTATATTGGTTTTCTAGAAAGACGTTATTTTTTTGTCTGATCTTCCCAGTTTTCATCTTATTCTACTTTTTGGCTTGCTTCCTGTCTTTTAAATTTAGTGTGGGTTTTAATTTTGTTTGCCTGCTCTGGGAAATTTAGCAACTGCTCATGGTGGATGTCGTTTAGGTCCCAGTTGTTGCTAGTCAACTTTTAGTGGACACACCCATGAGTGTCTTTCAAAACCCCACCTTTCATTTCATTCTGGTTGTCGGCGACTTCGTTAGTTCCCCCTTCTGTTATAGCAACATTTTTGTCTTGTTGGGGAACGTAACCACTGTCTTTGCAATTGCTAAAAACAAGCAAACGATTTAAAAACATTAATCTAATGAAGACCGAGATTGCATTAAAATGATAAATTACACAGCCCTAGACCCATATAATTCAAGCCTATTGCAATCTGTTACATGTCTATGAAATCTAGTCATATTTAGCTAATTGTAGGCTGTCTACTGTCTCTTTTGGCTCAATATATTTCATGTGTAAACATGTATGCTACTAAAATCTTGATTTTAGTGCATAGTACTAGAATAAGAAGTCTAAATATTCAGCCATAGAGCGGTATCTATTTAGGAGTTGACAATTGTAATGTAAAGGTAAGAGTTGAATGGAAAAATATGATCCGAGAATAGCACATCCATTCTTACAATCCTATCAATATCAACACATGCTCCGACGCATGTTAAAACACTCGTGAACCCATCAGGACATCAGGCCTAGAGAAGTTGTTTCAGCTGCTCTTTAATCCTGGTTGCTAACAATTGTATTACTTCTAAAGGAAACATTTTTGTTAGGCACTTTCTACTCTTTATTTACGGGGCACAAAACGAACATGTTCTTAACCAGGAATTAGGCAACTCCCCAGGGGCCTGATAGCAGGGGCAGGGGCAAAAGCGTCACCTAACACACCTGACTCCGAAAATCAAGGTAATCAGTTGTTTTTAGATGTAGGGCTTGGATAAAAGTGTGACATCAATTGGGGACTGGAATTGTCCATCCTTTCGCTTAGTAAATTAGCCCAACATGTAGTGGTTTTAGCCTTTCCCTGCAAATGGAGTACTATGACATGTATGCACCACGTAATTGCACTCTCTGCTGTGTCCACTGAGCTGTTGGGTCCGCCCTGCAAACTCATTAGATAACAGTCGAATTGCTAGGGGGCTGACCCATGTGGGGTAAAATGGCTACAGGTTCAAGAAAACATTTCAGCTTTCAGACTAGGGATTTCGTGGTCTGAATCAAAATGGTGGTGGGGCAGGATTGTGGCCAATGGTGCAGTTGCTGACCAAAAGCTTTAGATGTTGCTGTTTTTAAAGCTCATTTGCTGCAATTCTATAAGTCTTGAAATGCATTCCAGTTGGCTACCTCATGAAGCTGGTTAAGAGAATGCAAAGCTGTCATCAAGGTGAAGGGTGGCTATTTTTAGAATCTCAAATATAAAATGTATTTAGATTTATGGTTTTGATATCTGAAGTATTATACAATGTAGAAAATAGTACAAATAAAGTAGAACCCTTGAATGAGTAGGGTTTCTACAACTTTTGACTGATAGTGTAGGTAGTCGGCTACTCTGTTTTTGCCTGGCAAAAGCAGAGAAAATTAAATGATAGTTACCAGAGTAGTAACTCTAGTTGTATGAGTGGAGCCCCATAGGGGAGCTCTGCTCCTAGTGGTTTACCCCGCTGCCTAGGCAGCGACTAGCCTGAGAAATTATGCACACACCTACAGCCAATGGGAGTATTAAGTGTCCCTATATAAGGGGATGCTTCCCCACAATCAGCCTCCCATTTATCTTTAGTGAGACTGGGGGTCGGCAGGGCTTTAATTCCTATGGGGCTCTGACACTCACAATATACTGCGTCCTTTGGGAGTTCACAAATTAATTTACAACTGCGACCTGGCCAAGAAAGCAAAGCAGTGCGACACGTTACACATGGAATAAATAAACAGTCAATACAATAGTAAGTCTGGTGGGCTGTGTACAGTTGCCGCGATCGGTATGCTGCTCAGATAGCTGATGCTTAAAGATAGTGAGGGAGAGGTCCAGCTATAGCAATTTTTGCAATTCGTTCCAGTCATTGGCAGCCAAGAACTGGAACAAAATGTGTTCAAATGAGGTGTTGGCTTTGGGGATGACCAGTGAGAGAGACCTACTGGAGCATGTGCTACGGGTTGATGTTATGGTGAGCTGAGAAGGCTGAGTTTTACTTAGCAAAGACTTTTATAGATGACCTGGAGCCAGTAGATCTGGCGAATATATGTAGCGAGGGCCAGCTGACTAGGGGCATACAGGTCGCAGTGGTGGGTGGTATATGGGCCTTTGGTGACAAAACGGATGGCACTGTGATACACTGCATTACGTTTCCTGAGTAGCGTGTTGGAGGCTACTTCGTAAATGACATCACCGAAGTCGAGGATCGGTAGGATAGTCAGTTTTACGAAGGAATGTTTGGCAGTGTGAGTGAAGTTGGCTTTGTTGCAAAATGAGAAGCAGATTTTTTGATTTAATTTTGGATTGGAGATGCTTAATGTGAGTCGAAGGACAGTTTACAGTCTAGCTAGACACCCAGGTATTTGTAGTTGTCCACATTCTAAATCGGAACCGTCCAGAGTAGTGATGCTAGTCGGGCAGGCGGCGCAATCGGTTGAAAAGCATGAATTTAATTTTACTAGCGTTTTTAAGAGCAGTTGGAGGCCACGGAAGAAGTGTTGTATGGCATTGAAGCCCGTTTGGAGGCTTGTTAAGTGTCCAAAAAAGGAGCAGATGTATGCAGAATGGTGTCGTCTGCTTCAAAGTGGATTAGGGTATCACCCTCAGCAAGTGCGACATCATTGATATACAGAGAAGTCGGCCCTCCGATTTGATGCACTGAATTCTGAATTTGTTGAACCAGGTGTGTCAGTCAGAAGCCAAGGCTATCGAGTCCTCAGCCAATCCGGTACACAAGGGAGGTAGTCTGACAGTCCAGATCACAACGGGAAGTCTCTCATACTGCTCTCTTATTCCGCTCTTTGCGCTCTCCTACTCTCCGGGTTAGCTTGACTGGCTAACTTTTTAGCTTCAAACAGAAGAGGGCGTATACAGTCGTGACAAAGTTGAGAATTACATTAATTTCCACAAAGTTTGTTACTTCAGTGTCTTTTGATATTTGTTAGACTATGGAATACTGAAGTACAATTACAAGCATTTCATAAGTGTCAAAGGCTTTTGACGCAAAGTCAGCGTTGACCATTCTTTTTCAAGACCTCCGCAATCCGCACTGGCATGCTGTCAAATAACTTCTGGGCCACATTCTGACTGATCCAGTCTTGCATAATCAATGCTTGGGGCTAAAATGTTCTAGCTCTACCCTTAGACTTGGCGGTGACGTAGTGTCCCCATGAGTGACAGAACACTGAGCCAATCACGCCGCACCGCTCTGTATTTTCAGTTGGCTTGCTCCACCATCAGACGGCACTGAGCTAGACTGAAACGCCTGCATTTTGGAGCTGCCTTATTGAAGAAAACATAGACCATGTTAATGGGGCTTTAACTCAATTTTGGAGCTGCAACTCAATTTGTGTTTTTATTTCACCTTTTTTATTTATTCAACCACCACATTTTATTTTACACGTGGAATAAACAGTCAATAAAACAGAGTCTATATACAGTACAGTGTGCAAATGAGGTAAGGGAGGTACGGCAAATAGGCCATGGTGGCGAAGTAATTACAATATAGCAATTAAACACTGGAGTGATTGATGTGCAGAAGATGAATGTGCAAGTAGAGCTACTAGGGTGCAAAGGAGCAGGATGAATAAATACATACAGTATGGGGATGAGGTAGTTGGCTGGGCTATTTACAGGTGCAGTGATCTGTAAGCTGCTCTGACAGCTGGTGCTTAAAGCTAGTGAGGGAGATGAGGCTTCAGTGATTTTTGCAGTTCGTTCCAGTCATTGGCAGCAGAGAACTGGAAGGATAGGCGGCCAAAGGAGAAATTGGCTTTGGGGTTGACTCGTGAGATATACCTGCTGGGGAACGTGCTACGGGTGGGTGCTGCTATGGTGACCAGTGAGCTGAGACAAGGCGGAGCTTTACCTAGCAGAGACTTGTAAATGACCTGGAGCCAGTGGGTTTGGCGACTAGTATGAAGCGAGGGCCAGCAAATGAGAGCTTACAGGTCACAATGGTGTAGTATATGGGGCTTTGGTGACAAAAACAGATGGCCTTGTGATAGACTGCATCCAATTCTTTGAGTAGAGTGTTGGAGGCTTTTGTAAATGACATCGGTAGGGTGGTCAGTTTTACGAGGGCAAGTTTGGCAACATGAGTGAAGGATGCTTTGTTGCGAAATGAAGCCGATTCTAGATTTAATTTTGGATTGGAGATGCTTATTGTGAGTCTGGAAAGGAGAGTTTACAGTCTAGCCAGACACCTAGGTAGTTGTCCACATATTCTAAGTCAGAACCGTCCAGAGTAGTGATGCTGGACTGGAGGGCAGGTGCAGGCAGCGATCGGTTGAAGAGCATGCATTTAGTTTTCCTTGCATATAAGAGCAGGTGGAGGCAACGGAAGGAGAGTTATGGCATTGAAGCTCGTCTGGAGGTTAGGTAAGTGTCCAAAGAAGGGCCAGAAGTATACAGAATTGTGTTGTCTGCGTAGAGGTGGATCAAGAGCGACATCAGTGACGTATACAGAAGAGTCTGCCCGAGATTTAAACCCTGTGGCACCCCCATAGACTGCCAGAGGTACAGACATCAGGCCCTCCGATTTGACACACTGAACTATCTGAGAAATAGTTGGTGATCCAGGCGAGGCAGTCATTTGAGAAACCAAAGCTGTTTAGTCTGCCGATAAGAATGTGGTGAGTGACAGTCGAAAGCCTTGGCCAGGTCGAATACGGCTGCACAGTAATGTCTCTTATCGATGGCGTTTATGATATCATTTAGGACCTTGAGCGTGGCTGAGGTGCACCCATGACCAGCTCAAACCAGATTGCATAGCGGAGAAGGTACGGTGGGATTCGCAATGGTCGGTAATCTGTTTGTTAACTTGGCTTTCGAAGACCTTAAAGGCAGGGTAGGCTGGATATGGGTCTGTAGAGTGTCTCCCCCTTTTGAAGAGAGGGATGACTGCGGCAGCTTTCCAATCTTTGGGAATCTCAGACGATATGCATGAGGTTGAACAGGCTAGTAATAGGGGTTGCTACAATTTCGGCATAATTTTAGAAAGATAGTCCAGATCATCTAGCCCGGTTGATTTTGTAGGGGTCCAGATTTTGCAGCTCTTTCAGAACATCAGTTATCTGGATTTGGGTGAAGGAGAAACGGGAGGCTTGGATGAGTTGATGTGGGGGATGCCAGGCAGTTGACCGGGGTAGGGATTGCCAGGTGGAAAGCATGGCCAGCCGTAGAAAAACGCTAATTGAAATTCTCAATTATAGTGGATTTATCGGTGGTGTTTCCTAGCCACAGTGCAGTGGGCAGCTGGTAGGAGGTGCTCTTATTCTCCATGGACTTTACAGTGCCCCAGAACTTTTGAGTTTGTGCTACAGGATGCGAATTTCTGTTAGGAAAGCTCAGGCTAGCTTTTTCAAACTGCCTCTGTATATTGGTTCCTAAAGTCCCCTGAATAGTGGAAAAACTCAGCAAAAGAAGAAACGTCCTCTCATTGCCAACTGTTAATTTTCAGTAAACTTAACATGTGTAAATATTTGTATGAACATAAGATTCAACAGACATAAACTGAACACGTTCCACAGACATGTGACTAACAGAAATTGAATGTGTCCCTGAACAAAGGTGTCAAACTTTAAGTCAGTATCTGGTGTGGCCACCAGCTGCTTATCCTCACGGACTGCCCCAAATTTGCCCGTTCTTGCTGTGAGATGTTACCCCACTCTTCCACGAAGGCACCTGCAAGTTCTTAGACATTTCTGGGGGAATGGCCCTAGCCCTCCACTTCCAATCCAACAGGTCCCAGACGTGCGCCAAGGCAGAACACTGACATTCCTGACTTGCAGGAAATCACGCACAGAACGAGCAGTATGGCTGGTGGCATTGTCATGCTGGAGGGTCATGTAAGGATGAGCACCACGTAAGGGAGGAGGATGTCTTCCCTGTAACACACAGTGTTGAGATTGCCTGCAATGACACACGGCCCCAGACCATGACGGACCCTCCACCTCCAAATCGAGAGTTGTTGCCATCCTGTACATGTCCCGCAGGTGTGAGGTTTGGATGTACCAATCCTGTACATGTGGTCTGCCACTGTCCGTCCTGTCTCCCTGTAGCACTGTCTTAGGTGTCTCAGTACGGACATTGCACACATCTGCAGTCCTCATGCGTCCTTGAAGCCGAAGGCACGTTCATGCAGATGAGCATGGACCCTGGGCGTCTTTTGGTGTTTTTTAGAGTCAGTAGAAGGGCCTCTTTAGTGTCCTAAAGTTTTCCTAATTGTGACCTTAATTGCCTACCGTCTGTATGCTGTTAGTGTCTTAATGACCGTTCACAGGTGCATATTCATTAATGGTTCATTGAACAAGCATGTGAAACAGTGTTTAAACCCTCTACAATTATCTGTGAAGATATTTGGATCATACTGGAGTAAAGTAAAGATGCGTTAATAGAACGTGAAAGTCAGTGTTGGGTTTTAAATATACTTAAGTATCAAAACGTAAAAGTTAAAGGATAAATCATTTCAAATTATATTATGCAAACTAGAAGGCAAGATTCTTTATTTACAGATAGCCAGAAGCACAGTCAACCACTCAGACATAATTTACAAACAAAGCATTTGTGTGTAGTGAGTCCCCCAGAACAGAGGCAGTAGGGACGACCCTGGGATGTTCTCTTGATAAGTGCATAATTAACTTTTTCCTGTCCTGCTAAGCATTCAAAATGTAACAACTTTTGGGTGTCAGGGAAAATGTATGGAGTAAAAACTACATTATTTTCTTTAGGAATGTAGTAAAGTAAAAGTTGTCAAATACCCCAAACTACTTTCAAGTATTTTTACACCAGATTTACCTTACCTGATGTGGCTGACCAGGTTCTCGCTCATATGGCGCTCCGCATTAGGGCAACCAGTAGGGTCCAGGACAATGGCAGAGTGGGTCGTGCGATTGACATACTAAATGCAACCGGTAATACCAAGTCAGTATATCAAAATGGCCTCAATCATAACATATTCAAGTGTAGTACTGTCTAATCGCTCACTAAATGGTCCATCTTGTGCAGTTTACCAAGAGTATCCAGTGGTAGTTTGCCACATTGCAAGCTCCAATCAAGCAACTGTGCTGCTTGATTGGAGCTTGCAATGTAGTAGGAAAACATGCTGAATGTAACAGTCACATTCCATTTACTCTTCTCCAATTCGTCATCCCTGCTGGAGTGTTTCTCAGACACTGTTGTAATTGGTCACCCTATTGAATAATGGTGACGGGCCTGCATTTTGTGCTCACTGATATACATAAAACCCATCAGGACCACATGGCTTAGTAAAATGGTCAACATTTTGACATTTTGACCAAAATAAGACAATCTAGAAACAAATAAGACGGACCTGTTCAACGGTAGATTGTTCTTCCTGGCGTTTGGCGGCTGTCTGGATATGCTCCTTGGTGGCACACTTATGGCCAGAGCGTTTTTCTCCCAGATTCCTTGTCCTCAGCTTTATTGGCATAGCACTGTCCACACTTCTGCCAATGGCCAGTACAGCTGCCAGGCGGTGGACAACTCTGGACACTCTGATGCAGAGCAGGGGCACGTCTCTGTTGGCAGCAGAGTAATGACGTGCTGCTTGTCTGAGAAGCCCTGGTAGAGGAATGATTGGGTGCTTGGCACCAGGAGGATTCATCCTTTTGCCACAATCCCGGCCAAGTCCTCCGTTCCAGTTTCTGCCATGTCAAACATTTCCCGTGCCACACAGGACTGAATGCCTTCCGCAAAGGACACCATGTCGTCCTCCGTGGTAGGGGAAACTGATGGGCATTCGCCTGGAAAATTGCTCATGGCACTCAGGGGTCAGGTGGAAATTCCCTAGGCTACAGTAGTCCCCCCAGCACTTCCCCCAAGGCATTGGTGTTGAGTTGGAAGAGTAGATAAATTGGTTTATCTACTCTGACCTTCTTCCAACCAACCAATGCCTCGAGGACAGCATTGAAGCTCTCTGAGCAGTTGTTGGTAATTCCGTCTGACTGGATGCCCAAGCTGTTTAGCACACGAGGTGCGCTCCTGTCCATGGTGTCGGACAGCGACTGATGAAAATAAGCCTCAATCGGGGCTCCAGTGGACACACACTCTCCAGTGTGCATTCCGTGCAGGCCTTGATGGCCTGCTGGTTATCGGCCACAACTTGGAAACCCTCTGACCCCATCTTATGCTTCACATTGTTTGAGATGTGGTTCCAGCAATTGACAATCCTGGCTTGTGGCAGCACAGACTGGATTACTCCCTCAACAGCCGCGTCACGGTCTGTGAAGAATGCTGTTGACAGTTGGAAGGAGTGAAAGGATGGTGCGAAATAACTGATTTTCCATGTGCCTAAAGGACGGGTGCCTCTTGAAACGCTACGTGACGGAAAACAAGGGGTGAAACATAACTGCCCAGGTCAAACGTGGTGTCATAGTGAAAAGCATTTGCTTTTGACTGCCTTGGCCTCGTCAACCATTTCTGGTGCTGCCACCACCATAAAGGTTGCGGGTCGAGTCTCCATTTGGGTGACCGGTCCAAAACAGTGACGTCCCTTGCTCGACGAATTGTGTTCTTCACTTGTGCCAAGTTGCGAGGTTGGTACAGTGGCATGAATGATGCATTTGGGGGTGGTGGTGGGTTATTGGTATACTTTGCCAGGTATTTCAGTCTTTCGCCTGGACATTTCATCTATAATTGAGGGAGCCGATCGGATGAAACCCCTTGCTTGCTGCTGTGGGTGTGGGGGACAGCGGGAACCAAAGTAGTGTATTGGCACAGTCGGATGCTGATGCAGCAACTCGTACTTTTTGGAGCCCTGGTGCTTCCTTCCCTGCATAGTACCGCAACCTTAGTTTTGGTGAACAGCGATTAAGACTGGGATCCCTTTTGAATCCATTGTTTTTGCTCTGCCTTCCAGTCCTCACATGAGGAACTACCCACAAACATTGTCTCCAGGCTTGGGGTGGAGTGGTGGGATACGTTAGCGGGATCAACCGCTAGAATTTCAGCTGCCTGTGCTGGTGTTCAAGGCAGCAGGCGTGTGGTGTATACTTGCTGGGGTATTGATTGGGGGACCCGGGGTAGTGATGGGGCAATCTGGGAGACGGGGGGGGCATTGCGTAGAGTTGACAATGATAGCTGCGGGTGTTCAATGACCAGCACAGAAAATAAACAATTTTCCTGATGGTAGCCCACTGCTGTAACTTTATGAGAGGCCTAGTCTTTTTAACAACTGAGGCAATGTCATTAAAAGTTGGGGCCCTCTTTCTTTTTGGCATTCTGATAAGGAAAATTACTTTGGGAAAGGTATGGCGATGACAAGTTTTTTTCCAGACAGTTAACGGCTAACTATATAGAAAAATGACCCCTAGTGCTTCAAAAAGTTGACCAAGCCAGATTGGGGTCCATTCAGAATTAAATTGAGACCGGTTTACATAATACATCAGTTATATCAGTTACTTAATTTTGAATGGAAATAATCAGTATGCAGAATTTGACATGGGTTGAAAAAAATAGAACCATATCCCCCGTAATCAATGATAATTTCTAATACATGACTTGCACAATCATGGATTACTTCCAGGGAGGTTGGAATTGCGCTATTACTCAAGCAGTGGGCTGCAGGCATAATCGACATAAGCAGTAGCTAGAGGTCCACCGACCATTGATAAATAAAAAGTTGTGTTTTGTTGGAATAGTAAAATTCACAAGGGGAAATTTCGTTATTTGGTTGTCCAGCAATTGGTTAGCAAATGAGTTTGTCACATACACATGTTATTGCAGGTGCAGCAAAATGTTGATTATTAATTCCTAACAATACAAAAAACGTACAGTGGAAGTTTACATACACCTTAGCCAAATACATGTAAACTCAGTTTTTCCCATTCCTGACAATCTGAGTAAGAATTGCCTTTTGGCCCATTCCTCCTGACGGAGCTGGTGTAACTGACTCAGGTTTGTAGGCCTCCTTGTTCGCACTCGCTTTAATAATCTCCGCCCACATGTTCTATGGGACTGAGGTCAGGGCTTTGTGACGGCCACTCCCATACCTTGACTTTGTAGTCCTTAAGCCATTTTGCCACAACTTTGTAAGTATGCTTGGGGTCATTGTCCATTTGGAAGGCCCATTTGTGACCAAGCTTTGATTTCTTGACTGATGTTGCTTCAATATATCCAAAATTTTCCTTTCTCATGATGTCGTCAATTTTGAAGTGCACCAGTCCCTCCTGCAGCAAAGCACCCCGACAGCATGATGCTGCTAGCCCGTGCTTCACGGTTGGGATGGTGTTATTCGGCTTGCAAGCCTCCCCCTTTTCCTCCAAACATAAAGATGGTCATTATGGCCAAACAGTTATTTGTGTTTCATCAGACCAGAGGACATTTCTCAAAGTACAATCTTTGTCCCCATGTGCAGTTGCAAACCGTAGCCTGGCTTTTTCATGGCAGTTTTGGAGCAGTGGCTGCTTCCTTGATGAGCGGCCTTTTAGGTTATGTCGATATAGGGCTGGTTTTACTGTGGATAGGTATTTTTGTGCCTGTTTCCTCCAGCATCTTCACAAGGTCCTTTGCTGTTCTGGGAGTGATTTGCACTTTTTGCACAAAAGTACGTTCATCTCTAGGAGACAGAACGTGTCTATTTCCTGAGCGGTAAGACGGCTGTGTGGTCCCATGGTGCTTATGGTACATATGAACGCGGTACCTTCAAGCGTTTGGAAATTGCTCCCAAAGATGAACCAGACTTGTGGAGGTCTCCAATTTTTTTTCTGAGGTCTTGGCTGGTTTATTTAGATTTTCCCACGATGTCAAGCAAAGAGGCAGTTTGAAGGTAGGCCTTGAAATACATCCACAGGTACACCTGCAATAGGCTAATTGACATAATTTGAGTCAATCAGAAGCTTCTAAAGCCATGGCATTTTCTGGAATTTTCCAAGCTATTTAAAGGCACAGTCTACTTAGTGTAAGTGAACTTCTGACCCACTGGAATTGTGATACAGTGAATTATAAATTGGAAAAAATACTTATGTCATGCACAAAGTAGATGTCCTAACCGACTTGCCAAAACTATAGTTTGTTAACCTGTCTGGGAACACCTCGCCAACAGCCAATGAAAATGCAGGGCGCCAAATACAAATCAACAAATCTCCTCAAATCAAATTTCTCAAACATACAAGTATTAGGCACCATTATAAAGATACAATTTTCGTTAATCCAGCCACAGTGGCTGATTTTAAAAAATGCTTTACAGCGAAAGCTCCACAAATGATTGTTAGGTCACCACCGGGCTCTTCGCTGGCCAAGGCACAACACTGACATTCCTGACTTGCAGGAAATCACCCACAGAACGAGCAGTATGGCTGGTGGCATTGTCATGCTGGAGGGTCATGTCAGGATGAGCACCACGTAAGGGAGGAGAATGTCTTCCCTGTAACGCACAGCGTTGAGATTGCCTGCAATGACACACGGCCCCAGACCATGACGGACCCTCCACCTCCAAATCGAGTTGTTGCCATCCTGTACATGTCCCGCAGGTGAGGTTTGGATGTACCAATCCTGTACAGGTGTTACACGTGGTCTGCCACTGTCCGTCCTGTCTCCCTGTAGCACTGTCTTAGGTGTCTCAGTACGGACATTGCACACATCTGCAGTCCTCATGCCTTGGCATGAAGCCGAAGGCACGTTCATGCAGATGAGCAGGGACCCTGGGCGTCTTTTGGTGTTTTTTAGAGTCAGTAGAAAGGCCTCTTTAGTGTCCTAAAGTTTTTCATAATTGTGACCTTAATTGCCTACCGTCTGTAAGCTGTTAGTGTCTTAATGACTATTCCACAGGTGCATATTCATTATTGGTTCAATGAACAAGCATGTGAAACAGTGTTTAAACCCTCTACAATTATCTGTGAAGATATTTGGATTATACTGGAGTAAAGTAAAGATGCGTTAATAGAACGTGAAAGTCAGTGTTGGGTTTTAAATATACTTAAGTATCAAAACGTAAAAGTTAAAGGATAAATCATTTCAAATTATATTATGCAAACTAGAAGGCAATATTTTTTTTTAATTTACAGATAGCCAGAAGCACAGTCAACCACTCAGACATAATTTACAAACAAAGCATTTGTGTGTAGTGAGTCCCCCAGAACAGAGGCAGTAGGGATGACCCAGGGATGTTCTCTTGATAAGTGCATAATTAACTTTTTCCTGTCCTGCTAAGCATTCAAAATGTAACCACAACTTTTGTGTGTCAGGGAAAATGTATGGAGTAAAAACTACATTATTTTCTTTAGGAATGTAGTAAAGTAAAAGTTGTCAAATACCCCAAACTACTTTCAAGTATTTTTACACCAGATTTACCTTACCTGATGTGGCTGACCAGGTTCTCGCTCATATGGCGCTCCGCATTAGGGCAACCAGTAGGGTCCAGGACAATGGCAGAGTGGGTCGTGCGATTGACATACTAAATGCAACCGGTAATACCAAGTTATATCAAAATGGCCTCAATCATAACATATATTCAAGTGTAGTACTGTCTAATCGCTCACTAAATGGTCCATCTTGTGCAGTTTACCAAGAGTATCCAGTGGTAGTTTGCCACATTGCAAGCTCCAATCAAGCAACTGTGCTGCTTGATTGGAGCTCGCAATGTAGTAGGAAAACATGCTGAATGTAACAGTCACATTCCATTTACTCTTCTCCAATTCGTCATCCCTGCTGGAGTGTTTCTCAGACACTGTTGTAATTGGTCACCCTATTGAATAATGGTGACGGGCCTGCATTTTGTGCTCACTGATATACATTGTGCTCACTGATATACATAAAACCCTTGCTTAGTAAAATGGTCAACATTTTGACATACCAAAATAAGACGATCTAGAAACAAATAAGACGGACCTGTTGATCAACGGTAGATTGTTCTTCCTGGCGTTTGGCGGCTGTCTGGATATGCTCCTTGGTGGCACACTTATGGCCAGAGCGTTTTGCTCCCATATTCCTTGTCCTCAGCTTTATTGGCATAGCACTGTCCACACTTCCGCCAATGGCCAGTACAGCTGCCAGGCGGTGGACAACTCTAGACACTATCTGATGCAGAGCAGGGGCACGTCTCTGTTGGCAGCAGAGTAATGACGTGCTGCTTGTCTGAGAAGCCCTGGTAGAGGAATGATTGGGTGCTTGGCACCAGGAGGATTCGTCCTTTTGCCACAATCCCGGCCAAGTCCTCCGTTCCAGTTTCTGCCATGTCAAATATTTCCCGTGCCACACAGGACTGAATGCCTTCCGCAAAGGACACCATGTCGTCCTCCGTGGTAGGGGAAACTGATGGGCATTCGCCTGGAAAATTGCTCATGGCACTCAGGGGTCAGGTGGAAATTCCCTAGGCTACAGTAGCCCCCCCAGCACTTCCCCCAAGGCATTGGTGTTGAGTTGGAAGAGTAGATAAATTGGTTTATCTACTCTGACCTTCCTCCAACCAACCAATGCCTCGAGGACAGCATTGAAGCTCTCTGAGCAGTTGTTGGTAATTCCGTCTGACTGGATGCCCAAGCTATTTAGCACACGAGGTGCGCTCCTGTCCATGGCGTCGGACAGCGACTGATGAAAATAAGCCTCAATCGGGGCTCCAGTGGACACACTCTCCAGTGTGCATTCGTAGTCACTCCTTGATGGCCTGCTGGTTATCGGCCACAACTTGGAAACCCTCTGACCCCATCTTATGCTTCACATTGTTTGAGATGTGGTTCCAGCAATTGACAATCCTGGCTTGCGGCAGCACAGACTGGATTACTCCCTCAACAGCCGCGTCACGGTCTGTGCAGAAGATTGCTGTTAGTTGGGGAAGGAGTGAAAGGATGGTGCGAAATAACTGATTTTCCATGTGCCTGAAGGACGGGTGCCTCTTGAAACGCTACGTGACGGAAAACAAGGGGTGAAACATAATTGCCCAGGTCAAACGTGGTGTCACAGTGAAAAGCATTTGCTTTTAATGACTGCCTTGGCCTCGTCAACCATTTCTGGTGCTGCCACCACCAGAAGGGTTGCGGGTCGAGTCTCCATATGGGTGACAAATCCGGAGAGAATGTCACCCATATGTGTTGCCACCAACTCATCCCGGTCCAAAACAGTGACGTCTCTTGCTCGACGAATTGTGTTCTTCACTTGTGCCAAGTTGCGAGGTTGGTACACTGGCATGAATGATGCATTTGGGGGTGGTGGTGTGTTATTGGTCATGAGTATACTTTGCCAGGTGTTTCAGTCTTTCGCCTGGACATTTCATCTATAATTGAGGGAGCCGATCGGATGAAACCCCTTGCTTGCTTCTGTGGGTGTGGGGGACAGCGGGAACCAAAGTAGTGTATTAGCACAGTATGATGCTGATGCAGCAAATCGTACTCCCTTTTTTGGAGCCCTGGTGATTCCTTCCCTGCATAGTACCGCACCCTTAGTTTTGGTGAACAGCGAGGAAGACTGGGATCCCTTTTGAATCCATTGCTTTTGCTCCGCCTTCCAGTCCTCACATGAGGAACTACCCGCAAACATTGTCTCCAGGCTTTGGGTGGGATACGTTAGCGGGATCAACCGTTAATTTCAGTTGCCTGTGCTGGTGTTCAAGGCAGCAGGCGTGTGGTGTATACTTGGAAATCTGGGAGACGGGGGGGGGGGGGGGGGGGGGGTTGCGTAGAGTAGACAATGATAGCTTCGGGTGTTTTACCTTTCCAGTTCAATGACCAGCACAGAAAATAAGCAATTTTCCTGATGGTAGCCCACTGCTGTAACATTGTCTGGGAGGCCTAGTCTTTTTAACAACTGAGGCAATGTCATTAAAAGTTGGGGCCCTCTTTCTTTTTGGCATTCTGATAAGGAAAATTACTTTGGGAAAAGTATGGCGATGACAAGTTTTTTTCCAGACAGTTAACGGCTAACTATATAGAAAAATGACCCCTAGTGCTTCAAAAAGTTGACCAAGCCAGATTGGGGTCCATTCAGAATTAAATTGAGACCGGTTTACATAATACATCAGTTACTTAATTTTGAATGGAAATAATCAGTATGCAGAATTTGACATGGGTTGAAAAAAATAGAACCATATCCCCCGTAATCAATGATAATTTCTAAGTACATGATTTGCACAATCATGGATTACTTCCAGGGAGGTTGGAATTGCGCTATTACTCAAGCAGTGGGCTGCAGGCATAATCGACATAAGCAGTAGCTAGGGGTCCACCGACCATTGATAAATAAACAGTCGTGTTTTGTTGGAATAGTAAAATTCACAAGGGGAAATTTCATTATTTGGTTGTCCAGCAAATGAGTGTCACATACACGTTATTGCATTTTTTTTATTTTTTATTAATTCCTAACAATACAAAAAACACAATCCTAAAAATGTACAGTGGAAGTTAGCCAAATGCATGTAAACTCAGTTTTTCCAGATTCCTGACAATCCGAGTAAGTTGGGATGGTGTTCTTCGGCTTGCAAGCCTCCCCCTTTTCCTCCAAACATAGATGGTCATTATGTTCAAACAGTTACATTTGTGTTTCATCAGACCAGAGGACATTTCTCCAAAAAGTACAATCTTTGTCCCCATATGCCGTTGCAAACCGTAGCCTGGCTTTTTCATGGCAGTTTTGGAGCAGTGACTTCTTCCATGCTGAGCGGCCTTTTAGGTTATGTCGATATAGGACTGGTTTTACTGTGGATAGGTATTTTTGTGCCTGTTTCCTCCAGCATCTTCACAAGGTCCTTTGCTGTTCTGGGATTGATTTTCACTTTTTGCACAAGTACATTCAACTCTAGGAGACAGAACGTGTCTGCATGACGGCTGCGTGGTCCCATGGTGCTTATGGTACATATGAACGCGGTACCTTCAAGCGTTTGGAAATTGCTCCCAAAGATGAACCAGACTTGTGGAGGTCTCCAAATTTTTTTCTGAGGTCTTGGCTGATTTCCTCTTTCTTCAAAGAGGCAGTTTGAAGGTAGGCCTTGAAATACATCCACAGGTACACCTCCAATAGGCTAATTGACATAATTTGAGTCAATCAGAAGCTTCTAAAGCCATGGCATTTTCTGGAATTTTCCAAGCTATTTAAAGGCACAGTCTACTTAGTGTAAGTGAACTTCTGACCCACTGGAATTGTGATACAGTGAATTATAAATTGGAAAAAATACTTATGTCATGCACAAAGTAGATGTCCTAACCGACTTGCCAAAACTATAGTTTGTTAACCTGTCTGGGAACACCTCGCCAACAGCCAATGAAAATGCAGGACGCCAAATACACAACAAATCTCATAAATCAAATTTCTCAAACATACAAGTATTAGGCACCATTATAAAGATACAATTTTCGTTAATCCAGCCACAGTGGCTGATTTAAAAAAAAAAAAATGCTTTACAGCGAAAGCTCCACAAACGATTGTTAGGTCACCACTAAATCACAGAAAAACCCAGCCATTTTTCCAGCCACAAAAAGAAGAGAAAATTAATCACTAACCTTTGATCTTCATCAGATGACACTCATAGGACTTCATGTTACAAAATACATAGTTCATATCCAAAAATCTAATTTTACATTGGCGGGTTATTTCAGTAGTTCCAAAACATGCAGGGATTTTACAGAAATACTCATAAATGTTGATGAAAATACGTGTTATACATGGAAATATAGATTAATGCAACCGCTGTGTCAGATTTCAAAAAAACTTTACGGAAAAAGCATAATCACTCAGACCCCAAAACAACCAAAATAAATATCCGCCATGATGCGCAGTCAACATTAGTCAGAAATAGCATTTTAAATATTCACTTCCCTTTGATCTTCATCAGAATGCACTCCCAGGAATCCCAGTTCCACAATAAATGTTTATTTATGTCAAACTTCTTTTGTTAGGGCGTTTGGTAAACAAATCCAAACACGCTTTCAGGTCCAGCCGAACGTCGGACGAAAAGTTTTATATTACAGGTTATAGAAATTTGTCAAACTAAGTACAGAATCTTTAGGATGTTTTGATCCTAAATGTTCCAACCGGAGAATTTTGTCTGTAGAAAAGCAATGGAACGAGAGCTACCTCTCACGTAAATGCGCATGACTGAGATCGAGGCTGCTGCCAGACCTCTGACTCAATCCCCTCTTATTCGCCCCCACTTCACAGTAGAAGCCTGAAACAACGATCTAAAGACAGTTGACATCTAGTGGAAGCCTTATGAAGTGCAACATGACCAATATCCCACTGTGTATTCGATAGGGGCTGAGTTCAAAAACTACAAACCTCAGATTTCCCACATCCTGTTTGGATTTTTTCTCAGGTTTTTGCCTGCCATATGTGTTCCGTTATACTCAAAGACATAATTCAAACAGTTTTAGAAATGTCAGTGTTTTCTATCCAAATCTACTAATAATATGCATATATTAGCATCTGGGACTGAGTAGGAGGCAGTTATTATTTCAATCACTCATGTGGGTATATACAGTATATACAAAACTGAGTACACCCTTTCATGTGACAACACTGAAGAAATGACACTGCAATGTAAAGTAGTGAGTAGTTAGGGTTGCGTCAATCGAATCTGGTATCAGGATAAATATGATGAGTCACCGCATTGTATGCTATGTATTTTTTATTGGCTAAGCAATAAGTGGTAAATGTATATTTAAATGCAATTTTCGTATATACGGACTCTCTGTCCCACCTCGCAGGGCAAACTGAGAATGGACTTGTTCCTGACAAAGATATTATAATATACTCTTGACAGAGGGTTTAGACTGACCAAGCCTATCGTTGATTGTTGGCGAAGAGCTGGTCCCAGCCCCCGGGCGCTCCAGCGGTCATTCGTTGTAGTTGTGTAGAATATAGTTATCAGGCACCTGGCTCCTGTTACCTAACAAA
This sequence comes from Oncorhynchus mykiss, assembly GCF_013265735.2. Classification (NCBI taxonomy): domain Eukaryota; kingdom Metazoa; phylum Chordata; class Actinopteri; order Salmoniformes; family Salmonidae; genus Oncorhynchus; species Oncorhynchus mykiss. Next base: position 36,275,557 of record NC_048592.1, on the reverse strand, counting down.
ATACAATTTGTTCTCCCAACTCATTGCACAGTTCCTGTCTTCATGTTATTCTGTATTTTTCCATCATGAGAAAGGCCCATGGCCCTGAAAACTGTTAACAATGTCTCAAGTCAGCTATGTTGCATAATACATATATCCACACAAGCCAACAGCAGATAATATTCAATCACATATATGGTAACAGGTTATAGTGCATAACACAGAATCCTCACAGTTGGTGGTGAGCGAACTTGTCCAACAAAACTATAGGATTTATTTGTCTTAAGGGGGAAGTTGTTGCAGCCTTTGGTTTTTCCATTTAACATATAGCTCATTAGCACGTAGGGCGCACCGATTGGTATCACCTCCTTAGTCAGTATGTGTTACACCTGTGCTGGCTGTCATGTCATTAGTGGGAAGGTGTTTCATCTGTGCTGGCACATGTGCAATTTGAGTGGCAGGCTAGGCTCAGTGCTCCAGTTGTCTTGACAGATGGAGGGCTAACACCTTTTTAGCTCCCCATTTTTATTTCAAGAGAAACCTTGATCCGATTTTTCATTTTGTTCCAACTTTTTGGTTTGCTTCCTGTCATTAAGTGTGGCATTGGCTTTCCTTTTGTTTGCCTCTGGGCAAATTCAATGGCTTTTAGGTTCCAGTCATTGTTGCCCATCAACTTTCAGTGGACACCCGAATGTGACTCACCACCTGGATTCGGTCTTATGTAGCGAAATGGTGTTTCTAACATTGGATAAAAGTAGACAACTTTTTTAGCTCTATCATTCACTACTGCATTTGAAGAAATATGGGAAAGTAATTTTGCTTTGAAAGTTGATCCACTTGTAATGTTATGTAGTAAAGAGCTCTTTGTCTACACCCATTCAGCATCGCCAACTCCTCAGTAAGGAAAGTAGCTATTGGCTGTCCTAAAAGTCGCTAGAAGTCGCTAAATGACTTCATCACCTAATTGGCCATGTAATTGTGATGAATGCTGTAGGAGAGAGGAATAACGTCGTGGGAGAGACTGAGTAAAAACACCCTAAATATGTTTCAAACTACAGAGAGTGGCACACACAGCGAATAAGAACCAGATATTTGAGGCCATACACCTACTTCAGCACTTTATGGACACCATTGTTAATCCTGGTAATAAGAGGCATTGTCAGTCCCTATCCCCAGGAGTTTATTTTTTAAGATAACACTTCTCGAGGAAACCCACAACAGCACGGGTTATAGATTTGGCATCTCCTCCCTACAATTCAAGCCCCAGAAATGTTGATACAATTGTCTGCTTGGTGTCAAAGTACCTTATAACAACCCCCAGGTACTTAAACACTTACATCCGTGGACTCATCGAGGATGAAATGCTGGTCACCCACATCTGTGACCAACTTTTTCAGAAGGTATGGTTCTAGAAAACCATTAATAATTTCTGTGCACTTTGTCCTGTGCATTTTGAAGTGGGTAGCAGCAGTGGAGTCTGAGAAAGCAGCTCTACATGCTTCTCCAATATGATCACATGCCAGCATGGAACAGTGTTCAGCGATAGCTAATGCCATGGTGGCCTCAGGCTTTTTTTTATTTTAAACGGCAGCTTGTTTTGTGTGGAACTGTTATAAGCATATGTTTGGCGTAGAAATCAGCCTTAAAATACAGGCAGTATGCCCATGTATCATCTCCAATAAACGGCTTCAACCAGCCTTTGAATTCAGGGTTTGATTCCCACTCCTTTCTGTATTTTTCAGTGTACAGTTTAGTCAATAAAAAGATCACTGACCATTTCGAATCCCACCATACCTTCTCCGCTGTGCAAACTGGCTTCCGAGCCGGTCACGGGTGCACCTCAGCCACGCTCAAGGTACTAAACGATATCATAACCGCCATCGATAAAAGAGTATTGTGAATCCGTCTTCATCGACCTGGCCAAGGCTTTCGACTCTGTCAATCACCGTATTCTTATCGGCAGACTCAATAGCCTTGGTTTTTCTGACGACTGCCTTGCCTGGTTCACCAACTACTTTGCAGACAGAGTTCAGTGTGTCAAATTGGAGGGCATGTTGTCCGGACCTCTGGCAGTCTCTATGGGGGTACCACAGAGTTCAATTCTCGGGCTGACTCTTCTCTATATATCAATGATATCGCTCTTGCTGCGGGAGATTCCATGATCCACCTCTACGCAAACGACACCATTCTGTATACTGGCCCTTCCTTGGACACTGTGCTAACTAACCTCCAAACGAGCTTCAATGCCATACAACACTCCTTCCGTGGCCTCCAACTGCTCTTAAACGCTAGTAAAACCAAATGCATGCTTTTCAACCGTTCGCTGCCCGCACCCGCCCGCCCGACTAGCATCACCAGCCTGGACGGTTCCGACCTAGAATATGTGGACAACAAAAATACCTAAGTGTCTGGCTAGACTGTAAACTCTCCTTCCAAACACAAATTAAACATCTCCAATCCAAAATCAAATCTAGAATCGGCTTTCTATTTCGCAACAAAGCCTCCTTCACTCACGCCGCCAAACTTACCCTAGTAAAACTGACTATCCTACCGATCCTTGACTTCGGCAATGTCATCTACAAAATAGCTTCCAACACTCTACTCAGCAAACTGGAAGCAGTCTATCACAGTGTCATCCGTTTTGTTACCAAATCACCTTTCACCACTGCGACCTGTATGCTCTAGTCGGCTGGCCCTCGTCATCTATAAATCTATGCTAGGTAAAGCTCCGCCTTATCTCAGTTCACTGGTCACGATAACACCCGCTCGTAGCACATGTTCCAGCAGGTATATCTCACTGATCAAAGCCAACACCTTCCAGTTCTCTGCTGCCAGTGACTGGAACGAATTGCAAAAATCGCTGAAGTTGGAGACTTATTTCCCTCCAACTTTAAACATCTATCTGAGCAGCTAACCGATCACTGCAGCTGTAAATAGCCCACCCAATCTACCTACCTCATACCATACTGTTCTGCTCTTTTGCACACCAGTATCTCTACTTGCACATCATCTGCTCAATTATCACTCCAATGTTAATCTGCTAAATTGTAATTATTCGCTCCTATGGCCTATTTTTTGCCTACCTCATGCCTTTTTGCACATACTGTATAGACTTTATTTTCTCTACTGTGTCATTGGCTTGTTTATTGTTTACTCCATGTGTAACTCTTGTCTGTCACACTGCTTTGCTTTATCTTGGCCAGGTCGCAGTTGCAAATGAGAACTTGTTCTCAACTAGCCTACCTGCTAAAAATAAAATAAATAAAAGACTGACATGAGCTAGCCAGCTAGATGTTTAGCTTATGTCAGAGGCACACACACAGTGGACAGCAGTCGCTAGATGTGTCGCTAGAAGTCTGAATACTCGCTAAATATAACGACAAAGTTGCTAAGTTGGCAACACTGCGTTCACACCCTCTTACAGTTTTTTTTATGTATTGCTAAAGCACGATTTTCAAAACAGGGCCTGTGTTTTCAAAACACTACACACAACCACACACCCAATTAGCAAAACACTACAGACTACAGAATTAAACACTCTTGTAAAACCTATACATTTCTTTTTAAAAACCACACTTTGTTACCATATGAAACACACACGTTTCACATTACTATATTCTGTTTGCACGAGTTACACTCTGCTGTGATAAACCTAAAACACTTTTCACTTCTACTTCCCTATGATTAGAGTAGGTTACTATCAACAAAGTACAAATAATGTAAATTCACCAAACACTACAAGACCAATGTTGCGGACTGAAGAAACTCTTATTTCTCAATGTTGACATGGAGATTCATAATACTGTAACCAAACGTCACTTTACGTATTGTAAGTTAAAAAATTGTTTTTTAATATATATCTCTTCACCTAGCTGGATCTGGCCAGAGAATTTCATCAACATCGCAGGCAATGTTGTCATTAGCAAGAGACCTTGGAAAGAAACGTCTTGAATGACGAATCCATCCTTGCATTGCTGCTACCTCCATCTGGTCACAGGCCTCCTCCATGGCTTGGATGAGGGGTACCTCAGCCTGGAGACGGAGATCATATACCTTCCACCGCCATGCCGAGAAACTCTTCTATAGGGTTGAGGAATGGAGAGTATGGTGGAAGATATAGGACGGTGAAATGTGGATGTTGCTGAAACCAGTTCTGAACCAGAGCAGAGCGGTGCAAAGACACATTGTCCCAGACAACAATGAATTGCATATGATCGATATGTTGTGCAATTGGTCCAAGAATGTAAGTATGAGTGTTGTGTTGTAAGGGCCCATATGGGCATGGCGGTGGAGGACCCCATTCTGTGTAATGGCTGCACAGTGTTAAATTACCCCCACGTTGCCCTGGGACATTGACTATAGCCCTGTGGCCAATGATGTTTCTTCCCCTCCGTGTTCTCGTCAGGTTGAACCCAGCCCCATCTACGTAAATTAACTCATGCTGGATCTCCTCTCCATCCATTCGTAAAACTCTCTGAAAAACAGTGTCGACCTAGTATACATATTACAGTACAGTAAAAGATTGAGACAGTATGCAAGACCACACTGCTAAAGTGAATACATACCTCTGCATAATCATGCGTGCCAGTGTTGATGAGACCTGATGGATATCGTTGAAAATGGCGTGGTTATTGACAATGTTAGCTTGGAGCTGCTTGAGTATTATAGTAAACATGGTTTTGGCCAACAATCTCCCTCTCTTGCTGTTCTGTGAACATAGGAGACCTTCCCCCTTGTCGTCCCTGACCCTCAATCCTATGTAGGAAAAAAAAAACAGTATACAATAGTACAGTAATTTCACATGAAAAGGTAACAGAAGTGCTGATAGTGCATAGAATACAGTACTGTAAGCAGTTACTGGAACCGTGCAGATGTTTTTGATATGAGGATATTTTTACAATACCTATTTTTCAGTCAATGTTCTCATCACACTTGCCACTGTATATCGGCTTAGATTTGGCTGTACTTGCAGTCCAGCCTCCCTCAGTGTCAGGCCGTGGTTGACAACTTGGTCAACCAGTGTTGCGCGGATCTCATTTGTCAGATTCGGTCCTCTTTGAGCACCTTGTCTTCCTCCTTGTCCCCTTCCTCCTACTCCTCGTCCCCCTCATTCTCCTCCTCTTCCTCTGACTCTTTCCATTGTGCTTATACACCTGATTGGTGTGTCTACAATTAAGCAAACGAGTGTTTGCACACCTGATGACTGTGTTGAACCAATTGGTTGGACGGTGTGGTAATTTGACAGTGCTTTGGTTTTGCAAGGACATGACTTCATGATACATTACACACAAAAATCTATGTCAAGTATGTCTAGTGTTTTGCAAATCACTGTGTGTAGAGTTTTGCAACAAGTGTGAGGTTGACAATGTGCTTATAATTGTGCAAATATGGGATGATGTTTTGCTTCTTGAGTGTAAGGTTTCGCTAATAGTGTACTACTTTTAATTTTAGTGTGTAAGCAAACCAAAAAAACTAAGCTTTAGCCCCATCAATCTCGTTTCGCTATTAGAGGGCACACCTGACGCTCTGGCCAATTATTTGTTTACCTCTGGAAAATATGAAAACGGCCTAACCAGCAACAATTTCATTACGCTTTTTTGCAGACGTTTACTGAATCGGGTCACAAGTGAGTGTCTTTGTTAGATCCCCCTTATGTTTGAGTGACATTTGGTTTCCTTGCTGGGGAACGTAACAATATGAACACTGGAAGCAGTAAAAATGTACACATGCATTTCAATACTTACGTGTAGGTCAAAATCAGGATAGAGCTCACCCAGGGCATCCTGCGACCAGCTCGACACCTTACACCGAGGGCACTCAAGGGCCATGAGATACCAACCCTTGATGTCCAAGACCCTCCGGATAGTCTAGTATACCCTAGCCTTGGTGAGGGCGGCGTTATACCCAGGTTGGGTGCATGTCAGCTTGAATGCCCACAATCGAATGGGCATCCAGAGGAGCAACGGACATGCGAAGGGGCCGGGTGATGCGGGTGGCTAATTGTAGACCAGCTGGGGTTGGGGAGGGTACCACCACAGATGCAAGTCTAATGAATTTGGACCTACCCGAGCGGCTCCAGATAAACAGCCTCCAGTCGATCCACTGCTGCTACTTGTTGCGAGTTTCCTGCCAGTTTCTGGAAGCAGTAGCTACATTTAAGAGTGAAAACTTCTAGAAACGGAAGATTAACTTTCCAGTATGACCCAATACAACATTCTTGGGCAGGCCGGGGGCAAGGTTCAGTATGTAGTATTCTTGCACATATAGTTGAAGTTTACATACGCCAAATACACAAACTCAGTTTTTCACAATTCTTGACATTTAATCCTAGTAAAAATTCCCTGTCTCAGGTCAGTTACAATAACCATTTTATTTTAAGAATGTGAAATGTCAGAATAACAGTAGTGATTTTATTTCAGCTTTTACATTCCCAGTGGGTCAGAAGTTTTGCATTGCCTTTAAATTGTTTATACTTGCGTACTATTGTTTGTACAGATGAAAATGGTATTTGGAAATTGTTCCCAAGCATGAACCAGACTTGTGGAGGACTACCATTTTATTTAGGTTTTCCCATGATGTCAAGCAAAGAGGCACCGAGTTTTTGAAGGTAGGCCTTGAATTACATCCACAGGTATATCATTTTCTGGAATTTTCCAAGCTGTTTAAAGGCACAGTCAACTTAATGTATGTCAACTTCTGACCCACTGGAATTGTGATACAGTGAAATAATCTCTAACCAATTGTTTCAGTCATGCACAAAGTAGATGCCCTAACCGACTTGCCAAAACTATAGTTTGTGTGGTTGAAAAACGAGTTTTAATGACTCCGACCTAAGTTTATGTATACTTCCGACTTCAACTGTACATTGACATGGAGTTTCTTACCCAATGTACCTTCCTTTGTCTGATTTTTAAGGTTACATTACCCAAGGTTGTCTGTCAGAATCCAAAACTTGATTTAAAAATGTCAGTATGACAGTTTTCAACTTCTACGGCCATAATGACCAGTTCTGCATCGTCAAGGCCCTCTTCTCATTCAGCCACTCCACAACAGTTTTGTCTCCCCCAGCACAGAAGTGCTGTCCCTTGCACTGGCTGTGGCCAAATTGGTTTTCTTTTAGGCTTGCCACATATCCTTCAGGGGATAGCAATAGGAAAGCAACCTCCTTTCCTGACAGGTTCATGACCAGCCTTTTGTCATCTGTGGACCTGGTCAGGCTTTTTACAAGGGTGGAAGCCAATATGGATGGCTGAATTTCAGGTGTGTTTGTGGGGGGGGGTTAACAACCTTCCGATTTGAGCTGGTATCGGCTTCTTGTCTACAGAGGGACAAATGTTGATTATATTTACATGTTATTTGAACAAAAGCATATTTTTTTATTTTAACTTAAACAATACAACTTAAGATGAACTCATTTTAAATATAAGAACTCACCTTCGGAGAACTGCCTGTTTTTAGAACTGGAGGACACCATGGACGGCTACATTTCAGGTGTAGAGGTGGTTCTTTGTATTTTCCAACAAGCCACTGTGTGCTCCTCTTTCCCTCATCTGCGTTTTTATTCTATCACACCCCAGCTGGGGCCTTATCTGCTGGTCCTTTTTCCAAATATATTGTTGGACAGCACGCATTCTTGTCCCAGTCAAGGTGTTAAGCTGCCTTATCCAGCCTATGTAGCTGTCGATAACAAAATATTCAGATGCATAAAAAGTTGTTCATATAAAAATTACCTTCTTTGTTTACGTTCTGTGGAGTTAGACTGCATTGGTCACAGTCCCAAAGCCAGCCCTCTGTAAAGCTATATCCAGTAGTAGATCTTAGGAAACTGGGACTATCCTGAACTTCAAGTGAAGGTGTGCAGCAACCAATCAAAGATCGTAGGGGGCTGATCTCCCTGCTATCACCTCATGTCTGAGTAGAAACAAACAAATTAGATTAAAAAAAGAAACATCACGTTAATGAGAAATACACTCATGGCTTTGTGTGAAGTGAGTTAGTGCGATTAGAACAAGGTGCAGCTGTAACGGTTTTCTTTAGGCGAAGTAGAGTCGGACCAAAATGCAGCGTGGTTGTTATTCATGGTTTTTTAATGAAGGAAAACTATACATGAATAAACTACAAAACAATGAAATGTGAAAACCTAAACAGTCCTATCTGGTGCAAACACAGAGACAGGAACAATCACCCACAAACACACAGTGAAACCCAGGCTACCTAAATATGGTTTCCAATCAGAGACAATGACTAACACCTGCCTCTGATTGAGAACCATATCAGGCCAGACATAGAAATAGACAAACAAGACATCCAACAGAATGCCCACTCAGATCACACCCTGACCAACCAAAACATAGAAGCAAACTATGGTCAGGGTGTGACTGTAGTACCCCCCCCCCAAGGTGCGGACTCCGGCCGCAAAACCTGAACCTATTGGGGAGGGTCTGGGCGGGCATCTGTCCGCGGTGGCGGCTCTGGTGCTGGACGTGGCCCCCACTTCACCGTAGTCTTAGTCCCCCACCTTGCCCGCTTCCGTGGCCTCCTAGCCACGGCGACCCTACTTAATGACACAGGACTGAGGGGCAGCTCGGGACTGAGGGGCAGCTCGGGACTGAGGGGCAGCTCGGGACTGAGGGGCAGCTCGGGACTGAGGGGCAGCTCGGGACTGACTGGCGGATCTGGAGGATCCTGGCTGCTCCCTGCTGACTGGCGGCTCTGGCTGCTCCCTGCTGACTGGCGTCTCTGGCTGCTCCCTGCTGACTGGCGGCTCCGGCTGCTCCCTGCTGACTGGCGGCTCCGGCTGCTCCCTGCTGACTGGCGGCTCCGGCTGCTCCCTGCTGACTGGCGGCTCCGGCTGCTCCCTGCTGACTGGCGGCTACGGCTGCTCCCTGCTGACTGGCGGCTCCGGCTGCTCCCTGCTGACTGGCGGCCCCGGCTGCTCCCTGCTGACTGGCGGCCCCGGCTGCTCCCTGCTGACTGGCGGCTCCGGCTGCTCCCTGCTGACTGGCGGCTCCGGCTGCTCCCTGCTGACTGGCGGCTCCGGCTGCTCCCTGCTGACTGGCGGCTCCGGCTGCTCCCTGCTGACTGGCGGCTCCGGCTGCTCCCTGCTGACTGGCGGCCCCGGCTGCTCCCTGCTGACTGGCGGCTCCGGCTGCTCCTTGCAGACTGGCAGCTCCTTTCAGACTGGCAGCTCCTTGCAGACTGGCAGTTCTGAACAGGCGGGAGACTCCGGCAGCGCTGTAGAGGAGGAAGGCTCTGGCAGCGCTGGACAGGCGAGGCGCACTGTAGGCGTGGTGCTGGCACTGGTGGTACTGGGCCGAGAACACACACAGGAAGCCTGGTGCGGGGAGCTGCCACCGGCTGGTGCGTGGAGGTGGTACTGGGTACACCGGACTGTGCAGGCGCACTGGAGCTCTTGAGCACCGAGCCTGGCCAACCTTACCTGGTTGAATGCTCCTGGTCGCCCTGCCAGTGCGGCGAGGTGGAATAGCCCACACTGGGCTATGCAGGCGAACCGGAGACACCGAGCGCAAGGCTGGTGCCATGTAAGCCGGCCCAAGGAGACGCACTGGAGACCAGCTGCGTAGAGCCGGCTTCATGGCACTTGGCTCAATGCTCACTCTAGCCCGGCCGATACACGGAGCTGGAATGTACCGCACCGGGCTATGCACCAGCACTGGGGACACCGTGCGCTCCACAGCATAGCACGGTGCCTGCCCGGTCTCTCTAGCCCCCCGGTAAGCACAGGAAGTTTCATACTTCATACTCTCTTCCCCCTTCATGGTTGAGTTTTTGAAGCGTCCCTGCAGGACTCGGTTCTGGAACCTCTCGGGGTAGGAGACAGCCACCATGTCTCTCTCTGGAAGATTTTCCCAGAGTCATGATCTCCCCAGCAGCCTCACCAGACTCTTGTCCAGGTATTCACCAACCCCATCAATTCCTATGTACTCCTGGAAATAGAGTAATGGGCAAGGGTTGGCTTAATAGTTATGAATGGAAAGAAACTTAAGCAATCTGAGCTGTTTAGGATGTAGAACACCTACTACTCATTCAAGGATTCCGCTTTTATTTTTTACTATTTTCTACATTGTAGAATAATAGTGAAGACAACTATGAAATAATACATGGAATCACGTAGTAACCAAAAAAGTGTTAAACAAATCAAAAAATAAGGTTCTTCAAATAGCCACCCTTTTGCCTTGATGACAGCTTTGCACACTCTTGGCATTCTCAACCAACTTCACCTGGAATGCTTTTCCAACAGTCTCGAAGGAGTTCCCACATGCTGAGCACTTGTTGGCTGCTTTTCCTTCACTCTGCAGCCTTCCTGAGTGGTAGGAGACTCGTCGAGGCCTTGCAAGGAGATGGTGGGGTTATCCACCTCTCTCAGGTTGTCCCGTCTGGGACATCTGGGTCCTTACCGGGGTTTGACTCCAGCTTCTGGTTGCCATCGGTCTGAGAGAACAGATGCTCAACCCCAATGAGTTCCCCTTAAACAGAGAGACAGCAAAAAAAGAGACCCATTTCAACAATGTGGATCCACATGCGCAGCGCAAAACAGGCAGGTTGGTCACGTCCTTGCTCTTGTTGGTCTAGAGGCTGACACCAGGGGGGTCCTGAATGTAGACCAGCTGTCGTCTCTGGGTCTGCCAGATGGCCTGCATCATGTCACGGTCCAGGAGCCGGATGCCCATGTCTCCAGGAGCCACTCCGATGAGACGCTCGGTGTGTGTGGCGACGACAGTACCAAGCCATCTCCTTGGAGCTGATCCTCTTCATCACCTGGGCATTGCTGAGCCCAATTGATGTGGCTCTCCTTCAGCTCCCCTCGCTTGGTCTCCCGAAGGCGCAACAATATGCAGAAGGGGAGCCGCTACATAAAGAGAGCATACAGAGGATGGTTCTCTGTGGTCACTCCCCCAGCAAAACGACGGATGAGGTGCCACACATCCTGTCGGATTGATGAGCTCATGCCACTGGCTGAACATGCCGGCCCCTTGCCCGTCAGGATCCCAGTCGACATGGAGGTGCCACTCCAGCTCTACTATAGCGCTGTCGGTGAGGACTGTAATGAGCACCTGGCTGTATTCATTGCCCATGCTGCTGTCCCGTGTGCTGCCCAGCTAGTTTAGATCAGAGCTGTTCAGGAAGCAGACAGCCCTTTCCTCCTTTTGTGGCAGGACTGAAATGCACTGGAAATGTTTTTGGGGGATTTGGGACATTGCCATCATACAAACTGAGACAGCAGACTTTGAAAATTAATATTTGTGTCATTCTCAAAACTTTTGGCCACGGGCCTCCCGGGTGGCGCAGTGCTAACTGTGCCACCAGAGACTGGGTTCACGCCCAGGCTCTGTTCCAGCCGGCCGCGACGGGGAGGTCTGTGGGGCGACGCACAATTGGCCTAGCGTCGTCTGGGTTAGGGAGGGCTTGGCCGGTAGGGATATCCTTGTCTCATCGTGCACCAGCGACTCCTGTGGCAGGCAAGGCGCAGTGCGCGCTAACCAAGGTTACCAGGTGCACGGTGTTCCTGGTGCGGCTGGCTTCCGGGTTGGATGCGCACTGTGTTAAGGAGCAGTGCGGCTTGGTTGGGTTGTGTATCGGAGGACGCATGACTTTACACCTTCGTCTGTCCCGACCCCGTACGGGAGTTGTTGATGAGACAATATAAGTAGCTACTAAACAATTAGATATCACAAAATTGGGGAGAAAAACGGAGTAAAAATTCAACAAACAAAAAAATATACCCTGCTCAAGTAAATAAAGGGAATACTAAAATAACACAGCCAAGATTCTTATTAAATACTTTTTTCTTTACATAGTTGAATGTGCTGACAACAATCACACAAAGATTATCAATGGAAATCAAATGTATCAACCCATGGAGGTCTGGATTTGGAGTCACACTCAAAATTAAAGTGGAAAACCACACTACGGGCTGATCCAACTGATGTAATGTCCTTAAAACAAGTCAAAATGAGGCTCCGTAGTGTGTGTGGCCTCCACGTGCCTGTATGACCTCCCTACAACGCCTGGGCATGCTCCTGATGAGGTGGCGGATGGTCTCCTGAGGGATCTCCTCCCAGACCTGGACTAAAGCATCCGCCAACTCCTGGACAGTCTGTGGTGCAATGTGGTGGATGGAGCGAGACATGATGTCCCAGATGTGCTCAATTGGATTCAGGTCTGGGGAACGGGCGGGTCAGTCCATAGCATCAATGCCTTCCTCTTGCAGGAACTGCTGACACACTCCAGCCACATGAGGTCTTGCATTAGGAGGAACCCAAGGCCAACCGGACCAGCATATGGTCTCACAAGGGGTCTGAGGATCTCATCTCGGTACCTAATGGCAGTCAGGCTACCTCTGGCGAGCACATGGAGGCGGCCCCCCAAAGAAATGCCACCCCACACCATGACTAACCCATCGCCAAACCGGTCATGCTGGAGGATGTTGCAGGCAGCAGAACGTTCTCCACGGCGTCTCCAGACTGTCACGTCTGTCACATGTGCTCAGTGTGAACCTGCTTTCATCTGTGAAGAGCACAGGGCGCCAGTGGCGAATTTGCCAATCTTGGTGTTCTCTGGCAAATGCCAAACGTTCTGCACAGTGTTGGGCTGTAAGCACAACCCCCACCTGTGGACGCCGGGCCCTCCTACCACCCTCATGGAGTCTGTTTCTGACCGTTTGAGCAGACACATGCACATTTGTGGCCTGCTGGAGGTCATTTTGCAGGGATCTGGCAGTGCTCCTCCTGCTCCTCCTTGCACAAAGGCGGAGGTAGCGGTCCTGCTGCTGGGTTGTTGCCCTCCTACGGCCTCCTCCACGTCTCCTGATGTACTGGCCTTTCTCTTGGTAGTGCCTCCATGCTCTGGACACTACGCTGACAGACACAGCAAACCTTCTTGCCACAGCTCGCATTGATGTGCCATCCTGGATGAGCTGCACTACCTGAGCCACTTGTGTGGGTTGTAGACTCCGTCTCATGCTACCACTAGAGTGAAAGCACCGCCAGCATTCAAAAGTGACCAAAACATCAGCCAGGAAGCATAGGAACTGAGAAGTGGTCTGTGGTTACCACCTGCAGAACCACTACTTTATTGGGGGTGTCTTGCTAATTGCCTATAATTTCCACCTGTTTATTCCATTTGCACAACAGCATGTGAAATGTATTGTCAATCAGTGTTGCATCCTAAGTGGACAGTTTGATTTCACAGAAGTGTGATTGACTTGGAGTTACATTGTGTTGTTTAAATGTTCCCTTTATTTTTTTGAGCAGTGTGTGTGTGTGTGTATATATATATATATATATATATATATATATATATATATATATATCCACATTTTCTATCCTCATGATGCAATCTATTTTGTGAAGTGCACAGTCCCTCCTGCAGCAAAGCACCCCCACTTGATGCTGCCACCTCCGTGCTTCACGGTTGGGATGATGTTCTTCGGCTTGCAAGCCTCCCCCTTTTTGTTTCATCAGACCAGAGGACATTTCTCAAAGGTACAATCTTTGTCCCCATGAGCAGTTGCAAACCGTAGTCTGGCTTTATGGCGGTTTTGGAGCAGTGGCCTCTTCCTTGCTGAACGGCCTTTCAGGTTATGTCAATATGACTCGTTTTACTGTGGATATCGATACTTTTGTACCCGTTTCCTCCATATTCACAAGGTCTTGTGCTGTTGTTCTGGGATTGAGTTGCACTTTTCGCACCAAAGTACGTTCATCTCTAGGAGACAGAATGCGTCTCCTTCCTGAGCGGTATGACGGCTGCGTGGTCCCATGGTGTTTATACTTGCGCACTATTGTTTGTACAGATGAACGTGGTACCTTCAGGCGTTTTGGAAATTGCTCCCAAGGATGAACTAGACTTGTGGAGGTCTCCAATTTTTCCCAAGCAAAGAGGCACTGAGGTTGAAGGTTGGCCTTGAAATACATCCATAGGTACACCTCCAATTGACGTCAATTAGCCATGACATTTTCTGGAATTTTCCAAGCTGTTTAAAGGCACAGTCCGCTTCGCGTATGGAAACTTCTGACCCACTTGAATTATAAGTGAAAAATGACTTGTCATGCGCAAAGTAGATGTCTGAACCATAGTTTGTGGAGTGGTTGAAAAACTAGTTTTAATGTCTCTAATCTAAGCAGCTTCCCAAAATTTAAAAACGGGATAACAAATGAGTTTGACAGTTTTAGGCTCTCAATCTCTACTTTATTTATGAAAACAGAAAACAAATAATTAATTTAACTATTTACATTTTCAAACATTAAATGACCCTCCATGATGTGATCCTTGATGAGACCCAGCCATTCCACAGCAGTTTTGCCTCCCCCTGCACTGGCTGTGGCAATTATTTTATTTTAGGCTTGCCACATATCCTGCATGGGAAAGCAACAGGTAACCTCTTCCTGACAGGTTCATGACCAGCTTTTTGCAATTCTCCTCCTCTGTGGACCTGGTCAGGGGGAGGTCTTTTACAAGGGTGGAAGCAGCAGCAACTCTAGCATTAGGCTGAGTGCCGCTTAGCTGTCCTCTGGGCCCCCTTGTTGCTTCTGGATGGAGCTGACTTCAGGTTCTTGTCTACAGAGGGACACACATCGCACAAAGTAAAATTGCTGTAGTCAAACACACATATGAATTTAAGAGAACTCACCTTTGGGGGAGGCGCCTGCTCAGAACTGGGGGTCAACATGGATGGCTGAATTTCTGCCGTGTGGGGGGGGGTGGCTAACAACCTTCTGGTTGAAGCTGGTATTGGGTTCTTGTCTACAGAGGGACAAACAGTGTGGTGTGTTCAATAAGACACTAATGCCTACGTTGCTATATTTAATTATGAAGGCATTCATTTTTGGGGGGGTAATTGTTTTTCTTTCAAGTTGTATTGTTTAAGATTAACAACATTTTATTTACCTTTTTTTAAATATAAGAACTCACCTTCGGAGACCTGCCTGTTTTAGAACTGGAGGCCACCATGGACGGCTACATTTCAGGTGTAGAGGTGGGTGTTTGTATTTTCCAACAAGCCACTGTGCTCTCCTCTTTCACTCATCTGCCTTTTTATTCTGCCACACCCCAGCTGGGGCCTTTGGGCCTTAACTGCTGATCCTTTTTCCAAATATAGTGTTGGACAGCATGCATTCTTGTCCCAGGCAAGGTGTCAAGCTGCCTTATCCAGCCATGAAAACCTAAATAAATAATTAGCCGATATACACACACACACACAGTGGATAACAAATATTCAGATACATAAAGTTGTTTTCAAACAAGTTAACTTTGTTTACATTCTGTGGAGTTATAGACTGCGTTGGTCACAGTTCCAAAGCCAGCCCTCTGTAAAGCTCTATCCAGTAGTAGGTCTTGGAAACTGGGACTATCCCTGAGACTGTCCCAAACTTCAACAAGTGAAGGTCTGCAGCAACCAATCAGAGACTAGTGGGCGTCCGTAGGGGGTTGACTCCCTGCTGTCACCTCTTGTATCGATAGTTACCGGAGTTGTCAATTCTAGTTTTATGAGTGGAGCGGAGCCCCATAGTGGAGCTCTGCTCCTAGTGGTTTATCCCGCTGCCTAGGGAGCGAACAGCCTGTGAAAATTATGCACACACTTGCAGCCAATGGGAGTACAGGTGACCCTTCCTCCCATTATCTTCAGTGAGACTGGGGGTCGGCAGGACCTTAAGTCCTATGGGGCTTCACTCACAGAACTGGAGTTACAACTATATGTTCTATATAGGGAAGCTCTGCTCCTAGTGGTTTAAGGCGGAGCTCCACAATGTACTCCCCAAAGAGCCCAACACTTCCCACTTAATGAAAAGGTCGGGCCCAACAATGGAAACAGACTGTCACAATGTACTGCATCCTCAGCCTAATCCGCCCAGCCAATGACTGGAAAGCAGATAACAGAATGAGTCATTCTAATCCTGTACCAGCAGATCGTTGACCTCAACTGTCAATACTAAAGATTGGTCTAATAGTACTGTAACACCAGTTACAGGAACTATATCCCTAATCCTTCTGCCCAAACACACAGTCAGACCTGTGAGCAGGATATATAACACGACTCTACTGTGCCAGGAGTCATGTACAGTGGCTTGCGAAAGTATTCACCCCTCTCTGCCTTTTTCCTATTTTGTTGCCATACAACCTGGATTTGAAATAGATTTTGGTAGGGGTTGTGTTGATGTTCAATTACTGGAGAGTCGAGACCAAATCACGGACGCTGGACAGAGTGGATTTCAGTTGTAACAAAAGGCAGTTTTAATGAGTCAAAAGATATCTTGTCCTGCCGTTTTACGTGCACAGACCTAGTTCATATAACTCATTAAGTGAGTCAGGTGAAAAAGGGACCTAGACAAAGGTTATAACAGTTTTTATACATAGAATGATGTACGTGGAGTCTTGTGGTGGTCTTCTGACTGGTCCTGAAGAGATGGAGGCGGGCCTGCTCTACCCAGCAGGAGCCTCATTGGTGCACAGCAGAGTCTTGTTCTGAGCACCCGACCAGTAGAGGGGGTTGAGATGTGTGTTTATACAAGGAGATATTTGTGTATCTGGAAATCTGATACAGGAGAGCAGAGGGGGTCGTGAAAGAAGAGAACAGAGGGGGTCAGTTTTATGGCTGGGTGTATGTGTTCTTGCGATGGAATGTCTTTGTTTCCTGGGGTGGTAAGACAGAGCTGAGGGGGAGTAGTTTTATTGCTGGGTGAGTGAGCTGGTTCCTGTTTTAGCAGGGGTAAGTAAGATGACTTGAGTCAGGCGGTTTGGCTTGGCGCTGTATAATATATGAGCTATGTGTATGAATGTTATATATATATATATATATATATATATATATATGAAAGTTGTATCATTTGATTTACACATGCCCACCACTTTGAAGATAAATATTTTTTATTTTGAAACAAACAACATGTGTGCATAACTATTCGCCACCTTTTGGCAGCAATTACACCCCAAGAGACTTGTAGCTATGTCTATAAACTTGGCAAATCTAGCCGCTGGGAATGTTGCCCATTCTTCAAGACCAATCTGGATGGGTTCCGCTGGTATGCAGCAATCTTTAAGTCATACCACAGATTCTAAATTGGATTTAGGTCCGGGCTTTGACTAGGCCATTCCAAGACATTTAAATGTTTCCCCTTCAACCAGCCGAGTGTTGCTTTAGCGTCATTGTC
Organism: Oncorhynchus mykiss; assembly: GCF_013265735.2. NCBI lineage: Eukaryota > Metazoa > Chordata > Actinopteri > Salmoniformes > Salmonidae > Oncorhynchus > Oncorhynchus mykiss. The sequence goes on along the minus strand of NC_048592.1, from coordinate 36,258,407 downwards.
CTGCTGGAAGGTGAAACTCCATCCCAGTCTCAAATCTCGTTGACTGAAACCGGTTTCCCTGTATTTAGCACATCCATCATTCCTTCTATTTTGATCAGTTTCCCGGCCCCTGACGATTTGAAAAACATCGCCACAACCATGCTTCACTGTGGGGATGGTGTCGGGTTTGCGACAGAGTTTTTTTCTTTGATTGCCAAAAAGCTCAATCTTAGTCTCATCTGACCAGAGTACCTTCTTCCATATGTTTGGGTGGTCTCCCACATGTCTCTGGCGAACACCAAACGTGTTTGCTTATTTATGGCTTTCTTCTGGCCACATACTGTAAACCCCAGCTCTGTGGAGTGTACGCCTTAAAGTGGTCCTATGGACAGATACTCCAATCTCTGCTTTGCAGCTCCTTCAGGGTAATCTTTGGTCTCTTTGGTGGGCGGCCCTCTCTTGGCAGGTTTGTTGTGGTGCCATATTCTTAAACATTTTAATAATGGATTTAATGGTGCTCTGTGGGATGTTCACAGTGTTTGATATTTTTTTTATAACCCAACCCTGATCTGTACTTGTCCACAACTTTGTCCCTGACCTGTTTGGAGAGCTCCTTGGTCTTCACTGTGCCTCTTGTTTGGTGTTGTAGACTCCTGGGCCTTTCAGAATGTGTGTGTGTGTGTGTGTGTGTGTGTGTGTGTGTGTGTGTGTGTATTTACACTTAGATTGCACACAGTTAAATAAAAGTTAACCTATGACTTCTGAGGGTAATTGGTTGCACCAGATCTTAAGGGGTGAATACATATGCACGCACCACTTTAACGTAGTTTTTTTTTTAAACAAGTAATTTTTTTTCATTTCACTTCAACAATTTGGATTTTAAATTACTATTATATATTTTGTATGTCCATTACATGAAATCAAAATAAAAATCCATTTAAATTACAGGTTGTAATGCAACAAAAAAGGAAAAACGCCAAGGGGGATGAATACTTTTGCAAGGTACTGTATTCATTCTGATGGAAACCCTGTCCATTGGTCCTGCATTTCTTGCCTTAATTCTAGCCTTCACATCAGCAAAGCTGAGTACAGGCTGAACCAACTTAGAAGACTTTCTCAGTGTAACCCACCACACGCAGTCCATAGGCAAAGCTAATGATTCGTGGACAGAAAATAGGCCTGACATTCCCTCTGACAAAGTCAAACAGAGGTCATGTCGCATGTATCTCTCACTTTGTCATAAAGAGCGGACCTAATGGGAACCCAATAGTCCCGCATCTTTTCTTAACTGAAGTTCTCCCTTCAGCCACGTTGAGTACAGAACGAGCTAGACGACATGTCCAACGTGACGACCACGACGTCGCTGCATAAATATCCTCTGCCCCAGTTCCTCTGAAAAGGGCCATAGACGCCACTACTCCATGAGTGGAGTGGGCTCTTACTTTCTTAGGTATTGTGGGTAGGAGGTAAGCCGTCAGCACTGTGACACACAAACAGCTGAGGCGTTGATCTAATCATCACTGTGTGCTGCACGTAACACACACCAGGCACAAGCGATGAAGTCTCTCCTCTCTACTCTGCATGGGGAGGGGAGAATAAAGTCCATAGCTCAACGGTCTGTATGAGGTCTATGGTCTAGACCTGTACTAGTGTTACGGTTTTCTTTCTCCTCTTCCTCTGACTGGCAGCTCTGGCGGCTCCTTGCAGACTGGCAGCTCTGGCTGCTCCTTGCAGAGTGGCAGCTCTGGCAGCGCTAGACAGGCGCGAGACTCTGGCAGCGCTAGACAGGCGCGAGACTCTGGCAGCGCTAGACAGGCGCGAGACTCTGGCAGCGCTAGACAGGCGCGAGACTCTGGCAGCGCTAGACAGGCGCGAGACTCTGGCAGCGCTAGACAGGCGCGAGACTCTGGCAGCGCTAGACAGGCGCGAGACTCTGGCAGCGCTAGACAGGCGCGAGACTCTGGCAGCGCTAGACAGGCGCGAGACTCTGGCAGCGCTAGACAGGCGCGAGACTCTGGCAGCGCTAGACAGGCGCGAGACTCTGGCAGCGCTAGACAGGCGCGAGACTCCGGCAGCGCTAGACAGGCGCGAGACTCCGGCAGCGCTAGACAGGCGCGAGACTCCGGCAGCGCTAGACAGGCGCGAGACTCCGGCAGCGCTAGACAGGCGCGAGACTCCGGCAGCGCTAGACAGGCGCGAGACTCTGGCAGCGCTAGACAGGCGCGAGACTCTGGCAGCGCTAGACAGGTGCGAGACTCTGGCAGCGCTAGACAGGCGCGAGACTCTGGCAGCGCTGGACAGGCGCGAGACTCTGGCAGCGCTGGACAGGCGCGAGACTCTGGCAGCGCTGGACAGGCGCGAGACTCTGGCAGCGCTGGACAGGCGCGAGACTCCGGCAGCGCTGGACAGGCGAAGCGCACTGTAGGCCTGGTGCTGGCACTGGTGGTACTGGGCCGAGGACACGCACAGGAACCCTGGTGCGGGGAGCTGCCACCGGAGGGCTGGTGCGTGGAGTTGGTACTGGATAGACCGGACCGTGCAGGCGCACTGGAGCTCTTGAGCACCGAGCCTGCCCAACCTTACCTGATTGAATACTCCCGGTCGCCCTGCCAGTGCGGCGAGGTGGAATAGCCCGCACTGGGCTATGCAGACGAACCGGGGACACCGTGCGCAAGGCTGGTGCCATGTAAGCCGGCCCAAGGAGACGCACTGGAGACCAGATGCGTAGAGCCGGCTTCATGACACTTGGCTCGATGCTTACTCTAGCCCGGCCGATACGAGGAGCTGGTATGTACCGCACTGGTCTATGCATCCGCACTGGAGACACCGTGTGCTCCACAGCATAACACGGTGCCTGCCCGGTCTCTCTAGCCCCCCGGTAAGCACAGGGGAGTCTCCTACCTGGCGTCCCTGTGTGCCTCCCCCAGTACATTTTTGGGGCTGACTCTCGGGCTTCCATCCACGTCGCCGTGCTGCCTCCTCATACCAGCGCCTCTCCGCCTTCGCCGCCTCCAGCTCTTCTTTGGGGCGGCGATATTCTCCAGGCTGAGCCCAGGGTCCTTTACCGTCCAGAAATCTGGATTACGTTGCTCCTGCTGCCGCTGCCTGTCACCACGCCGCTTGGTCCTGTTGTGGTGGGTGATTCTGTTACGGTTTTCTTTCTCCTCTTCCTCTGAAGAGGAGGTGTAGCAGGGATCGGACCAAAATGCAGCGTGGTTATTTGTATACATCTTTAATAAAGATGGAAACGTGAAAGGCTGTTTAGGTTATCTGGTGCAAACAAACACAGAGACAGGAACAATCACCCACAACACTCAGAATATGGCTGCCTAAATATGGTTCCCAATCAGAGACAACGATAAACACCTGCCTCTGATTGAGAACCACATAGACTATTCTAGACAACCCCACTAACCACTATCCCATAACCTACAACAAACCCCACCACATAAAATAACCCATGTCACACCCTGGCCTGATCAAAATAATAAGGAAAACACAAAATACTAAGACCAGGGCGTGACAACTAGAGTGACTGAAGACTGTGGCGGATGAGCGCTGCTTGTCAAATATGAACTGTAGGAATGAGGGCACACTCTCGACTTGACAGCACACGGGATCCACATTCTCTGTGGTACACCATTGTGAAGACACGTTCTATCTGCTACGCAAGACCTGTATGGTTCTGATTACTGAATCAGTTGGCACTCTAACCTGACCCTCTCAGGGGCAATTGCTCTATCATGCCTGCATCCTCTTTGGAGTAGACCATGATGGTGCAATGAACATTTGAGTAATTTCTGCGTACCACGGAGCCCGTTTGGAGATCGGGAACTATCAATATGATTGACAGCTCTCCTGTTCTCACGCGGGCTAGCAGTGATGGAAATGCGTCCCAGGGAACATCTGGCCACTGGTGCGCAAAAGCATCTATCCTTAGTAGTGGTTCGTCCTGGGCTCGTAGAGAGAAATATAGGGGCCATTGCGCATTCACACATGAAGAGAACAGATCCACCACGGCTCTCCAGAACCATTCCCATATTTGGACAACTCTGGGGAGCAGCTGCCACTCGTCTCGGGGACCCCCTCGAGACATGAGGTCTGCGCCAACGTTCTGATCGCCTGGAATGCGTGCTGCTGTCAACGAGTGAAGGTGCTCGTGAGCCCACATCCACAATTCCTCCGCCAACCGGTGGAGTGCAGGAGACCTGACTCCCCCTTGGCGATTTATGTAGGCTACTGTAGTTCGGTTGTCCGACCAGACCAGCAGTCGTGGCCCGGTAGGGTAGACATGAAGTGGGTCATAACCAGTTGAACGATCTCCAGTTCCAGAAGGTTGATGTGGCGTACCGAGGGTGGCCTCACACCTCCAACTGCCCGAGCCTGACAAGTCCCTCCCTATCCAGTCAGACAAGTGTCTGTATACCAATAAGAAAGGAGGACCAAGGCACTCTTCATATAATTGATTAAAATGCCTTTATTGGTATGGCATGTTCAATAGAAAAAGTTTTTAAAAACCGACGCGTTTTGGCTGCATGGACTTCGTCAGGGAGTACAAACGAAAAAAGGAATACAAGGTCCTCTTTTTAATAGCTTTTCAATTAGCCCTAATTGGAAGAGGGCGTGGTTACACAATTGATTGGACACACCTAGTAAGCAATACTATAGCTATGTTGTCATAAAAATACAACTCCAAACTAGAAGTATCAGGACACTGAAAAGTAGTTATAACCTGTCTAGGACACCTCCCCCCCCCTCCCCCAACTTTCACACATTAACAAGTCCAATACTGCAAATGAAAGAAACGTGTTAATCTACCTATCGTGTCCGATTTTTAAAATGTTTTACAGCGAAAACACAACATTTTATGTTAGATCACCACCAAATCCAAAAAAACACAGCCATTTTTCCCAGCCAAAGATAGTCACAAAAGCAGAAAGAGAGATCACTAACCTTTGATAATCTTTATCAGATGACACTCATAGGACATCATGTTACACAATAAAAAAAAAATTCTCGATAATATGCATATTTATATCCACATCTCGGTTTACATTGGCGCCATGTTCAGAAATGCCTCCAAAATATCCGGAGTAATTACAGAGCGCCACGTCATATAACAGAAATACTCATCATAAACTTTGATGAAAGATACATGTTTTACATTTAATTAAAGATACACTTGTTCTTAATGTAACCGCTGTGTCAGATGTTTTAAACTTTACGAAAAAAGCATACCATGCAATAATCTGAGACGCGCTCAGAAATACACATTTCTCCGCCATGTTGTAGTCAACAGAAATAGGAAATTGCATCAAATATTCCCTTTGACCTTTCATCAGAATGCAGTGCCAGGAATCCTAGTTCCGCAATAAATCGTTGTTTTGTTCGATAATGTCCAGTACTAGTATCCAATTAGCTACTTGTGCTAGCACGTTTAGTTCACGTCCAAAAGCTGGCGCCAGTCCAGGCGAACTCGGACAAACTTCAAAAAGTTATATTCCAGGTCGAATAAACTGGTCAAACTAAGTACAGAATCAATCTTCAGGATGTTATCATATATATCCAATAACGTTCCCAACCGGAGCATTCGTTTTTTGTCTACAGAGTAATGGAATGCATGGCGATATCATGAGAAATGCCAGGAGCTGGCATTCTGCCAGACCACTGACTCAAATAGCTGCCATCCGGCCCCACATCACACTAGAGGCTTCATTCCATGTTCTACTGACTGTTGACATCTAGTGGAAGGCGTAGGAAGTGCGAACAGATCCATATCTTACTGGGATGTGAATAGGCGATGGGTTCAAAATCAACCAGCCCCAGAATTTCCACTTCCTGTTTGGAAGTTTGCCTGCCATATGAGTTCTGTTATACTCAGACATAATTCAAACAGTTTTAGAAACTTCAGTGTTTTCTATGCATATATTAGCATCTGGGACAGAGTAGGAGGCTGTTCACTATGGGCACACAATTGTGTGCAGCTAGGCCATTCCAGAGGATCCGTGAGGCCGCCCCTTTGAACCAAAGCACACAAAACATGTGGGTCCGAAACCGCCAATAGAGGAGCAGCAACACTGAGCTCTTAAAAGAGCCTTTGGAGGTGGAAAAGGCATGCCGTCGAGAACAGGATATCGACCGCGGGTTCGTCCTGAGATCTCGGCTTCTTCAGTCCAGTCCTGTCACTGAAGATAATGGGAGGCTGATTGAGGGGACATATAGGGACGCCTTTACTCCTATTGGCTGCCTAGGCAGCGGGGTAAACCACTTGGAGCAGAGCTTCACCATATAGAAGTGCTGGTCATCTCAAGTCTGAGTAGAAACATATTTTTTGTGTGGTACAACTCTGAAAACAGTGTCTTTATTGACTGAGTAGAAAATTTACTTTTTTATTTGTTAAACTAAAGTGTATGAAAATAAATCAATGAATTGAGAATGCTTTTATTTAAAAAAAAGTTATTGATTGTCCCAGGGAATGTCATGTGTGCCCAACACAGCATGATGTCCCCTACACCTACTGTACAGTTAAGGTGATTTTTTTAAATTATTGCCATAAATCAATGAACAAGAAATAACACATTTACTGGGCCTGGCACCACGCTGTGTCCAAATTCACAAGTTTTGGGCTTGCCACATTTAGAATGGTTGGGTCCACCAGCAGGAGGGGGCAGAGGGGTGCAAGTCAAGGACAGGTCTTTGGAGACTGGAGTTATAGGGAGGGAGGTGGTAGGCAGACTGGGTGACAGTGTCTGCTCTGCCACGCTGTGTAGCCTGCCCCGTTCTGTCCTCTGGAAGCTGGTACAGTAAGTGCTGCTGGTTGGTGGGGTGCTCCTGACTGCAGTGTGGAAGGGGCCTGAAGCACCACTCTGCAGTCATACTGTCCCAGGTCTGGTCAAGGATCACCCTCTCCATGAAGGACATGTACCTGTGTGATAAGTATAATTGTTTTCAGTAACATTGTCAACCAGGGAACTACATATAAAATGTACCACTGCGTCAAGGTCAACTTGTTGACCTCGAACAGTTGCAGCGTTGTGTGGATCTTCAGGTTTGGGCTGCCCAGCACCATGTTCCTGATTCTGTTGTTCCCCAGGATGGCAGCTCACCTGGTTCCCAAGCACAGTCTTGCCAGCAGGGTGTTTGTGGCACAGCTCAATGAAAATGGCCTCTACTGTCCAGGGCCACTGAGCAGGTCCAGAGCCTTGCCCAAGCAGGGAGCTAAATTAGATTGTTAATGAGAAATACACTCATGGCTTTGTGTGAAGTGAGTTATTGAGATTAGAACAATGTGCAGTACGTATCTCTTCCCCCTTCATGGTTGAGGTCTGAGTTTTTGAAGCTTCCCTGCAGGACTCGGTTCTGAAACCGCTCTTATATCCTTGCTTCATGGCCTGAGCTACAGGCAGTTAGATTTGGGTATGTCAATTAAGTGAAAATTGAAAAAAAGGGGACTATCCCTAAGATTAACGACCGTTCCACAGGTGTATGTTCGTTAATTGAACAAGCATGGGAATCAGTGTTTAACCTCTGCTAGGGGGCACTATTTTTATGTTTGGAAAAATAACATTCCCAAAGTAAACGGCCTATTTCTCAGGACCAGATGCTAGAATATGCATGTAATTGACAGATTAGGATAGAGAACACTAAAGTTTCTAACTGTCAAAATATTGTCCGTGAGTATAACAGAACTGATATTGCAATCAAACCAGGAAGTGGCTTCTATTTTGAAAACTCCATGTTCCATAGCCTACCTTTGCTCCATTTAAAGGGATATCAACCAGATTCCTTTTCCTATCGCTTCTTCAAGGTGTCAGGTCATTAGACATAGTTTCAGGCTTTTATTTTTCAAAATGAGTGAGAGCATCTTGTCTTTGTATGGCTGGGTGCCAGCCAGAGTTTGGGCAGCCATTGCCGTTCCCTCTCCTACTGAAAAAGACAGTTGCGGTTGATATTGATTATAAAAAAACGTTTGACATGTTTGTGGACATTACGGATACTATTTGGAATTTGTCTGCGTTGTCGTGATCGCTCATTCCTGTGGATTTCTGAACAACTCGCCAAACAGAGGTATATTGGATATAAAAAGTATCTCTATGGAACATTTATTGTGTAACTAGGAGTCTCGTGAGTGAAAACCATCCAAAGATCATCAAAGGTAAACGATTAATTTGATTGTTTTTCTGATTTTCGTGACCAAGCTACTTTGATGCTAGGTGTTCATAGTGTTTTGTCGAGCGATCGATAAACTTAAAAACGCTTGGATTGCTTCAAAATCTGACAGGTGGATTAACAAAAGGCTAAGCTGTGTTTTGCTATATTGCACTTGTGATTTTTAGTAATATTATTTGAATGTGGCGCTCTACAATTGAGCGGTTGTTGATGACAATTATCCCGCTAATGGGATGGGTAGCGTCAAGTTTTAAACCCTTTATAATGAAGATCTGTGGATTTTTACGAATTATGTTTGAAAGACACACAACATCCCCTTTTCTGGACCCTGAGTTTACAATTTACTTTGCATTTAGTAGTCCAGCACAAGGAACAAATTAATGTTTTGAACACGTTCTTCTTGGCCATGGGAATTGGGAAGCGTCTTGAACTGAGGGTGTGAGGGATCGCCAGTGCCTCATTTGCGGTTGCCTTGTGGAACAGAATACTCAAATGTGCCTGTGGTCGAACAATTACTTTGCTGGCTATGTGTACTCTTCTGGTCCGTTTGCTTTTGCTCCTCACCCTCAGATTACGATTATAATGTATATTTTTTTACCTTTGGAAAGTCTGTTAAGAACATTCTTATTTACAATGACAGCCTACCATACCAGACTGTTATATTGAACGTGAGGATGCTCTCCTCCAAGCTGCTGTACACCCTCTCCAGAACATCCTGGCTGACCCCAAGCCCCTTAAAATTTCCTGATTTAAGAACAGATATTGGCAGGCTATAATTTTTTGGGGCATTTTCTGTAAAACTCAGCTTACCAATGTGTCCCTAAACACTCAACCACCTCCACCGGTTGGGACATTGGTAAGTTTTTGCCATTGATGATCAGCTCCTTTGTCTTTTCCACATTGATGTGGAGGGCACTTAACCAGCACCAGTCTTGAAGGTTGTTGGTCTGTTTAAAATAACTATCCCCATCTGATGTAGCATCTTCTTTTTTTTTTTTTTAAAGAGTCCTACCAGAGCCATGTCATCCGCGTACTTAAAAAGGCTCACATTGTTTCCTATGATTTTCCTCTCGTTAGTGTAGATAGAGAACAACAACGGTGAAAGCACACACCCCTGGGGTGCCCCTGTGTTCAGGGCCAGTTAATCAGAGAGGGCCCCGTTCATGAGGACCCTCTGGGCGGTCCAGTAATTGTTTCAGCCGTGTGTATTTGTATTGAAAGCTGAGCTAAAATCCATACATTTAAATGTGTGCATATGATTTTGCATGTTGAAGGTAACTAGCCACCATGTTCACCAAGGTCAGTGTAGCATCCTCAGTCTCCCTCCGTGCCTTACAGGCAAACTGTAACGGGTCCAGTTGATCTGCTATGGAAAGGGTAAGGAAAGGTGCTTACTAACAACCCTTTCCATGCATTTGGCAAAAAGGGGCGTGAGGGCCAAAGGTCAAAGGTGATTTGGCCACTGACATCTTAGGCACCGGTACAATGGTCGACACCTTCCAGGATTTTGGCACTGTACAGGTGCTCAGCAGGAGTTGAAACAGTCGTGTGTGAACGCCTTTGAGCTGGTCGGCGCAGACCTTCAGTTCTGGGCACGGTGCTTTGTGTGGCTTAATATTTGACAAGCATGAGGCCACCTCGTTCTCTTATCTGGACATACTCTCACATTTGTTTACATTCGTCTTTAAGAATCAACAGTATCAAATCTTCCATAAGAACAGTCTGCCATATTATTGTTTTCTCTTCCCATGCTTGTTTTGGATTGCCTGTATAGAACCTCTGCTCCACTTCATCCTTTCTATACAGTGGCTTGCGAAAGTAGTCACCCCGCTTGTTGTTTTTCCTATTTTGTTGCTTTTAAACCTGGAATTAAAATGGGTTTGTATCATTTGATTTCCACAACATGTCTACCACTTTGAAGATGAAAAAAATAATTTTTATTGTGAAACAAATAAGAGACAAAAACAGAGGTCAGTGTAGCATAACTATTCACCCCACAAGTCAATACTTTGCTGCATGTCTCTCTATAAGCTTGGCACATCTAGCCACTGGGAGTTTTACCCATTCAAGGCAAACATGCTCCAGCTCCAAGTTGGATGGGTTCCGCTATCTAAGTCATACCCCAGATTCTCAATTGGATTGAGGTCTGGGCTTTGACTAGGCCCTTCCAAGACACAAATGTTTCCCCTTCAACCAGTCGAGTGTTCCATTACATGAAATCCAAATAAAAATCACAGGTTGTAATACAACAAAATAGGAAAAACGCCAAGGAGGGTGAATACTTTTGTTGACCTGAATTCATCTCCTTTCATTGAGGCACAGTTTCAAGTCTTTAGACACCCAGGGCTTGTTGTTGGGAAATACAAAACGTTTTGTTAATGACAGAAACTGGATGTATACTGTCTGTCAACTCGTGGGGATCCTTGAGCTCCTCCCTACTCCCCTCACCTGATTTCTCTACAGGTTTTTCACCTGCTGCATGGATAACGTTATAGTGTGAAATGTTTTGTCCATTTTTAAAATAACATCAAATTAATCAGAAATAGTGTTAATGTTGTAAATGACTTGTAGCTGGACATGGTAGATTTAAAAATAAATATAATATCTACATTTATTAGCAACCATCACTCCTGTGTTCCAATGGCATGTTAGCTAATCCAAGTGTATCATTTTAAAAGGCTAATTGATCATTAGAAGACCCTATTGCAATGTATGTTAGCACAGCTGAAAACTGTTGTGCTGATTTTAAAGAAGCAATAAAACTGGCCTTCTTTAGACTAGTTGAGAAACTGAAGATCTCGTACAACGCTGTGCACTACTCCCTACACAGAACAGCACAAACTGTCTCTAACCAGAATAGAAAGAGTGGGAGTCCCCGGTGCACAACTGAGCAAGAGGACAAGTACATTAGTGTCTAGTTTGATAAACCGACACCTCACAAGTCTTCAACTGCCAGCTTCATTAAATAATACCTGCAAAACACAAGGCCTGGTTGAGAGAATGCAAAGCTGTCAAGGCAAAGGGGTGGCTACTTTGAAGAATCTGTTTAACACTGTTTTGGTTACTAGATGATGCCATAGTTTTAATATCTTCCATTATACAATGTAGAAAATAGTAAAATTTAAGAAAAACCATCGTAGGCATGTCCAAACTTTTGACTGGTACTGTTCATTTGAATTGATCGCACTGAATTCCGAACCTCGAGGTTTTGCAGTATTGCCGGCTTTATTGTCGAGCTGCTAAGTAACTACTTGACTGGTGAATGTCAACTGCTGGCTTATGGATTATGAATCGGTGCCTTTATATCACATTTCAGGTGTGACCCCAGATGTAGACAGTGTGGAAGAAACATTTCTTTCTAAGGCAGGCAGGGGTCAATAATCCTGTGAGGTGGGGCTAGGTACAGAACGGCAGGCAGGGTCAGGGCAGGGCAGGCAGAACGGTCAAAACTAGGAAGGAGCAGGGGAACAAACGCTGGTAGGTTTTACAAACAAAACAAACTGGCAACACCGGTATAAATACACAGGGGATAATAGACGACACCTTGAGGGGGGTGGAGACGAGCACAAAGACAGGTGAAACAGATCAATGATGAAAACCACCATTGTAAGACTTTGTGGCCCAGATTTGAGAAATTATTAATTAAGCCTGAGCTGAGGTTTCTAAAGTTTACTTAAACACATTTAACTTTTCATTAACATGTTGACCTATTTCAGCTCAAAGAGGCAACCTCAGCCTTGAAAATACAAATTTGCCTCCATCCATAACCTGTGGAGCCCGACGACATGGTGACCCTGTGCTTCAGACACCTGAACAACAGTCAAGACCAACCACTAACAGACATGGCTCAAGACTGGCAGCCAAGAAAAATAAAACACAAGGTCAACCATCAAGATGTGGATGAAGAGCTGCTTGCGTTTGTCAGGAAGCCAATCACTCCTGCTGCTACCTTGAAGGATGAGGCATTTGTACACAGCCTTGTGCCAGAGCTGAAGTAAATAGGAAGAAACAAGGGACGTCTGAAAGTGCAACTACTATTTATTGTAAACTGGCAAGAAAAGGCGCTAACAACATTGAACCAATGATATTACTTTGGGGGAGGAGTTTGTTTTGATATTTCAACCTACTTGTCCTGATCACGTCTGGTGTGAATGGACAAAATCAACATGCGGACGCAAGCGCGTGCCGAGTGTAGTCAGCATGTTGTGTTAACACTGGTTTTGGCGTGCACTCATGAAAATGTCACTGGACTTTAGCAAGACAACATATGAAGCATCTTTATTTGCTCCGCACTGGACCAAGATCCAATGAACTTGAGTGAAAGTCCTTGAACCAAAGTTAATGTTTGCTCTGCATGTACATTTATACCTATTAGCATTGTGTCTAACTGTCCAGTGTTGAGATGGAGATGAGTGGCCTCCTGAGTGTTCTGCTGGTCACATCAGCAGCCTTGCTGTTTATAGCTAACGGACAGAGCAACTATGATATGTTGACGGAGGTTGACAAGAAACATGTTGACATGGCTATAAGATATGCAAATAAGAATAGTGAGATTCAGAAATATAATCCAAAAGAGCACCTCAATTTTTTACAAGTTATTGGACAATCTGAGGTAAGATTTAAATTAATAATGTTTGTTTATTTCATGTATGATTCACTGTTTATCATAAATATGATAAATGGCTCCTTCCATCTTTCTGTCTACAGATCAATGCTCGGGAATTTAACATCAACTTGTTGTTGAAAGCAACAAACTGCCCTAAGGCCAGTAGTGATAGTGAACATCGCCCTGAATGTAGCTTTAAATCCAGAAGGGTGAGTAGTTCAGATTCTCCATGTGTCTTATATCCTCTTATCGCTTGGTAACATGCCATAGCTGTGCGTCTTAAATATCCACATACTATTTGAAATTGTTTTCTTTGTAAAGGATACATTCAACTCCATGCTCTGGTTTAGAGCAGTGCTTCATGGCAGTAGTAAGGATCCTCCATGTGCGTGATTAGAGTTGTAGCCCTCTGTGATCATTTCTGATTTGTAGATAGTGAAGCTGAAGCACAAGAGGAGTAGATTTCAGTTAAAATATTGAATTTACCTCGACTCTGGACTATGAAGGAGGTCAGTACAAGCTCACCCACGTCCAAATGCAGGAATTCAGTGTTTAGGGCTCCCATGTGGCGCACCGGTGTCACTACAGTCCCTGGTTTGAATCCAGGTTGTATCACATCCGGTGGTGATTGGGAGTCCCATAGGGTGGCGCACAATTGGCCCAGCGTCGTCCGGGTTTGGCTGTCATTGTAAATAAGAATTTGTTCAACGGACTTGCCTAGTTAAATGTAAAAAGAAATCAACCACGTCTATACATTTTTACTTAATGTGCTTTCTTTGTCTCTGCAGCCTTATATAAACTGTGTTGTTTGCAGCAAAGACTTCCATGACAGCACTGACCCCTACATTGACTGTGTTCTCCACAAAGATGTGAAGAAGGTAATATGCTTCAAAACATAGAAAAAAATGTCATACACAAACTTTTACTTTAAAAATACACATTTTGTTCAATTCTCATTTCATTCAACTTTTTCTCCTGACAAAATCATTGTTTTTATATGAATATTATTTTCAGCAAGATGATGTCCGATATGACAAGTGTTCATCTCTTCTTCATGGAGGGCTTACAACTTTAGCCTTACATGCCGAAGAAGACCTTCAGACTGGATGCCTCGGCTGTTTCTGATAACTAATGAAAGAACGTGTCCAGAACGGATGGTCAGAGGCCGTCCTTTATAAAGCACTTCTGTCTTTGGATTTATAATGTAGCCTTTTGGGAGCTTCGGTTGGAATTGAACACAATGCAATTGTCTCAAAATTACTCTTCCCCAGTTTTGAATCTCTCGTAATACACAAATAAATATTGTAAAAACGTACCCTTCTTTTCTGATTCTCCACATATATTCAAAGAAATTGAGAGCAGTCTGCTACTTAAGATTCACATGGATTACCCCGCTGCTTATTTCAAAATAATATTACTGTTGAAAGTAAAGCTTACTCTAACTTAACCAGTATGAGGGGTGAGAAATGAAATAAGGATGTTATTGGTTTCTTTTTTTCTGAATCTTAAAATTTGTTTTACAATTTTGGGAAGAAAATTGTCTGTATGTCTGCATATGTCTTGCAGTGTAAAATGATTGCAGCTCTGTTTCTACTTCTCTCAGGGCAGAGTGCCCACAGTCTTATCTCTGGGCAGCCAGGTCTGCCTGTGACCGCAGATCACTACTAGATTTTTATAGGTAACATAATGAACTTAGGTCTGGTCCCTATGGCCAGGCTGTGTTCACGGAGTCTGCACATTGTCAATTCAGAATTTTCCTTAGTCACTGTGAACATATGTCTGTAGACCAAACAGCATTAAAGTTTGCTGTGGGTTTTGTCTTTCTAAAAGGTGATATTTTTTATTTTAGATTCGATGACGGTTTGGTTGGTTAACAACAACCGGAACTTGGCTTAGATTGTTGTCGGACTTTAATCAAATATTATTTTAAGGGGTGGATCAGCTGTATTGCAGAAATAAATTCATTGCAAATCCTACAATGTGATTTTCTGGATTTTTTTTTCTCATTTTGTCTGTCATAGTTGAAGTGTACCTATGATAAATTACAGGCCTCATATTTTTAAGTGGGAGAACTTGCACTTGAACTTGGTGGCTGACTAAATACTTTTTTGCCCCACTGTGAAAACCAGACATGGTGTCCCCGATGTTTCCAGTATTTGTCTTATATTATCTCCAATGTATCGTCCATGTACAAAAAAAAAAACTGTCAATACTGTTTTAATTCTGTGCCAAGCATTTAGCTAGAATCTTTGCATCACACCACTGAAGTGTAAGAGGCCCCCAATTTGTTTAATGGATCATTATATATACCACTTGGATCCTGTTTCAGTAATGAAATCAGACCTTGTCTGATAATCTACCATTTATATAGGAGTGTGTAATGGTCGTTGTAAGGAGGAGACCAAGGCGCACATTCTCTTTTATTATAGAATGAACACTGAACAAACTAACAAATAACAGAACGACATGTGAAGCTATATAAACAAGTGCTGACAGGCAACTAGACAGACAAGAACCCACCAATACCCTAGGAAAATGGCTACCTAAATATGGTCCCCAACCAGAGACAACAATAAACAGCTACCTCTGATTGGGAACCATATCAGGCCACCATAGACCTACATATACCTAGACTTACAAAAACGAACATACCCACCCTAGTCACACCCTGACCTAACCAAAATGATAAAGATAACTAAGGTCAGGGTGTGACAGAGTGGTTAAAACATGCTAATAATGGTCCTCTGAGTTTATCAAAATAAGTTTTGTATACCTCCACTGGTATGCCATCCAGCCCTGGAGTTCTCAGCCTTTAATTGCATCAAGAAGTCCCCCTCTGTAATTTGGCCTTCACATGAGGCTTTCTGTACAAATGTTAATTTTACATTATTAATAGGAAGAAAATCCATACAACTAACTTTGGTTAGTGAAGATGGAAGAGACTGAAACGAAAACTGCATTTGTAGCAAGTTTCAATAAAAGAAATCTGTTGAAGATTAAATGATTTGGTGCATATTCCATCCAGTTCTCTTCATTTTTAAACTACACTGCTCAAAAAAAATAAAGGGAACACTAAAATAACACATCCTAGATCTGAATGAATGAAATATTCGTATTAAATACTTTGTTCTTTACATAGTTGAATGTGCTGACATCAAAATCACACACAAATTATGTAAATCAAATGTATCAACCCATGGAGGTCTGGATTTGGAGTCACACTCAAAATTAAAGTGGAAAACCACACTACAGGCTGATCCAACTTTGATGTAATGTCCTTTAAAACAAGTCAAAATGAGGCTCAGTAGTGTGTGTGGCCTCCACGTGCCTGTATGACCTCCCTAAAACGCCTGGGCATGCTCCTGCTGAGGTGGCAGATGGTCTCCTGAGGGATCTCCTCCCAGACCTGGACTAAAGCATCCACCAATTCCTGGACAGTCTGTGGTGCAACGTGGCGTCGGTGGATCGAGCGAGACATGATGTCCCAGATGTGCTCAATTGGATTCAGGTCTGGGGAACGGGCGGGCCATTCCATAGCATCAATGCCTTCCTCTTGCAGGATGTAAGTTGGACAGGTGACCTACTGTTGCAGAGTGGGGAGGTGCGCGGAGACGGAGAGCGTATTAAAATCCCCAAGCACAAATACTGGCTGGTCAGTTGATTGTGAAAACGCACCACTGAAACAGTCTCATCCTGTCAGTTTCCTTATTATTAGGTCCAGGCACATAGACCAGAGAAACGGTAATTTGTCCGCACTTGCGTGGTAGATACAATTAGAATACCAGTCTCTGGTGAACACTTGTTCAATCACATTACACTGCGTGGCTCAAGTATTATCTACAAAGATACATAGTCACCCGCCTATAGCTTTGTGTGACGTTGTTTTGTCTCCATCAATATTGTCCTGCTTGAGCCACGTTTCTGTAAAGCAGATTAAATTACTTCTCCTAAAGTCCTCTTCAAATGTAGCCCTTGCCGCTAACTCATCCAGTTTGTTATTTAATGACCACACATTTGACAGGGTGATCACCGGGAGCGGGTGACGTCTTCCCTGCCTCCGTAATCTGTTCCTGATACCAGCTCTTGAGCCGGAACGGAACATCATAACAAACACGAGTAGTGAATAGACATCAATAACACAGCAGCAAACATTGTACAGGTTTTCTAACATTGTTCTTCCAAGCTAGACAGACTTACACTACCGTTCAAAAGTTTGGGGTCACTTAGAAATGTTTTGTCCATTTTTAAAATAACATCAAATTAATCAGAAGTGTTAATGTTGTAAATGACTTGTAGCTGGACATGGTAGATTTAAAAATAAATAAATGGAATATCTACATTTATCAGCAACCATCACTCCTGTGCTCCAATGGCATGTTAGCTAATCCAAGTGTATCATTTTAAAAGGCTAATTGATCATTAGAAGACCCTATTGCAATGTATGTTAGCACAGCTGAAAACTGTTGTGCTGATTTAAAGAAGCAATAAAACTGGCCTTCTTTAGACTAGTTGAGAAACTGAAGATCTCGTACAACGCTGTTCACTACTCCCTACACAGAACAGCACAAACTGGCTCTAACCAGAATAGAAAGAGTGCGAGTCCCCGGTGCACAACTGAGCAAGAGGACAAGTACATTAGTGTCTAGTTTGATAAACCGACACCTCACAAGTCTTCAACTGCCAGCTTCATTAAATAATACCTGCAAAACACCAGCCTGGTTGAGAGAATGCAAAGCTGTCAAGGCAAAGGGGTGGCTACTTTGAA
The DNA here is from genome assembly GCF_013265735.2 of Oncorhynchus mykiss. Taxonomy (NCBI): domain Eukaryota; kingdom Metazoa; phylum Chordata; class Actinopteri; order Salmoniformes; family Salmonidae; genus Oncorhynchus; species Oncorhynchus mykiss. Next base: position 36,240,888 of record NC_048592.1, on the reverse strand, counting down.
GAATCTGTTTTAACACTTTTTTGGTTACTAGATGATTCCATAGTTTTAATATCTTCCATTATTCTACAATGTAGAAAACAGTAAAATTTAAGAAAAACCATCGTAGGTATGTCCAAACTTTTGACTGGTACTTTCGAGCTGCTAAGTAACTACTTGATTGGTGAATGTCAACTGCTGGCTTATAGATTATGAATCGGTGCCTTGTATCACATTTCAGGTGTGACCCCAGATGTAGACAGTGTGGAAGAAACCAATTATATTACTTTGGGGGAGGAGTTTTTGATATTTCAACCTACTTGTCCTGATCGCGTCTGGTGTGGATGGACAAAATCAACATGCGGACGCAAGCGCGTGCCGAGTGTAGTCAGTATGTTGTGTTAACACTATGGTTTTGGCGTGCGCTCATGAAAATGTCACTGGACTTTAGCAAGACAACATATGAAGCATCTTTATTTGCTCCGCACTGGACCAATGAACTTCCATCCAACTTCCATCCAATGAACTTGAGTGAAAGTCCTTGAACCAAAGTTAATGTTTGCTCTGCATGTACATTTATACCTATTAGCATTGTGTCTAACTGTCCAGTGTTGAGATGGAGATGAGTGGCCTCCTGAGTGTTCTGCTGGTCACATCAGCAGCCTTGCTGTTTATAGCTAACGGACAGAGCAACTATGATATGTTGACGGAGGTTGACAAGAAACATGTTGACATGGCTATAAGATATGCAAATAAGAATAGTGAGATTCAGAAAAATAATCCAAAAGAGCACCTCAATTTTTTACAAGTTATTGGACAATCTGAGGTAAGATTTAAATTAATAATGTTTGTTTATTTCATGTATGATAATGGCTCCTTCCATCTTTCTGTCTACAGATCAATGCTCGGGAATTTAACATCAACTTGTTGTTGAAAGCAACAGACTGCCCTAAGGCCAGTAGTGATAGTGAACATAAACATCGCCCTGAATGTAGCTTTAAATCCAGAAGGGTGAGTAGTTCAGATTCTCCATGTGTCTTATATCCTCTTATCGCTTGGTAACATGCCATAGCTGTGCGTCTTAAATATCCACATACTATTTGAAACAGTTTTCGTTGTAAAGGATACATTCAACTACATGCTCTGGTTTAGAGCAGTGCTTCATGGCAGTAGTAAGGATCCTCCATGTGCGTGATTAGAGTTGTAGCCCTCTGTGATCATTTCTGATTTGTAGATAGTGAAGCTGAAGCAGATTTCAGTTAAAATATTGAATTTACCTCGACTCTGGACTATGAAGGAGGTCAGTACAAGCTCACCCATGTCCAAATACAGGAATTCAGTGTTTAGGGCTCCCATGTGGCGCACCGGTGTCACTACAGTCCCTGGTTTGAATCCAGGTTGTATCACATCCGGCCGTGATTGGGAGTCCCATAGGGTGGCGCACAATTGGCCCAGCATCGTCCGGGTTTGGCTGTCATTGTAAATAAGAATTTGTTCAACTGACTTGCCTAGTTAAATATAGGTTAAATGTAAAAATAACAAAAAACAAATTAATCAACCACTTCTATACATTTTTACTTAATGTGCTTTCTTTGTCTCTGCAGCCCTATATAAACTGTGTTGTTTGCAGCAAAGACTTCCATGACAGCACTGACCCCTACATTGACTGTGTTCTCCACAAAGATGTGAAGAAGGTGATATGCTTCAAAACATAGAAAAAAAATGTCATACACAAAAACTTTTACTTTAAAAATACAAATTTTGTTCAATTCTCATTTCATTCAACTTTTTCTCCTGACAAAATCATTGTTTTTATATGAATATTATTTTCAGCAAGATGACATCCGATATGACAAGTGTTCATCTCTAAAACTTGGAGGGCTTACAACTTTAGCCTTACATGCCGAAGAAGACCTTCAGACTGGATGCCTTGGCTGTTTCTGATAACTAATGAAAGAACGTGTCCAGAACGGATGGTCAGAGGCCGTCCTTATAAAGCAGCCTTTTGGGAGCTTCGGTTGGGATTTTAAAAACAATGCAATTGTCTCAAATACTCTTTCCAATTTTGAATCCCTTATATTATCGTATTCCGCATAGATAAAACATTCTAAACGTACCCTTCTTTGCTGATTCTCCACATATATTTAAAGAAAAATTGAGAACAGTCTGCTACTTAAGATTCGTATGGATTACCCCACAACTTATTTAAATGTTGTACGTTTACAAAATAAAATTACTGTTGAAAGTAAAGCTTACTCTAATTTAACCAGTATGAGGGGTGAAATAAGGATGTTATTGGATTCTTTTTTTTCTGAATCTTTAAAATTTGTTTTACAATTTTGGGAAGAAAATTGCCTGTATGTCTGCATATGTCTTGCAGTGTAAAATGATTGCAGCTCTGTTTCTACTTCTCTCAGGGCAGAGTGCCCACAGTCTTATCTCTGGGCAGCCAGGTCTGCCTGTGACCGCAGATCACCACTAGGTTTTTATAGGTAACATAATGAACTTAGGTCTGGTCCCTATGGCCAGGCTGTGTTCACGGAGTCTGCACATTGTCAATTCAGAATTTTCCTTAGTCACTGTGAACATACAGTGCCTTGCGAAAGTATTCGGCCCCCTTGAACTTTGCGACCTTTTGCCACATTTCAGGCTTCAAACATAAAGATATAAAACTGTATTTTTTTGTGAAGAATCAACAACAAGTGGGACACAATCACGAAGTGGAACGACATTTATTGGATATTTCAAACTTTTTTAACAAATCAAAAACTGAAAAATTGGGCGTGCAAAATTATTCAGCCCCCTTAAGTTAATACTTTGTAGCGCCACCTTTTGCTGCGATTACAGCTGTAAGTTGCTTGGGGTATGTCTATCAGTTTTGCACATCGAGAGAGGGCATTTTTTCCCATTCCTCCTTGCAAAACAGCTCGAGCTCAGTGAGGTTGGATGGAGAGCATTTGTGAACAGCAGTTTTCAGTTCTTTCCACAGATTCTCGATTGGATTCAGGTCTGGACTTTGACTTGGCCATTCTAACACCTGGATAGGTTTATTTTTGAACCATTCCATTGTAGATTTTGCTTTATGTTTTGGATCATTGTCTTGTTGGAAGGCAAATCTCCGTCCCAGTCTCAGGTCTTTTGCAGACTCCATCAGGTTTTCTTCCAGAATGGTCCTGTATTTGGCTCCATCCATCTTCCCATCAATTTTAACCATCTTCCCTGTCCCTGCTGAAGAAAAGCAGGCCCAAACCATGATGCTGCCACCACCATGTTTGACAGTGGGAATGGTGTGTTCAGCTGTGTTGCTTTTACGCCAAACATAACGTTTTGCATTGTTGCCAAAAAGTTCAATTTTGGTTTCATCTGACCAGAGCACCTTCTTCCACATGTTTGGTGTGTCTCCCAGGTGGCTTGTGGCAAACTTTAAACAACACTTTTTATGGATATCTTTAAGAAATGGCTTTCTTCTTGCCACTCTTCCATAAAGGCCAGATTTGTGCAATATACGACTGATTGTTGTCCTATGGACAGAGTCTCCCACCTCAGCTGTAGATCTCTGCGGTTCATCCAGAGTGATCATGGGCCTCTTGGCTGCATCTCTGATCAGTCTTCTCCTTGTATGAGCTGAAAGTTTAGAGGGACGGCCAGGTCTTGGTAGATTTGCAGTGGTCTGATACTCCTTTCATTTCAATATTATCTCTTGCACAGTGCTCCTTGGGATGTTTAAAGCTTGGGAAATCTTTTTGTATCCAAATCCGGCTTTAAACTTCTTCACAACAGTATCTCGGACCTGCCTGGTGTGTTCCTTGTTCTTCATGATGCTCTCTGCGCTTTTAACGGACCTCAGACTATCACAGTGCAGGTGCATTTATACGGAGACTTGATTACACAGAGGTGGATTGTATTTATCATCATTAGTCATTTAGGTCAACATTGGATCATTCAGAGATCCTCACTGAACTTCTGGAGAGAGTTTGCTGCACTGAAAGTAAAGGGGTTGAATAATTTTGCACGCCCAATTTTTCAGTTTTTGATTTGTTAAAAAAGTTTGAAATATCCAATAAATGTCGTTCCACTTCATGATTGTGTCCCACTTGTTGTTGATTCTTCACAAAAAAAATACAGTTTTATGTCTTTATACCTGCAAAACACCAGCCTGGTTGAGAGAATGCAAAGCTGTCAAGGCAAAGGGGTGGCTACTTTGAAGAATCTGTTTTAACACTGTTTTGGTTACTAGATGATGCCATAGTTTTAATATCTTCCATTATACAATGTAGAAAATAGTAAAATTTAAGAAAAACCATCGTAGGTATGTCCAAACTTTCGACTGGTACTGTTAATTTGAATTGATCGCACTGAATTCCGAACCTCGAGGTTTTGCAGTATTGCAAGTTTCTCCTGACAAAATCATTGTTTTTATATGAATATTATTTTCAGCAAGATGACGTCCGATATGACAAGTGTTCATCTCTTCTTCATGGAGGGCTTACAACTTTAGCCTTACATGCCGAAGAAGACCTTCAGACTGGATGCCTCGGCTGTTTCTGATAACTAATGAAAGAACGTGTCCAGCACTGATGGTCAGAGGCCGTCCTTTATAAAGCACTTCTGTCTTTGGATTTATAATGTAGCCTTTTGGGAGCTTCGGTTGGAATTGAACACAATGCAATTGTCTCAAAATTACTCTTTCCTCAGTTTTGAATCTCTCGTAATACACAGATAAATATTGTAAATGTACCCTTCTTTGCTGATTCTCCACATATATTCAAAGAAATTGAGAGCAGTCTGCTACTTAAGATTCACATGGATTACCCCGCTGCTTATTTCAAAATAATATTACTGTTGAAAGTAAAGCTTACTCTAACTTAACCAGTATGAGGGGTGAGAAATGAAATAAGGATGTTATTGGTTTCTTTTTTTCTGAATCTTAAAATTTGTTTTACAATTTTGGGAAGAAAATTGTCTGTATGTCTGCATATGTCTTGCAGTGTAAAATGATTGCAGCTCTGTTTCTACTTCTCTCAGGGCAGAGTGCCCACAGTCTTATCTCTGGGCAGCCAGGTCTGCCTGTGACCGCAGATCACTACTAGATTTTTATAGGTAACATAATGAACTTAGGTCTGGTCCCTATGGCCAGGCTGTGTTCACGGAGTCTGCACATTGTCAATTCAGAATTTTCCTTAGTCACTGTGAACATATGTCTGTAGACCAAACAGCATTAAAGTTTGCTGTGGGTTTTGTCTTTCTAAAAGGTGATATTTTTTATTTTAGATTCGATGACGGTTTGGTTGGTTAACAACAACCGGAACTTGGCTTAGATTGTTGTCGGACTTTAATCAAATATTATTTTAAGGGGTGGATCAGCTGTATTGCAGAAATAAATTCATTGCAAATCCTACAATGTGATTTTCTGGATTTTTTTTTCTCATTTTGTCTGTCATAGTTGAAGTGTACCTATGATAAATTACAGGCCTCATATTTTTAAGTGGGAGAACTTGCACTTGAACTTGGTGGCTGACTAAATACTTTTTTGCCCCACTGTGAAAACCAGACATGGTGTCCCCGATGTTTCCAGTATTTGTCTTATATTATCTCCAATGTATCGTCCATGTACAAAAAAAAAAACTGTCAATACTGTTTTAATTCTGTGTGCCAAGCATTTAGCTAGAATCTTTGCATCACACCACTGAAGTGTAAGAGGCCCCCAATTTGTTTAATGGATCATTATATATACCACTTGGATCCTGTTTCAGTAATGAAATCAGACCTTGTCTGATAATCTACCATTTATATAGGAGTGTGTAATGGTCGTTGTAAGGAGGAGACCAAGGCGCACATTCTCTTTTATTATAGAATGAACACTGAACAAACTAACAAATAACAGAACGACATGTGAAGCTATATAAACAAGTGCTGACAGGCAACTAGACAGACAAGAACCCACCAATACCCTAGGAAAATGGCTACCTAAATATGGTCCCCAACCAGAGACAACAATAAACAGCTACCTCTGATTGGGAACCATATCAGGCCACCATAGACCTACATATACCTAGACTTACAAAAACGAACATACCCACCCTAGTCACACCCTGACCTAACCAAAATGATAAAGATAACTAAGGTCAGGGTGTGACAGAGTGGTTAAAACATGCTAATAATGGTCCTCTGAGTTTATCAAAATAAGTTTTGTATACCTCCACTGGTATGCCATCCAGCCCTGGAGTTCTCAGCCTTTAATTGCATCAAGAAGTCCCCCTCTGTAATTTGGCCTTCACATGAGGCTTTCTGTACAAATGTTAATTTTACATTATTAATAGGAAGAAAATCCATACAACTAACTTTGGTTAGTGAAGATGGAAGAGACTGAAACGAAAACTGCATTTGTAGCAAGTTTCAATAAAAGAAATCTGTTGAAGATTAAATGATTTGGTGCATATTCCATCCAGTTCTCTTCATTTTTAAACTACACTGCTCAAAAAAAATAAAGGGAACACTAAAATAACACATCCTAGATCTGAATGAATGAAATATTCGTATTAAATACTTTGTTCTTTACATAGTTGAATGTGCTGACATCAAAATCACACACAAATTATGTAAATCAAATGTATCAACCCATGGAGGTCTGGATTTGGAGTCACACTCAAAATTAAAGTGGAAAACCACACTACAGGCTGATCCAACTTTGATGTAATGTCCTTTAAAACAAGTCAAAATGAGGCTCAGTAGTGTGTGTGGCCTCCACGTGCCTGTATGACCTCCCTAAAACGCCTGGGCATGCTCCTGCTGAGGTGGCAGATGGTCTCCTGAGGGATCTCCTCCCAGACCTGGACTAAAGCATCCACCAATTCCTGGACAGTCTGTGGTGCAACGTGGCGTCGGTGGATCGAGCGAGACATGATGTCCCAGATGTGCTCAATTGGATTCAGGTCTGGGGAACGGGCGGGCCATTCCATAGCATCAATGCCTTCCTCTTGCAGGATGTAAGTTGGACAGGTGACCTACTGTTGCAGAGTGGGGAGGTGCGCGGAGACGGAGAGCGTATTAAAATCCCCAAGCACAAATACTGGCTGGTCAGTTGATTGTGAAAACGCACCACTGAAACAGTCTCATCCTGTCAGTTTCCTTATTATTAGGTCCAGGCACATAGACCAGAGAAACGGTAATTTGTCCGCACTTGCGTGGTAGATACAATTAGAATACCAGTCTCTGGTGAACACTTGTTCAATCACATTACACTGCGTGGCTCAAGTATTATCTACAAAGATACATAGTCACCCGCCTATAGCTTTGTGTGACGTTGTTTTGTCTCCATCAATATTGTCCTGCTTGAGCCACGTTTCTGTAAAGCAGATTAAATTACTTCTCCTAAAGTCCTCTTCAAATGTAGCCCTTGCCGCTAACTCATCCAGTTTGTTATTTAATGACCACACATTTGACAGGGTGATCACCGGGAGCGGGTGACGTCTTCCCTGCCTCCGTAATCTGTTCCTGATACCAGCTCTTGAGCCGGAACGGAACATCATAACAAACGCGAGTAGTGAATAGACATCAATAACACAGCAGCAAACATTGTACAGGTTTTCTAACATTGTTCTTCCAAACTAGACAGCCTTACACTACCGTTCAAAAGTTTGGGGTCACTTAGAAATGTTTTGTCCATTTTTAAAATAACATCAAATTAATCAGAAGTGTTAATGTTGTAAATGACTTGTAGCTGGACATGGTAGATTTAAAAATAAATAAAATGGAATATCTACATTTATCAGCAACCATCACTCCTGTGCTCCAATGGCATGTTAGCTAATCCAAGTGTATCATTTTAAAAGGCTAATTGATCATTAGAAGACCCTATTGCAATGTATGTTAGCACAGCTGAAAACTGTTGTGCTGATTTAAAGAAGCAATAAAACTGGCCTTCTTTAGACTAGTTGAGAAACTGAAGATCTCGTACAACGCTGTTCACTACTCCCTACACAGAACAGCACAAACTGGCTCTAACCAGAATAGAAAGAGTGCGAGTCCCCGGTGCACAACTGAGCAAGAGGACAAGTACATTAGTGTCTAGTTTGATAAACCGACATCTCACAAGTCTTCAACTGCCAGCTTCATTAAATAATACCTGCAAAACACCAGCCTGGTTGAGAGAATGCAAAGCTGTCAAGGCAAAGGGGTGGCTACTTTGAAAAATCTGTTTTAACACTTTTTTGGTTACTAGATGATTCCATAGTTTTAATATCTTCCATTATTCTACAATGTAGAAAACAGTAAAATTTAAGAAAAACCATCGTAGGTATGTCCAAACTTTTGACTGGTACTTTCGAGCTGCTAAGTAACTACTTGATTGGTGAATGTCAACTGCTGGCTTATAGATTATGAATCGGTGCCTTGTATCACATTTCAGGTGTGACCCCAGATGTAGACAGTGTGGAAGAAACCAATTATATTACTTTGGGGGAGGAGTTTTTGATATTTCAACCTACTTGTCCTGATCGCGTCTGGTGTGGATGGACAAAATCAACATGCGGACGCAAGCGCGTGCCGAGTGTAGTCAGTATGTTGTGTTAACACTATGGTTTTGGCGTGCGCTCATGAAAATGTCACTGGACTTTAGCAAGACAACATATGAAGCATCTTTATTTGCTCCGCACTGGACCAATGAACTTCCATCCAACTTCCATCCAATGAACTTGAGTGAAAGTCCTTGAACCAAAGTTAATGTTTGATCTGCATGTACATTTATACCTATTAGCATTGTGTCTAACTGTCCAGTGTTGAGATGGAGATGAGTGGCCTCCTGAGTGTTCTGCTGGTCACATCAGCAGCCTTGCTGTTTATAGCTAACGGACAGAGCAACTATGATATGTTGACGGAGGTTGACAAGAAACATGTTGACATGGCTATAAGATATGCAAATAAGAATAGTGAGATTCAGAAAAATAATCCAAAAGAGCACCTCAATTTTTTACAAGTTATTGGACAATCTGAGGTAAGATTTAAATTAATAATGTTTGTTTATTTCATGTATGATTCACTGTTTATCATAAATATGATAATGGCTCCTTCCATCTTTCTGTCTACAGATCAATGCTCGGGAATTTAACATCAACTTGTTGTTGAAAGCAACAGACTGCCCTAAGGCCAGTAGTGATAGTGAACATAAACATCGCCCTGAATGTAGCTTTAAATCCAGAAGGGTGAGTAGTTCAGATTCTCCATGTGTCTTATATCCTCTTATCGCTTGGTAACATGCCATAGCTGTGCGTCTTAAATATCCACATACTATTTGAAACAGTTTTCTTTGTAAAGGATACATTCAACTCCATGCTCTGGTTTAGAGCAGTGCTTCATGGCAGTAGTAAGGATCCTCCATGTGCGTGATTAGAGTTGTAGCCCTCTGTGATCATTTCTGATTTGTAGATAGTGAAGCTGAAGCACAAGAGGAGTAGATTTCAGTTAAAATATTGAATTTACCTCGACTCTGGACTATGAAGGAGGTCAGTACAAGCTCACCCATGTCCAAATGCAGGAATTCAGTGTTTAGGGCTCCCATGTGGCGCACCGGTGTCACTACAGTCCCTGGTTTGAATCCAGGTTGTATCACATCCGGCCGTGATTGGGAGTCCCATAGGGTGGCGCACAATTGGCCCAGCATCGTCCGGGTTTGGCTGTCATTGTAAATAAGAATTTGTTCAACTGACTTGCCTAGTTAAATATAGGTTAAATGTAAAAATAACAAAAAACAAATTAATCAACCACGTCTATACATTTTTACTTAATGTGCTTTCTTTGTCTCTGCAGCCTTATATAAACTGTGTTGTTTGCAGCAAAGACTTCCATGACAGCACTGACCCCTACATTGACTGTGTTCTCCACAAAGATGTGAAGAAGGTAATATGCTTCAAAACATAGAAAAAAAATGTCATACACAAAAACTTTTACTTTAAAAATACAAATTTTGTTCAATTCTCATTTCATTCAACTTTTTCTCCTGACAAAATCATTGTTTTTATATGAATATTATTTTCAGCAAGATGACATCCGATATGACAAGTGTTCATCTCTAAAACTTGGAGGGCTTACAACTTTAGCCTTACATGCCGAAGAAGACCTTCAGACTGGATGCCTTGGCTGTTTCTGATAACTAATGAAAGAACGTGTCCAGAACGGATGGTCAGAGGCCGTCCTTATAAAGCAGCCTTTTGGGAGCTTCGGTTGGGATTTTAAAAACAATGCAATTGTCTCAAATACTCTTTCCAATTTTGAATCCCTTATATTATCGTATTCCGCATAGATAAAATATTCTAAACGTACCCTTTGCTGATTCTCCACATATATTTAAAGAAAAATTGAGAACAGTCTGCTACTTAAGATTCGTATGGATTACCCCACAATTTATTTCAATGTTGTACGTTTATAAAATAAAATTACTGTTGAAAGTAAAGCTTACTCTAACTTAACCAGTATGAGGGGTGAGAAATGAAATAAGGATGTTATTGGATTCTTTTTTTCTGAATCTTAAAATTTGTTTTACAATTTTGGGAAGAAAATTGCCTGTATGTGTCTTGCAGTGTAAAATGATTGCAGCTCTGTTTCTACTTCTCTCAGGGCAGAGTGCCCACAGTCTTATCTCTGGGCAGCCAGGTCTGCCTGTGACCGCAGATCACCACTAGGTTTTTATAGGTAACATAATGAACTTAGAGTCTGGTCCCTATGGCCAGGCTGTGTTCACGGAGTCTGCACATTGTCAATTCAGAATTTTCCTTAGTCACTGTGAACATACAGTGCCTTGCGAAAGTATTCGGCCCCCTTGAACTTTGCGACCTTTTGCCACATTTCAGGCTTCAAACATGAAGAATCAACAACAAGTGGGACACAATCACGAAGTGGAACGACATTTATTGGATATTTCAAACTTTTTTAACAAATCAAAAACTGAAAAATTGGGCGTGCAAAATTATTCAGCCCCCTTAAGTTAATACTTTGTAGCGCCACCTTTTGCTGCGATTACAGCTGTAAGTTGCTTGGGGTATGTCTCTATCAGTTTTGCACATCGAGAGACTGACATTTTTTCCCATTCCTCCTTGCAAAACAGCTCGAGCTCAGTGAGGTTGGATGGAGAGCATTTGTGAACAGCAGTTTTCAGTTCTTTCCACAGATTCTCGATTGGATTCATGTCTGGACTTTGACTTGGCCATTCTAACACCTGGATATGTTTATTTTTGAACCATTCCATTGTAGATTTTGCTTTATGTTTTGGATCATTGTCTTGTTGGAAGACAAATCTCCGTCCCAGTCTCAGGTCTTTTGCAGACTCCAGGTTTTCTTCCAGAATGGTCCTGTATTTGGCTCCATCCATCTTCCCATCAATTTTAACCATCTTTCCTGTCCCTGCTGAAGAAAAGCAGGCCCAAACCATGATGCTGCCACCACCATGTTTGACAGTGGGAATGGTGTGTTCAGCTGTGTTGCTTTTACGCCAAACATAACGTTTTGCATTGTTGCCAAAAAGTTCAATTTTGGTTTCATCTGACCAGAGCACCTTCTTCCACATGTTTGGTGTGTCTCCCAGGTGGCTTGTGGCAAACTTTAAACAACACTTTTTATGGATATCTTTAAGAAATGGCTTTCTTCTTGCCACTCTTCCATAAAGGCCAGATTTGTGCAATATACGACTGATTGTTGTCCTATGGACAGAGTCTCCCACCTCAGCTGTAGATCTCTGCGGTTCATCCAGAGTGATCATGGGCCTCTTGGCTGCATCTCTGATCAGTCTTCTCCTTGTATGAGCTGAAAGTTTAGAGGGACGGCCAGGTCTTGGTAGATTTGCAGTGGTCTGATACTCCTTTAATTTCAATATTATCTCTTGCACAGTGCTCCTTGGGATGTTTAAAGCTTGGGAAATCTTTTTGTATCCAAATCCGGCTTTAAACTTCTTCACAACAGTATCTCGGACCTGCCTGGTGTGTTCCTTGTTCTTCATGATGCTCTCTGCGCTTTTAACGGACCTCAGACTATCACAGTGCAGGTGCATTTATACGGAGACTTGATTACACACAGGTGGATTGTATTTATCATCATTAGTCATGTAGGTCAACATTGGATCATTCAGAGATCCTCACTGAACTTCTGGAGAGAGTTTGCTGCACTGAAAGTAAAGGGGTTGAATAATTTTGCACACCCAACTTTTCAGTTTTTGATTTGTTAAGTTTGAAATATCCAATAAATGTCGTTCCACTTCATGATTGTGTCCCACTTGTTGTTGATTCTTCACAAAAAAATACAGTTTTATATCTTTATGTTTGAAGCCTGAAATGTGGCAAAAGGTCGCAAAGTTCAAGGGGGCCGAATACTTTCGCAAGGCACTGTATGTCTGTAGAACAAACAGCAGTAAAGTTTGCTTTGGGTTTTGGGAGGTTAACAACCTTCTGGTTGGAGCTGGTATCGGGTTATTGTCTACAGAAGGACAAAACAGGCATTAGTTTCTTATTGAACATTCCACACTATGTTGCTATATTTAATTATGAATGCATTCATTTTTGGGGGGGTAATTGTTTTTCTTTCAAGTTGTATTGTTTAAGATTAACATTTAATTTACCTTTTTTAAATATAAGAACTCACCTTCGGAGAACTGCCTGTTTAGAACTGGAGGCCATTATGGGACGGCTACATTTCAGGTGTAGAGGTGGGTGTTTGTATTTTCCAACAAGCCACTGTGCTCTCCTCTTTCACTCATCTGCCTTTTTATTCTGTCACATCCCAACTGGGGCCTTTGGGCCTTAACTGCTGATCCCTTTTCCAAATATAGTGTTGGAGAGCATACATTCTTGTCCCAGGCAAGGTGTCAAGCTGCCTTATCCAGCACACACACATAGTGGATAACAAATATTCAGGTACATAAAAAGTTGTCAATATAAAAATACATTTTCAAACAAGTTAACTTTGTTTACATTCTGTGGAGTTATAGAGTGCATTGGTCACAGTCCCAAAGCCAGCCCTCTGTAAAGCTCTATCCAGTAGTAGATCTTAGGAAACTGGGACTATCCCGAACTTCAACAAGTGAAGGTGTGCAGCAACCAATCAGAGATTAGTGGGCGTCCGTAGGGGGCTGGCAGGGGGGGTTTACTCCCTGCTGTCACCTCTCGTATCGATAGTTACCGGAGTTGTAATTCTAGTTGTATGAGTGGAGCGGAGCCCCATAGTGGAGCTCTGCTCCTAGTGGTTTATCCCGCTACCTAGGGAGCGAATAGCCTGTGAAAATTATGCACACACTTGCAGCCAATGGGAGTACAGGTGTCCCTTCCTCCCATTATCTTCAGTGAGACTGGGGGTCGGCAGGGCCTTAAGTCCTATGGGGCTCCACTCACAGAACTGGTGTTACAACTCCGGCAACTATATGTTCTATATAGGGGAGCTCATGTGATTTACACAACATGCCTACCATTTTGAAGCAAACAAGAAATAAAAACATGTGCATAACTATTCACCACCTTTTGGCAGCAATTACATCCCAAGAGACTTGTAGCTATGTCTCTATAAGCTTGGTACATCTAACCACTGGTAATTTTGCCCATTCTTCAAGACCAATCTGGATGGGTTCCGCTGGTATGCAACAATCTTTAAGTCATACCACAGATTCTCAATTGGATTTAGGTCCGGGCTTTGACTAGGCCATTCCAAGACATTGAAATGTTTCCCCTTCAACCAGTCGAGTGTTGCTTTAGCGTCATTGTCCTGCTGGAAGGTGAACCTCCATCCGTCTCAAATCTCGTTGACTGAAACCGGTTTCCCTCTATTTAGCGCATCCAGCATTCCTTCTATTTTGATCAGTTTCCCGGCCCCTGACGATTTTAAAAATAGCGCCACCACCTTGCTTCACTGTGGGGATGGTGTTCTACGGGTGATGAGGTGTTGGGTTTGCGACAGAGTTTTTCTTTGATTGCCAAAAAGCTAAATCTTAGTCTCATCTGACCAGAGTACCTTCTTCCATATGTTTGGGTAATCTCCCACATGTCTTTTGGCGAACACCAAATGTGTTTGCTTATTTATGGCTTTTTTCTGGCCACATACTGTAAAGCCCAGCTCTGTGGAGTGTACGCCTGTCCTTTGGACAGATACTCCAAACTCTGCTTTGCAGCTCCTTCAGGGTAATCTTTGGTCTCTTTGGTGGGCGGCCCTCTCTTGGCAGGTTTGTTGTGGTGCCATATTCTTAAACATTTTTAATAATGGATTTAATGGTGTTCTGTGGGATGTTCACAGTTTGGGATTTTTTTTTAATAACCCAACCCTGATCTGTACTTGTCCACAACTTTGTCCCTGACCTGTTTGGAGAGATTCTTGGTTTTGGTGGTGTTGAAGACTCTGGGGCCTTTCAGAATGTGTGTGTGTGTGTGTGTGTGTGTGTGTGTGTGTGTGTGTGTGTGTGTGTGTGTGTGTGTATACACTTAGATTGCACACAGTTAAATAAAAGTTCACCTATGTGACTTCTGAGGGTAATTGGTTGCACCAGATCTTAAGGGGGTGAATACATATGCACGCACCACTTTAATGTTGTTTATTTTAAACAAGTAATTTTTTTCATTTCACTTCAACAATTTGGACATGTCCATTACATCAAATCAAAATAAAAATCTATTTAAATTGGTTGTAATTGGGGAGAAAAACAGTAAAAATTAAACAAAAAAATATACCCTGCTCAAGTAAATAAAGGGAATACTAAAATAACACAGCCAAGATTCTTATTAAATACTTTTTTTTTTTCATAGTTGAATGTGCTGACAACAATCACACAAAGATTATCAATGGAAATCAAATGTATCAACCTATGGAGGTCTGGGTTTGGAGTCACACTCAAAATTAAAGTGGAAACTACAGGCTGATCCAACTGATGTAATGTCCTTAAAACAAGTCAAAATGAGGCTCCGTAGTGTGTGTGGCCTCCACGTGCCTGTATGACCTCCCTACAACGCCTGGGCATGCTCCTGTTGAGGTGGCGGATGGACACCCCCAATAAAGGAGTGGTTCTGCAGGTGATAACCACAGACCACTTGTCAGTTCCTATGCTTCCTGGCTGATGTTTTGGTCACTTTTGAATGCTGGCGGTGGTTTCACTCTAGTGGTAGCATGAGACGGAGTCTACAACCCACACAAGTGGCTCAGGTAGTGCAGCTCATCCAGGATGGCACATCAATGCGAGCTGTGGCAAGAAGGTTTGTGTCTGTCAGCGTAGTGTCCAGAGCATGGAGGAGCTACTAGGAGACAGGCCAGTACATCAGGAGACGTGGAGGAGGCCGTAGGAGGGCAACAACCCAGCAGCAGGACCGCTACCTCCGCCTTTGTGCAAGGAGGAGCAGGAGGAGCACTGCCAGATCCCTGCAAAATGACCTCCAGCAGGCCACAAATGTGCATGTGTATGCTCAAACGGTCAGAAACAGACTCCATGAGGGTGGTATGAGGGCCCGCGTCCACAGGTGGGGGTTGTGATTACAGCCCAACACTGTGCAGGACTTTTGGCATTTGCCAGAGAACACCAAGATTGGCAAATTCGCCACTGGCGCCCTGTGCTTTTCACAGATGAAAGCAGGTTCACACTGAGCACATGTGACAGAGTCTGGAGACGCCGTGGAGAACGTTCTGCTGCCTGCAACATCCTCCAGCATGACCGGTTTGGCGATGGGTCAGTCATGGTGTGGGGTGGCATTTCTTTGGGGGGGCCGCAAACCTCCATGTGCTCGCCAGAGGTAGCCTGACTGCCATTAGGTACCGAGATGAGATCCTCAGATCCCTTGTGAGACCATATGCTGGTGCGGTTGGCCCTGGGTTCCTCCTAATGCAAGACAATGCTAGACTTCATGTGGCTGGAGTGTCAGCAGTTCCTGCAAGAGGAAGGCATTGATGCTATGGAATGGCCCGCCCGTTCCCCAGACTTGAATCCAATTGAGCACATCTGGGACATCATGTCTCACTCCATCCACCACAGACTGTCCAGGAGTTGGCGGATGTCCAGGTCTGGGAGGAGATCCTTCAGGAGACCATCCGCCACCTCAGCAGGAGCATGCCCAGGCGTTGTAGGGCGGTCATACAGGCACGTGGAGGCCACACACACACTACTGAGCCTCATTTTGACTTGTTTTAAAGGACATTACATCAAAGTTGGATCAGCCTGTAGTGTGGTTTTCCACTTTCATTTTGAGTGTGACTCCAAATCCAGACCTCCATGGGTTGATACATTTGATTTCCATTGATAATTTGTGTGATTTTGTTGCCAGCACATTCAACTATATAAAGAAAAAAGTATTTAATAAGAATATTTCATTCATTCAGATTTAGGATGTGTTATTTTAGTGTTCCCTTTATTTTTTTTGCTTTGAGAAAATGCCCAGAGTTTGCAATCAGCTTCACCTGGAATGCTTTTCCAACAGTCTTGAAGGAGTTCCCACGTATGCTGAGCACTTGTTATATAGCCTACTTTTGACAAATATAGCCGTGAAGTTCATCATTTATTTAATCTGTAGCCTAATAAACTGCATGGTTTCCTGAGTTGTCGTTTGAGGACCACACACACCATAGCGTGACTCCAAGTTTACTTCGATATGGTTATTAAATTTGCTAATTTCTTGCTTTAATGAATTTTACCGACAAAAGATCCCACCATGTCAAACGAACAAATGATCTGTCAGTTTTAATAAAATTGTACCGAATGACATTACTTGGATGGAAATGTGGTTAATGAAAAACTTTTATAGAGACATAGTATTTACCCCACAACCTTGACAATGACTGCAATACAAGAATGGTGCCGAAGGGGGTCGCTGCCGTTTTACGGGCCTCTAACCAATCATGCTATTCTGTGTTTTTTTCACGTTTGTACATAATATTTCTGCCACCATCAGAACAGCGATTCCTCAGCTCTGACAACCCCCTAATGTCCATGCCCCGAGGAGATCTAATTAGCACAATAGTAAAATCCCTATAATCTGTCAGTTTAATGAATCGAAGGCGAAAGATTTACGGCTCCTCCCGGACCAGACCCAAATCCTCGTCATTCGCCTGATGAGACGCCGATACAGGGGCTGCGGAGAATTCATCGGCAAGTGGATAATCCACCTTTACCATCTGTCCTACCCGCGAACGTGCAAACAATGGAGAATGAACTGGATGAGCTCCCTTCGAGACTATCCTACCAACGTGACATTAAATCCATGTCCTCGTTCACCGAGTCGTGGCTGAAAGAGAACATGGATTATATACACAGTTGGTTTTCTGTGCATCGGCAAGACAGAACAGCAACCAACGATAAGATGAGGGGTGGTGGTCTGTCTATTTGTAAATAAAAGCTCTAATGTTAAGTCTTGAGGTTTTGCTTGTAAAGTACCTCATGATAAGCTGTAGACCACACTATTTACCAAGAGAGTTATCTATATTTTTCATAGCTGTCTATTTACCACCACAAACCGAAGCAGGCACCGAGACCGCACTCAACGAGCCGTATAAGGCCATAAGCAAACAAGATGACGCTCACCCAGAAGAGGCACTCCTAGTGGCCGGGGACTTTAATGCAGGAAAACGTATCTGTTTTACTGGATTTCTACCAGCATGTCACATGCGCAACCAAAGTAAGAAAATAAATACACCTTTACTCCACACACAGGGGCGCGTACAAAGCTCTCCCTCACCCTCCATTTGGCAAATCTGACCATAATTCTATGATTCCTGCTTACAAGTAAAAACGAATGCAGGAAGTCTCAGTGACTCACTCAATTCGGAAGTGGTCAGATGACGCGGATGCTAAGCTACATAACTGTTTGGCTAGCACAGACTGGGATTCATCCGATGACATTGAAGAGTATACCACATCAGTCACCGGCTTCATCGACGACGTCGTCGTCATCCCCTCAGTGTCCGTACGTACATATCCCAACCAGAAGCCATGGATTACAGGCAACATCTGCACTGAGCTAAAGTCTAGAGCTGCCGCTTTCAAAGTGTGGGACACTAATCCGGACGCTCATAAGAAATCCTGCTATGACCTCCAACAAACAATCAAAGCTTCAACACAAGACTAAAATGGAATCCTACTACACCGGCTCGGACGCTCGTCGGATGTGGCATGGAACTGTCCAGTGACGCGAGCCTACCAGACTAGCTAAAGCCTTCTTTGCTAGCTTCGAGGCAAGCAACACTGAACCATGCATGGGAGCACTAGCTGTGCCGGACGACTGACCACGCTCTCCAAACGGATCAACATTCACAAGGCCGCAGGGCCAGACAGATTACCAGGACGTATCCACTGACCAACTGGCAAGTGTCTTCACTGACATTTTTAACCTCTCCCTGACCAAGTCTATAATACCTACATGTTTCAAGCAGACCACCCTAGTCCCCATGCCCAAGGAAACAAAGGGGCTAATTGTAGACAACAGGAAAAGGAGGGCCAAGCACACTGCCATTCATATCTACGGGGCTGTAGTGGAGCGGTTCGAGAGCTTGGTGTCCACATCACTAACAAACTCATTGTCCAAACACACCAAGACAGTAGTGAAGAGGGCAAGACAATTCCTATTCCCTCAGGAAAATTAAAAATATTTATTTGGCTTGGATCATGAAAAAGATTCTACAAATGCACCATCTAGAACATCCTGACTAGTTGCATCACCGCTTGGTATGGCAACCCTGCTACAGAGGGTAGTGCGAATGGCCCAGAACATCACTGGGGCCAAGCTTCCTGCCATCCACGACCTCTATACCAGGCGGTGTCAAAGGAAGGCCCTAAGAATGATCAGACTCCAGCCACCCAAGTCAGACTGTTCTCTACTACCACACGGCAAAGTCTAGGTCCAAAAGGCTACAACAGCTTCTACCCCCCCAAGGCATAAGACTGCTAAACAGTTAATCAAATGGCTACCCAGAATATTTGCATTGACCACCTTTTTTACTTTGTGGATACTTGCGGTTTACCTATTTTTTGCTAAATAAAAGAGATTTGATGTTTGGGAGAAGCTATAGGAGGCTCATTAATGGCTGGAATGGAAAGGTATCAAGCATATGGAAACCACGTTTGACTCTGTACCATTCATGCCATTACAGTGAGCCTGTCCTCCTATAGCTCCTCCCACCAGCCTCAGTGATGGAGACATACCACCATTAAACCTGTGGTCATTGACCTCTTGGTGAAGTTATTGTTAGTGGATAGGTTAAACAGTAACAACTGTACCTTCCAAAATGTTTGCAGAAGCTAAGGGATGTCAGTCATTTGACCACCCAAAGCAGAAGGTCAGTGCAAGCAATGATGTCCACACAATAAATGGTAAAATGTACACACATTCCTAACTTGTATCCACATGGAGAAATTGGTCTTGAAAACATTTAGATGTTATATTACATTTAAAAAGAGCATTAAATAACTTTAATTTTCAAGAATGTTTTTGCAAGTAGTACAGTTTGGCACAGTGGACCGAGTACATGTGTCATTGGGCCAAATTGAAGCCTTGACCTATTTGCCCAATTAGGTGTGTATCACTCATTTTTGTCATCTTGGATGATCTCCAACTCTGCACTAAGAATTATACATAATATACAGTATAATCCTTCTTTGAAAACATCTCCAGATTGAATTAAAGTCTGCAGCTCTACAGCAATTGGGCCAAAGATAGAATGCTTTGTTGTCTTTAAGCCATTTTGCCACAACTTTGGAATTATGCTTTGAGTCATTGTCCATTTGGAAGACCCATTTGCGACCAAGTTTTAACTTCCTGACTGATGTCTTGATGTTGCTTCAATATATTCACATAATTTGACTCTCATGATGCCATCTAATTTTGTGAAGTGCACCAGTCCCTCCTGCAGCAAAGCACCCCCACGCTTCACGGTTGGGATGGTGTTCTTCGGCTTGCAAGCCTCCGCCTCAAAACATAACGATTGTCATAATGGGCACACAGTTCTATTTTTGTTTCATCAGACCATAGGACATTTCTCAAAAGTACAATCTTTTCAAACTGTAGTCTGTTTTTTTTTAATGGTGGTTTTGGAGCAGTGGCTTCTTCCTTGCTGAGCGGCCTCAGGTCATGTCGATATAGGACTCGTTTTACTGTGGCTATAGATACTTTTGTACCCGTTTCCTCCAGCATCATCACAAGGTTCTTTGCTGTTGTTCTGGGATTGATTTGCACTTTTTCCACCAAAGTACGTTAATCTCTAGGAGACGGTATGATGGCTGCGTGGTCCCATGGTGTTTGTACAGATGAACGTGGTACCTTCAATTGCGCCCAAGGATGAACCAGACTTGTGGAGGTCTACAATTTTTTTTCTTCGGTCTTGGCTGATTGCTTTTGATTTTCCCATTCTATCAAACAGATGTCAAGCAAAATGGCATGCCTTGAAATACATCCACAGGTACACCTCCAATTAGCCTATCGAACACTTCTAAAGCCATGAGATAATGTTCTGGAATTTTCCAAACTGTTTAAAGGCACAGTCAACTTAGTGTATTGTAAACTTCTGACCCACGAACTGTGATACAATTGTTGGAAATTACTTGTCATGCACAAAGTAGATGTCCTAACCGACTTGCCAAAACTATAGTTTGATAACAAGAAATGTGGAGTGGTTGAAAAACAAGTTTTAATGACTAACCTAAGTGTTTCAACTGTACATGAAACTCCCTTCACCATAATCATGCAGGACTCTTTGGCATTATTTAATGTGATAATTGTCACTGTCATTTACCTGAACATTTCAGTTAGAGACAAGGATAGATAAAGGGGAGACGGACACGGTGTCCACGCGGCACCAAAGGGGACACATCATCGAGTCAGGGTACGTTGGGCTCAAGCCAGACAGAAGTTGGGAAACTGGTAACTACAGTAATTATGAGGGGATCGGACAGTGAGGGAAAACAGTAACAGAGAACACCAAGATTGGCAAATTCGCCACTGGCGCCCTGTGCTCTTCACAGATGAAAGCAGGTTCATACTGAGCATGTGACAGACGTGACAGTCTGGAGACGCCGTGGAGAACGTTCTGCTGCCTGCAACATCCTCCAGCATGACCGGTTTGGCGGTGGGTCAGTCATGGTGTGGGGTGGTCAGATATAGCATCGGCATGTTTGGACCAAAAAGCTCTATCTGTCTCATCAGACCACATGACCTTCTCCCATTCCTCCTCTAGATCATCCAGATGGTCATTGGCAAAACTTCAGACAGGCGCTGGCTTGAGCTGGGGGACCTTGCATGCACTGCAGGATTTTAATCCATGACGGCGTAGTGTGTTACTAATGGTTTTCTTTGAGACTGTGGTCCCAGCTCTCTTCAGGTAATTTACCAGGTCCTGCCGTGTAGTTCTGGGCTGATCCCTCATCTTCCATTATATACCAAAGAAGCGCCTGTTGCACAATGAGACAGATATTTCACCAGATGTATAAATGTGGCATTTCCACTCACTACGAAATATGGTGATGAGAGGAAGCCCAGTGGCCGGCAAGGGGAGAAGATGGAGCAAGATCGATTGACAGACATTTGGTCTCCATACAGTTCTGTTTCCAAAACTATAATGTAACAGAGTGGACTACCCTTTGACAAAGTCTAAAAAAAAAATGGTTTAGTAGTGCAAGGGCAAGTAGGTGTGCCCTAATGGAAATATGCAAATAAATGCTAGAGCGGCCAATTGGATTTCACTACCTCGGTTGGCTCTGCCCACCTTGTTTGTTCTGCTCCCAATGGAAACGACATGCTCTGGTCAATCTTGAGGTAGTTTTGAAAATCTTTGCCTCAAGTCTGCCAGAAAAGCACAAGAAGTACACCCTCCAACCCAGTAGGTGGCTGTGATCAGAGGAAGAGAGGCCCAACTCGGCCTCTCGTTGTGTTGTCAAACAAGGAGGTCAATGAGTGTCGAATTTGAGCAACAAAAACATGAATTGCTTATTTGCTAAGTGAGGTTTATTTAATCGAATATAAATGTCTTAATGCTTAAATTGTTACGAGTGTACTGATATAATTAGGACACGTGACATCCTGGTAACGATGAGAAAAACACATATCAGCATTTTCTCGAGATGGCTATGGATTAGATGAGGCTAGTAGGATTGCATCTCTCCCTTGAATACATGTGGTTGACGTCAATAATCCTCGAATATTCATAAGAGGGTGACAATAATAAGAGATCCACCAATCCAAATAAAGGATAGGCGGGAGCTAGACAGCCCACTGGGCAACTTTGTGGACAACGACTCCCATTGTTAGGGCGGAGAGACATGCACATCTTGTCAGTATTTCCATAATCTTTGCTGTAATGAACCAAATGTTGGCATTAGCCGTCAACAGAAGAAGAAGACCAACAAAGTTGCATGCTGGGAAGATGGCCGACACCAGTGCGGCTAGTGAAGAATGAGAGGACGAGAAACCGAATACAGTTCTTGCGGCAAATGTCATCAATCGTTTTAGAACGATTTCCGGTGTAGGTGCGTCCGAGCTACCAGGGAAAATAATATATTGTGTCAGTGTGAATAAGTCAAACGCATTGTCAATAACACCAACCCATATTCGCTCCTGGATAGAGAGAACAGAGCGAGGCGAATTGAAACCTAGGTCAAGACAGTTTGCAAAAAACGGTGTCATTGCAATGGACGTCCATGACCAAAGAATTACAGTATTCCACGATTAACTAGCTAATTTAAATTTGGTAAATTAGTTAAAATGGTCAACCGATATAGTGAACGTTTTAATTGACGGGCTGGCTGTCACTCCTATGTTTCGCTTAACTTCTTGGGAGTGTCACGGTCAGATGACAGACTGACTGTCATTGCTCCCAGTGAGATACTCAACGGCAACACCCATCTGGATATTCCTCTTGCGTTGACAAACATGTAAGTACATGTTCGTGATTGTCATTGTAGCTAACTTGTTTACCATATTAATACCATTGCTTTTTTTTATATGATGGTTAGGTAGCAGGGCCAGCTGACGCCTTGTAGCCGTCCTAGTTAACTATCCTTACTATCTGAAATGTCCCCCGGCCCTTAGACACTTGTTGCCATTGGCAGATTTCCCCTG
The DNA here is from genome assembly GCF_013265735.2 of Oncorhynchus mykiss. Lineage (NCBI taxonomy): Eukaryota > Metazoa > Chordata > Actinopteri > Salmoniformes > Salmonidae > Oncorhynchus > Oncorhynchus mykiss. The sequence goes on along the minus strand of NC_048592.1, from coordinate 36,217,864 downwards.
CTAGTAGTAGTTAGTGTTGCAAGTATCAGTGGAAATGTGATGTAGCTAACTAAATGTGAATGATTTACACATTTCACTGGTGTAACCCGTTCTAGTCGCCGCATGTGATAAATGCAATTTGACTCTGATTTGTTAGATTTGCAGCCTTAGACATTTAGCGTCCTACTGCTAACTAGTTAGCTACATATACTGTAGCTAACAAGTTGACTACAACATGCTAGATATCCTACGCTTACATTTTTTGCGGACATTTATGCTTTGATTTCTGGATAGGGTGTTTGTTTTCAGGATAGCTCAACTAACAATGACATTAGTAGTTAGTTGAGGAAAATCGTCAAAGGTTGAGTGGGAACGTTCCTTATGCTGTAGGGCAAATTTGGTTAGTTACCTGTTCAAATTTACTTCAGGGGGAGGTTGGGTATACGAATGGGATTATTATTTTTTTACTGACTCAGTATGTGTACTCAACATTACTGCAATGTAACTGAATACTCTATTCTAGGCCCAACTAAAGAGACTGCCCTGTCAACATGTTTAATGATCAGCTATAAAATCGGTGTATTTGGACGTGGCATACTTTTAGGATTAAGGCTACCTCCAGAAATATTAGTAGTACTTGCCTATGACAGATTATAAAGTTGACAGTTTGTCTCTCGTTGACCAATGAGTGAACACAAGACTGCTGAACAGCTAATCAAATGGCTACCTTGACTGTTGACCCACCCCCTCTGTTTTTACACTGCTGCTACTCGCTATTTATTTATGCATAAATCACTTTACCCCTACCTACTTGTACAGATCACCTCAACTAACCTATATCCCCTTACATTGACTTGGTACTATTTAGCCTTCTTGGTTAAGGGCTTATAAGTAAGCATTTCACGGTAAGGTCTACATCTGATGTATTCGGCGCATGTGACATAACATTTAGAGATTTTATTGACTGTGGCCTACATTTTCACGCTACGAAACATTTAACAAACATGTCTAGTTGGTGTGGTGGTTACACCAATCAGGTGTACACAAACACATTTTCAGAATAGTTCTTGAGGTCTCCCCTCCCTTATCCCCATTCTTTGTTTTAGAGGGATTCACCCTCTCCCCCTCTAGCTGCAGGCTACCTGTGACCTGTTGTGAGTGCAGAGTCTGCAGACTAGTCTATGGTTGATAGAATTAGTCTTAGCCCACAGCCTAGTCCTTCACTGTCTGAGTTGGACGGTTTATCGTTGTACTCCCATGTGTGCATCCCAAATGGCACCCTATTCTGTGTTTCCCTGGTCAAAAGAAGTACACTACATAAAGAAAAGGGGGGCCATTTGGGATAGATCCCATAACTCACCTAATTTTGTCAGTGAAGCTTCCCATATCAGACTAAACTCAGTCTGACCTCATTATTGCAATGGCAAAATGGTAGATGTTACAGGTTTAGTTTTTTTCTGTTTATGTTGAGGTTGGACCTTTATCATGTATAGCACATGGGCAGTCATCTCGTTAGTCAGTATGTGTTACACCTGTGCTGGCTTGTCCATCTCATTAGTCGGAAGGTGTTTCACCTGAGCTGGCCCAGGTGCTATTTAAGTGGCTGGCCAAGTGCTCCAGTTGTCTTGAGAGGTGTGGAGGGTCAACACCTTTTTAGTTGGTGTGCCCTATTTGAGTTCTAGAAAAAAAAAACATTCCTTTGTCTGCTCATCCCTGTTTTTGTTTTGCTCAACTTTTTGATTTTCTTCCTGTCTAAGTTTGGTGTGTTTTCTTTTGTTTGCCTCTTGGGAAAATGTTGTGGGTGTCTTTTAAAAGCAAATTGGTCACATACCCATATTTATCAGATGTTATTACGGGTGTAGCGAAATCTAACAATTTACAACAATACACACTAGGGATGCACGATATATCGGTTAACATATTGGAATCAGCCAAAATTAGCTAAAAAAAATGCCAACATCGGTATCAGCCGATGTCTAGTTTAACGCCCCGATGTGCAAAACCGATGTTAAGGCTGACGTGCATACCTATATAACGCAGGTACATTATTCAATGACGCCACGTAACATTTTGCTCTATACGTGCAACAGCGTTCTCAAACTAGCCCCCAATGTCTGCTGTGTGGATCGAACAGTCATTTGAAAGAGTAACAATATTTCAGCGAGACCACTCAAAGGGTGAAATCCATTAAAGACCATATAATGGAATTCATTGCCCTTGACAATCAACTGTTCTCTGTTGTGGGTGACGTTGGCTTTCGCCCGACTGGTCGAGCACCGGTACACACTACCAAGTGCGTTATTTTTCAGATGTTTCCCTACCATAGTTGCACAGTAATAGCGTCACTGCTATTAGCTTCACCACATACATACTATGGAACGCCGTTTGTCTTTGCATGTCAAAAAAGATAGAGTAACACTGTCAAAGTTGTACAAAAAAGTCTGAAAACAAACAAACACCGGCCACGAACGATGTGTTTACAATACCGCATTGGTAATAAAGTATAATTTGTTTGACTGCAACTTCTGGGGTAGCTAGCTTTAGCTTGGTACCTAGCTAGCACCAATACAACCAGCCTGAAAACAATGACCAGTAAACCTGCAGTCATTTTCATTATTTTTTAGCAATGATTTAAGAATCCTTGTAAGTATTAGCTAAGTTGCCACTTGTTGTTCGCCTATTGAAATTTGACTTCAGTTCATGAATATAGCTAGTCAGCAATTTAACCCTGTTGCCCAAACGTTATAAGCAGCCAGCTAGCTTCGTCTGGCTCGTGAGGCTCAACCGTAAAACGGTATGTACACATTTATTAAAGTGACCAGTGATTCCATAGCTGTGTTCAAATACCCATACTAATATGTAGAACAAAAGAGGAAGGGAAGCGTTGCTAAGGTAAACAATAGTAGATTTTGGTAGACAGAAGGTGCTCTTTTTTTTAAAAGGGGTAAATTGGTTATCAAAAAGAAGGACCAAGGCACTCTCCGTATAAAAATATGGCATGTTCATTGGAAACAACGTGTAACATTTTTTTCATTGAACATGCCACACAAAAAAAGTATTTTTTATTTATTATATGAAGTGCCTTGGGCCACCTTTCTTTTTGATAACCCATACTGTATACTACATACTTAATGAGTGTATATACTATTAGTTCATTTTAGTGAACGGTATCGTTTTATTTGCGCGTACCAGAGCTTTACCTGTCTACTGGAAGTTGATGTTGTTGCTATGCAACCTCTTGCTAGTTTGTTAGCATAACAAATGACTAGCTACACATTTTACGATTTTCGTTGTGTTCGTAAATTCTGATCGCTTCGCTCTCGGCGAGTTCAGAACGCACTCTGGCTGAGGAGTAGGGTTGATCCGAGCGTTCTGACCTTACAACAGCTTGGGTGCTTGACTGCCAACTGGCAAACGTCAGCTAGTTACTTCCGGACACATGAGAGAACACCTCACTCTGACCATTCTACTCACCCTAGCAGAGCTGGTTAGGCTGTTTTCATGTTTTTCAGATCGTTGGTGACTAACTGTGCTGCTGGCAACAATTTCATGAAGTCTTTTTTGGGGGGGGGGAGTGTATACTGACACAGGCCATATTCAACAGGTGTTGAGCGTTTGTAAATTCACAAGTTACTCTGAAATAGAAGTAGTTAGCCAGAATTAACAACGTCCATTTGAGAACGCACTAAAGAATGACGTGAATAATCTAGTCGAGAAAATTATCTTGGGGAGGTCATACGGTCGGCATTTGATTGTGAGGTATTCTAGGTCGGGTGAACAAAAGGTCTTTAGTTCCTGTACATTATCACATTCACACCATGAGTAGTTAATCATGAAACGTACACCATCGCTCTTCTTCTTCTTCCCGGAGAGTTCTTTATTCCTGTCTGCACTATTTACTGAACCCAGCTGGTTGCATGGCCGGGGACAGTATATCCAGAGAGAGCCACGATTCCGTGAAACGGAGAATGTTACTGCCCCTGATGTCTCTGTGGAAGCAGATCCTTACCCTGAGCTCTACTTTAATGTCCAGGGACTGAACATTTGCGAGTGTAAATTCCTCGGAAGCGGTGGATGTCCACTCCGATTACCTCTTCTCCGCTGGCGGTGTCTTGGAGCAGCCTCTGGGTTAAGTTCAATTGCCCTCCGGGGGGGTACGAACAAAGGATCAAATTCAGTTCCACTTGTTGCTTTCAGTGGACACCCCCACGAGTGTCTCAGAACCCCTCCTAAAAACCCACCCGTTTTGGTTGTTGTCAGTGACTGTTTGCGACATTATTTGTTTTTCTTGCTGGGAAATGGGTGTTCGTCCGGGATTTAGTTTTCCATGAGTATGGTAGTTGCTCTAGTCACCTAATCTGAAGCACTGCTGTGCCAAGATATTCAAAATACACTTTTGTGGTAGTCACTGACATCCACCCTGAGAGGTTATTAGATTTTGTGGAATAGTTTTTGAAAGTTGCATGAACACACAGGCTAATACAAATAAAGCCGTGGACTTTACGTTGGAAGCATTTGTGGAAAACCCTACTTGTGTGAGATGCTAGATTTAATGTACAAAAGCAAATCCGCTCGTCATTGCAAAGCATTATGACATCTGGCCATCCGAATGCAGTAGTCAGACTTGATCGGTACTGCTTTGGAGGAGGAGGAGGAAATCCTTCCCGGACAGAGCGAGAGAGGCTGATGGAAAAGGGCGCTACCGTTAAGTGGGGTGAATCCCGTAAAGTAAAGGCAAAATGGGAGCAACAGGGAAAGGACGAGATGAGCGTGCAGCCAAACATGAAGAACATGAACGTGCCATCTGATGAAGAGACCGAGTTCTTCCAGATCTATGAATCCAGTCAGGCCATCCTGACACGCTCAACTGAGTTTGATCTTGGTGTCTTGAACAGCCTTCAAGGAAGGTTTTCATCTCAATGTAGCCTATTTGTTTTTCATTAATGTCTGTTTTCTTGTTTCCTGTGCTGTTTGAATCATTTACTTGATGTCACTGTACTGCTTTGCACTTAGGTGTGTGTGTGTGTGTGTGTGTGCGCACAATGGGAATCTCCAGGGATTCTCACACAGATTCTCATTTGGAATGTGTGTTTTGTTTAGTAAATTCTTTCCCTTTCCTCCCTTCCTCTCTCCCTGTAGGTGTAGTCTGCATTGCCTCAGCGGTGTACTAGCCTGTGTAGTATGCTGTGGCTGTCCTCCAGCCCAGGCCTCCTGAGCTGCGAAAGCATAATCCCTTCGCCCCTCTGCCAGCGACACGCCTGCCGCCTTAGCGCCCTCGCTCTCGCCCTCGCCGGCATGTACACAACCCGCCTGTACAGCGCAGTAGGTGGTGGTGGAGGAGGAAAGCCTGGACGCCGGCCGGGCCTGGGGGGTGGAGGTCTGCCCATGCTGGAGAACCACCCCCACCACCACCCTCTCCCACCACACCAACATCCCCACCACGTGCCTCCTCCACCTCCCAGCTACCCGCCCATCTACCAGGGGCGCCCTGACCCTCACCGGGGGCCCCACTTTCACAGTCACCACCACCACCACCAACACTACCATCCCCACCCACACCTGGCCCCGCCTCCACCCCTCCCCCCGCATCCCCACTACCAGACACACGCCCACCTGCACCACCACAGCACTGTTGGCGCGGCCGGCAACAACAAGAAGAAGACGTGGAACTTCATCCATGAGAAGATGAGCTACGACACCTTCTTCACCATGAAGAGGCTGATCGAACGCTCGCGGAGAGCGGACGAGGTGCTGCGCTGGGTGACGCAGAACCCAGGCAAGATTTCACACAACCATTACCCCATCGCACTGCAGAAGATCGGCCAGCTACTACAGGCCGGGGCTGGAGGAGGAGGAGGGGGCGGCGGAGGTGGCTCGGATGCAGCCCTGGTTCCCTCTCCCGTAGTCGGTGGAGGAGAAAGAGTGGAGAATGAAGGTCGACAGATCTTGGAGCACCAGGACTTCCAGACGCTGTGCGACTCCATCGTGAGGGACTGTGCCAAGTTTGACAACTTCAGCATTGTCAACTGCCTGTACGCTGTGGCAGCATTGGGTGAGTCTAGGTGATCTGTGGCAGCATTAGGTGAGTCTCGGTGATATGTGGCTGTGTTAAGTGATCTATGGCTGAGCTAGGTGAGTCTAGGTGATCTGTGGCAGCATTAGGTGAGTCTCGGTGATATGTGGCTGTGTTAAGTGATCTATGGCTGAGCTAGGTGAGTCTAGGTGATCGCATGGAGGCAGCTCTGTTTCCCATACTTGGATTTGTTGGGAGTGTGAAAGCAATCTTTTTCATATTGCTAGTGTATGATCAGCAGGTGTTTTTAGTACAATGTATTTTATATTATGTAGGATATGTGAACATTGTGAAATGGCATCTACTTCTTTATACGTGTATTCACTTGGTATCGAATATAGATATGAAAATAATTTGTCTACATATAAAAAAACCTGAATGCACTTGTCTGGAATATTAAACGGACTTACATTACTTGAAAAATAAATAAATGAAGTCAAATAAAGCCTAAACCTCCCGCCTCCTCCCCCAGGCCTTCCCAGCGACTCGCGGGTAGTGCAGGTGCTGGAGGCTGAGTCCCAATCACGACTGGGCCAGTTTAACCAGAAGGACGTGTCCATGGTGTTCAGCTCCAGCATGAAGCTGCACCCCAGCAGCCAGCACCCGCTCACCGAGGCCTGCCTGGTGGGCTTGGAGAAGAACCTGGAGCGGGAGCGTCACCCGCAGACCCTCTTCCTGCTGCTCTCCTACTACCGCCTCAAGTGGCGCTCGCTGCAATCCAGCGACGCTGCAACGGCCGAGATCGTGGCCAATATACCACCCAACCCGGAACAGCTCCTGGCCAACAGGTACGGTTGGGATGACGGTTGATTACCCATTCATGGTAAAATAGACAAATGTTTTCTAGTTTGTAAGAGGCCATCCAAGTAGAGGAAATGCGAGTTATGCAGTACGACTAGGTCACTATCGATAGTCATAAATGGAGGAAATGTTTTCAAAAATAACATTAGTATTCTTATTGCACATGCCTTACAGAGGTACTACCTCTGTTTTAAAACCTTTTATCCCATGTTTGTTTACTGAACACAATCTAGGTGTGATCTGTTCCTGAGTGTAATTTTAAATGTCAGTTATTATGATGAAAGCAGTGATGGCGATACTCAGTACACTGAACAAAAATATAAATGCAACGATTTCAAAGAATTGGGTGAGTTACATTTCATTAAGGAAATCAGTCAATTGAAAATACATTTTATTAGGCCCTATGGATTTCACATAACTGGGAATACAGATATGAATCTGTTGGTCGCAGATACCCTTTAAAAAATAGGGGTGTGGAGCAAAAAAACCAGTCAATATCTGGTGTGATTTTTTACCTCATGCAGCGTGACGCATCTCATTCTCATGCTGTTGATTGTGGCCTGTGGAATGTTTTCCCGCTCCTCTTCAATGACTGTGCGTAGTTGCTGGATATTAGCGGGAACTGGAACACGCTGTCGATCAAGAGCATCCAAAACATGCTCAATGTTGTGATATGTCTGAGTGTGCAGGTCATGGAAAAACTGGGACATTTTCAGCCTCAAGGGATTGGGTACAGATCTTTGCGACATGGGGCTGTGCGTTATCATGCTGAAAAGTGACGTGATAAATGCGAATGAATGGCACGACAATGGGACTCAGGATCTCGTCAAAATATCAGCCCATTCAAATTCCCATCGATTAAAATAAAATGTCATTTGTTCATTGTCTGTAGTTTATGCCTGCCCATACCATAACCCCACCACCACCATGGGGCACTCTGTTCACAACGTTGACATCAGAACCACTTGCCCATACGTCTGCCCGGTACAATTGAAACGGGGATTCATCTGTGAAGAACATATTTCTCCAGCGTGCCAGTGGCCATCAAAGGTGAGCATTTGCCCACTGAAGTTCGTTACGACGCCAAACTGCAATCAGGTCAAGACCCTGGTGAGGACGACATGCACGCAGATGAGCTTCCCTGAGACGGTTTCTGACACTTTGTACAGAACCTCTTCAGTTGTGCAAAACCCACAGTTTCATCAGTTCCTGTGTGCAGTTGTGAAGCCGGTTTGACGTACTGCCAAGTTCTCAAACTACAGTGCCTTCAGAAAGTATTCAGACCACAATGCTTTTTCCACATTTTGTTATGTTACAGCCTTATTCTAAAATTGATTACATAGTTTTTTTCCCTCATCAATCTACACACAATGCCCCCTAATGACATCACAACACCCCATAATGCCGAAGCAAAAACTGTTTAAAAAAAACGTTTGCTAATTTTTTACAAATCATAAACTGATATCACATTTACACAAGTATTCAGACCTTTTACTCAGTACTTTGTTGAAACACCTTTGGCAGCGATTACAGCCTTGCGTCTTCTTGGGTATGACGCTACAAGCTTGGCACACCTGTATTTGGAGAGTTTCTCCTATTCTTCTCTGCAGATCCTCAATCTCTGTCAGGTTGGATGGGGAGTGTCGCTGCACAGCTATTTTCAGGTCTCCAGAGATGTTCGATTGGGTTCAAGTCCGGGTTCTGGCTGGGCCACTCAAGAACATTCATAGAGTTGTCCCAAAGCCACTCCTGCATTGTCTTTGCTGTGTGGAGCAGGTTTTCATCTAGGATCTCTGTACTTTGCTCCGTTCATCTTTGCCTCGATCCTGACGTCTCCCAGTCCCTGCCGCTGAAAAACATCCCCACAGCATGATACTGCCACCACCATGCTTCTCAGTAGGGATCTTGCCAGGGATTTCCTCCAGACGTGACGCTTGGCATTCAGGCTAATGCATTCCATCTTGGTTTCATCAGACCAGAGAATTTGGTTTCTCGTGGTCTGATAGTCTTTAGGTGCCTTTTGGTGAACTCAAAGTGGACTGTCATGTGCCTTTGGCAAATGAGAAATGCTCACAGGGACATGAACACGTTTGTGCCAAAAAATGTAGAGAAATTAGCTTTCTGTGCGTATGTAACATTTCAGGGATCTTGTATTTCAGCTCATGAAACATGGGACCAACACTTTACATGTTGCGTTTTATATTTTTGTTTAGTATAATTAGTATCACGATACTTGGTAATATCGCACAACCTACCAACAGGAAGATCCTCCGACTGGTCAAGCACACACTGGCTAGCGTAAGTGGAGTGCGCGACCAGGAGATGGCGCTGCTGGACGAGATGCTGGCTACTTGCGTACGCGAGGCTAGTAACAAGAGCCTGGAGATCATCTTCAGCTCCCACCTATTCTACCAGAACAGACAGGAGAGGTTTGTGTGCAGCCTGGCTGGTGAGTTTTCCTCTCCTCTGCCATTCTCTGACAGCTGTTTTAATCTGTCGCTTTCTCCATCTTTCTATCATTCCCAAGATAACCTGGTCTTTTCCTAATAGAGGAGCTGCCTAAAAAAGTGGACAGCATAACCCCATACACCATGGCCCTCATTGCCAAATACATCGCCCGCCACCGGCTCAGAGAGACTCGACTCCTCGACACCATCGCTGATTTCCTGGTCAAGAAGGGAGAATACCTGGATAGCAAGGTAAGGTGTCCCACTCATCTACAAAATCTCTGTCTTATGTTTAAACAGCTGTTGAGCGACTCGGGTACACTGTTTGTTGGTTATTATTGGGCTGTATGAGGGCTATTACACCTGAAATAAAGTGTTGTTTATTTACACACGTTATGGGTTCTTATACCATGGCATTGTTGAATTCTTGTTTCTGATTGGTTTGAAAGGCATTCTAGAGTGTAAAGGGTGGCCACTACTCCATAGTAGAAGCTATCACTAACCAGGTTTCCATCCAACCTTTTTTATGCGAGTAAAGTACATGTTGGATAAAAAAATGTCACTAAAGACCTGATTGAAACAAAACAAAATATGTTAGACACGGTCTTTTTGTATCGATAAAATTAATTGTGGTGTAAACTGTATGCACAAATATTGATATACTACCATCATATCGAAGTCAACTTGGGAGTTATGTGATGATATGCTGTGTGGCCCTCCCCCTACGACTCGGGAAAGCATGCAGTTAGCTAGCTGTAGCCTATGCTTCTAGTACTAGATTTATTCTCTGATCCTTTGATTGGGTGGACATGTCAGTTCATGATGCAAGAGCTCTGATAGGTTAGAGGACGTCCTCCGGAAGTTGTCATAATTACTGTGTAAGTCTATGGAAGGGGGTGAGAACCATGAGCCTCCAAGGTTTTGTATTATAGTCTGTGTACCCAGAGGAGGATGGAAGCTAGCTGTTCTCGGGCTGCACCATGGTGCTACCCCACAGAGTGCTGTTCAGGCTACTGTAGACCTTCATTGCAAAACAGTGTGTTTTAATATATTATTGGGTGACGTGAATGTATTTAGTATAGTTTTATCTAAACTTTCACTATGTTTCTGAAGTTCACTGAGGAGGATGGTCCTCCCTTTCCTCCTCTGAGGATCCTACACTGGTACAAAGACCAGAGTGGGCCCATACATTTTTTAATTTCACCTTTATTTTACTAGGCAAGTCAGTTAAGAACCTATTCTTATTTACAATGACGGCCTACAAAAAGGCAAAAGGAATCCTGCAGGGATGGGGGCTGGTATTAAAAATAAATTAAATAAAAATATTGGACAAAACGCATCACGACGAGAGACAACACTACATAGAGAGAAACCTAAGACGACAACGCAGCATGGTAGCAACACAACATGGTAGCGACACATGACAACACAGCATGGTAGCGACACATGACAACACAGCATGGTAGCGACACATGACAACACAGCATGGTAGCGACACATGACAACACAGCATGGTAGCGACACAACATGGTAGCGACACATGACAACAAAGCATGGTAGCGACACATGACAACAAAGCATGGTAGCGACACATGGCAACACAGCATGGTAGCAACACAACATGGTAGCGACACATGACAACACAGCATGGTAGCAACACAACATGGTAGCGACACATGACAACAAAGCATGGTAGCGACACATGACGACACAGCATGGTAGCAACACAACATGGTAGCGACACATGACAGCAAAGCATGGTAGCGACACATGACAACACAGCATGGTAGCAACACAACATGGTAGCGACACATGACAACACAGCATGGTAGCGACACATGACAACACAGCATGGTAGCGACACCACGTGACTACAACATGGCAGCAGCACAAACGGGTACATTGTTGGGCACAGACAACAGCACAAAGGGCAAGAAGGTAGAGACAACAATACATCACGCAAAGCAGCCACAACTCAGTAAGAGTGTCCATGATTGAGTCTTTAAAATTTATACGGCAGCATTTTTTTTTGGTGACAAAACAATCAGTAGAGTTGAAAATGCAACAGAAACCCCCCAGCAGGTGGGAATTTAACCGCAGAAGTTATTTTTATGTGCACTACGTCGTCACGCACAGCTTTTTTATCTGCATCAAGTCAATTTGGTGGAAACGCATCTCTGGTGGGAAAATGCAGTTGATATGGGTTTGATTGAAGCAGTTATCGCGCGCGATACTTAGTAGTTAGTATCATAATGCTTGGTAATATCACAATAATGGGTTTCTCTCTTTTTTCCCCTCCACAAGGTAATCCAAAAGCTTGTGTTCCCCTTCAGCCGGATGAGCTACCGGCCGTCCAACGAGGTCCAGTTCTTCTCCAAGCTGGAGGTGGTGCTGGAGCTAAAGGCCCTGAGCTCCCCGCTAGCCACAGTCAACATCCTCATGTCCCTGTTCCAGCTGGGCCACTTCCCTGGCCTGGTGCTGCACAAGGTCTTCTCCACCGCCTTCATCAGCAACGTCACCAGTAAGTGGGGAGACGCACACAGCGATCAAGCAACATCAAAGAGCAGCTATGTTTCATTAGTTTTTTTCGACTGACACAATAAAACCTCAAGTCAAATAAATAACTAAGGAGTATGTTTACATGTGTTCAATAATACGATTATTTTGAATATTCAGATTAAGATAATAATAGTTTGATTTAAAATGTTTTCATGCTTTTCAAGAAAATGATTTCCCTAAAAGTTTCCCATGGACCCATCTGAGATCAGGCTACCTAATGGCACTCTGATGAATGCAGAAAATCACCAATCAAAATAAACGTTTGGGAAGTATATTTGGTTATGAGTTGGGACACAGCATTTGTATGTGAACTATTTCTAATGTGCAAACTTTTGACATTTTCCATACTCGCTTCACTAGCGCAAAAGATGGAGCCTCGTGCTAGTCCCGCTAGCTTATGAACAGAACAAATACACAGCTGGTACTCTGATTTTAAATATATATATTTTTTTTTACAATACTTCATCAACAACAAAAAATCTAATATCTAGATGTTTTAATCGATGTATGCTTACTTCGATTATGACCGTACGCCGATTTAAGATAAGCAGAGTACTGTTTACATGACTAATTAAAGAACAGTCTGGCCTTAATGGCTATGTACTCTTAGAATCTCCCTCAGAGCCTGAGTCTTATCTAGGTTTCTTCCTTTCTAGGGATTTTTTTTCCCTAGCCACGGTGCTTCTACATCTGCTTTGCTTACTGTTTGGGGTTTTAGGCTGGGTTTCTGTATATCACTTTGTGACATCTGCTGATATAAATCTATGTATACAGTGCCTTCAGAAAGTATTCAGACCCCTTGACTTTTTCCACATTTTGTTACGTTACAGCCTAAAATGGATTGAATAAAAACAATTCCTCAGCAATCAACACACAATACTCCATTTTTAATTTTAGCAAATGGAATTTAAAAAAATGAACATACCTTATTTACATAAGTAGTGCTATGAGACTTGAAATTGAGCTCATGTGCATCCTGTTTCCATTGATGATCCTTGAGCTGTGTCTACAAGTTGATTGGAGTCCACCTGTGGTAAATTCAATTGATTGGACATGATTTGGAAAGGCACATACCTGTCTATATGAAGTCCCACAGTTGACATTGCATTTCAGAGTAAAAACCAAACCATGAGGTCGAAGGAATTGTCCGTAGCACTCCGAGACAGGATTGTGTCGAGGCACAGATCTGGGGAAGGGGTACCAAAACATTTCTGCAGCATTGAAGGTCCCCAAGAACACAGTGGCCTCCATCATTCTGAAATGGAAGAAGTTTGAGAGCTGGCCTTCCATCCAAACTGAGCCATTGGGGAGAAGTGCCTTGGTCAGGGATGTGACCAAGATCCCGATGGTCACTGACAGAGCTCTAGAGTTCCTCTGTGTAGATGGGAGAACCTTCCAGAAGGACAACCATCTCTTTAGCACTGGTAGCGTGGCCAGACAGAAGCCACTCCTCAGTAAAAGGCACATGACAGCCCACTTGAAGTTTGCCAAAAGGCACCTAAAGACTATCAGACCATGTGAAACAAGATGCTCTGGTCTGATGAAACCAAGATTGAACTCTTTGGCCTTAATGCCAGCGTCACAACCGGAGGAAACCTGGTGGCATCATGCTGTGGGGATGTTTTTCAGTAGCAGGGAGACTAGTCAGGATCGAGGCAAAGATGAACGGAGCAAAGTACAGCGAGATCCTTGATGAAAACCTGCTCCACACAGCCAAGACAATGCAGGAGTGGCTTTGGGACAGTGTCCTTGTGTGGCCCAGACTTGAACCCAATCGAACATCTCTGGAGAGACCTGAAAATAGCTGTGCAGCGACGCTCCCCATCCAACCTGACAGAGCTTGAGAAGGTCTGCAGAGAAGAATGGGAGAAACTCCCCAAATACAGGTGTGCCAAGCTTGTAGTGTCATACCCAAGAAGACCCGAGGCTGTAATCGCTGCCAAAGGTGCTTCAACAAAGTACTGAGTAAAGGGTCTGAATACTTATGTAAATGTGATATTTTAGTTTTTGATTTGTCATTATGGGGTATTGTGTGTAGATTGAGGGGGGGAAACAATTGAATCAATTTAGAATAAGGCTGTAACGTAACTAAATATGGAAAAAGTCTAGGTCTAAATGTATATATACATATGTACACACACATACATTCATACATACATATGTGTGTATATAATATATATTATACACACACACACATTTGATGCATGAAGTTGAATATTACCCCCACATACCTCAACTCACTCCGATGTGCTTCATTTTCACGTTTGGCGATTTTAGACCGTTGCTCATGTCCTTGTTTCCGTTGATTTTTATTGTTCCCCCCCCCCCCCCCCCATTTGTAGACAGCCCTTACGCTCTGATCGTGCGTCGCTACCTGTCTCTGTTGGACGCGGCGGTGGAGCTGGAATACAGGGACTACACCGGTCCACGGCTCCAGGACACGCACAAGGTGCTCATGTTTGACCACGCGCTGACCGCTGACGAGGTCAACCGCAAATACAGGTACGGTGATTGGTTGACTAACTGTTAGTTGGCATTCTATTTTTGAAAGTTTCCATTTATGTCTGCCTTTTTTTTCATTGCGAATTCCAGTGAATCTCCAAGTGTGTTTGTGTGTTTCACAGCTACAGGGGTCTTGTTGCTGAAGCCCTCAGACAGTTGGTTGGAGAGCATGGATACAAACAAGACGAGGTTCTGGCCCCTGGTTATTACACAGGTACACTGAATATAACACACGCTCTGGTGTTTGTTCAAAGGCCACTCTTAAGACTGTTACTGAACACAACGGTGTATTTTTTATTATTATTCTGTAGTACTGTAACCTCCTTTGGGGTTGTACAATTACAGAAACCTGAGGACTATTAGGGGAAAACATTTTTATTTAAGCAGGCAGTCAATGCTGAGACCACGATCTTTCGCAGATGAGGCTTGTGTGAACACATCGATGAACAACAATTACGCTCTACATATCTATACACACGGCAACACTCTACATGTCTATGGGCTCCCGAGTGGCGCAGCGGTCTAAGGCACTGCATCTTAGTGCAAGAAGCGTCACTACAGTCCCTGGTTTGAATCCAGGCTGTATCACAGTCCCATAGGGCAGCGCACAATTGGACCAGCGTCGTTCAGGTTTGGGTAGGCCATCATTGTAAATAAGAATTTGTTAACCGACTTCCCTAGTTAAATAAAATAATATCTATACACACTACACACGAAACAGGAAAAGCTAAACAATCATATGAAACGCATTGTTCAGTAAAAGGACCTCAAACATCTGCCTGAATTACCCAAGAGGCACCAACTCCACCAGCTTTTAAGGAGTTTTCCAGATCATTCTACATGAGACGAGCAAAAAAAAAAAAAAAAAAAAAAAAGCGAAAAGCAGATTTACCTAATTTGGTTGAGATTGTAGGGATCTATCTCCAGGGTTAGCCATCCCTGAGTTCGGATCTGGTAACTTACCTCATTGTTAACCTTCAGACAGGTACGGTATGGCGGAAGTTTATCCAAGATGGATTTATTGATTAAAAAAAGACTTCAAAGAGGCCCAGCCTACTTTCTGATAAAATATGCAATGATGTGTACTCAGCCTATCGGCTGCAATAAAGCACAATGCGCAATGTGTCCAATGGCTTCAATAGAGTAGTAGCTACATTCATATAGACGATATCGCCATAGTCAATAACCAGAATTAATGTTGTCTGAAGGATTTAGATTTCTTCTCTTCTTTTAATTTTTTTTTACATTTTTTTTAACAAAGATTTACTGGATGTTGACGAAACTTACATCATGATTGAGGAAGTACATCTATTTCTCAATTGCCTGACAAGCTGCCAACCAGCAACAGTGTTTTTCTAGCCTTGGCCCAGGCCTGATTTCTCATAAGATCTGACAGTTCTATAGAGAACCAAGGATTAGTTATTTTTTTGTGTTTTTTTACTCTTAAGTTGTTTTTAAAGGGAGTGTGTTTGTCTGCCATAGAGATTATGAAAAATAGATTTGAACTGTTCTAGAGCTAATTCTGGGCAGGCATACAGATGATGGAGAGAAAAAAAAAGCTTGTGGGTATTTTTTTATTTTACTTCTCTTCATAATTATACGATTACTGTCAAATGGATCTCCCGAGTGGCGCAGCCGTCTAAAACACTGCATCTCAGTGCTTGAGGTGTCACTACAGGCACCCTGATTCAAATACAGGCTGTATCACAACCGGACGTGATTGGGAGTCCCATAGGGGACGCCGTACAATAGGCTCACCGTCGTCTGGGTTTGGCTAGTGGCCGGTCATTGTAAATAAGCATTTGTTTCCTAACAGACTTGCCTAGTTAAATAAAGGTTAAATAAATGTAAATGTTGCAACCCTAAACCTCTGTATATTCACAATCCTTTGTAGACTTCCTGCTGTGGATTGACAGCTCTGGCCAGGTTCTCCCTATCCAGGCAGGGGCCTCCCTAGGTGTTTCCCACAAAGCCCCAGAGGGATCCGTGGCTGTGACGGCCCTCGCCTCAGACTTTCAAAAGTTATCCCCCTTCGCCCCACTAGAGGAAGGGGGGGACCAGCGACCCGTCGGAGGGGACGAGTCGGTGACCCTCCTGCCACACCACATGCAGCGCGGGGAAAACCCTGCCTTGGCCCAGAGGGCCGGCCCTAACGGCGGGGGCCCACTTGACTACAACACTTACTACACGCCTGCTGACTACTACTCCAGCCTGGCCAAGGAGCACTCTCTGGAGAGCCAGGACAGCTCCACGCTCAGCAGCCCTCCCTCTGACAGCCTAGCCCAGCCAATGGCCTCCGGGGTAGGGGGATCCACCACAGCTGCCCCGGTTTCTCTTTTCCAGTTCTCTATTGGGAAGATCCTGGAGGACGAGGGAGGGGTGCAGGTGGGGCCAGGTAATCATGGGCCCGACTGCGAGCTCCCTGTCTTCTATGAGGGGTTGGCCGGGGACGTGGGGCTGCACCCGGCCGATCGAACCGACACCGAGAGGGCAGTGGGGGACCAGCGACAAGTTAAGAGGTCAGTGTTGATGGGATTTGAAAGTTCTATAGAGAACCAAGGATTTGTAGTTAGTCATTTTTATACATACAACTACGAAGCACTTGATTATGCTTCTTTGGTGGAGCAATGCTAGCTAGCAAATAACTTTCAGAAAGATGGTTTTGCTAGGAAAATCGTGACTCGTCTTCATGGCAGACACCGGTATTTGTCTACCATCTTTCGTCACTTGTGTGATCGCGGCATTAGTAATTTATTTCAAAATTAGAGAAATAACTATTTAATTGCGAAATACAATTTTCTTCTGTCAGAGTGGTCATGTCGGTGAATGACAAGTGGCACTACTGTCACAACTCCGAGGTGCTGGTGGGCTCCCGAGCCATGAGGGACCGTCATCTGTTGCTCCTGGGATATGTCATTCTGCAGGTGAGCCTTTACAATCATACAACCACAAGAGGTTGGCGGCACCTTTAATTGGGCAGGACGGACTTGTGGTAATGGCTGGAGCGGGATCATTGGAATGGTATCCAATACATCAAACACATGGTTTGATGCCATTCCATTCGCTCCGTTCCAGACATTATTATGAGCCGTCCTCCCCTCAGCAGCCTCCATTGCTAACAACTCTCATTTCAACCATCTTACAACCACATTTCAGTCTTCCCTTAAACTCCATTACAATCATCCATTTAAGCGGTAATTGGCACCAGGGACAACTAACGGTGCACTGTGCCAAAATAAGGTAGTACGTACCACTGTTTAGTTTAACTCATCTCTCTCTGGGTTTTCTCTATCCTCTTGTTTCCTCTTCCACAGCTGCCCTATCACGAGCTGGAGAAGCTGAATGGCATAGAGGAGGTGAAGCAGTACCTCCACAAAAAGCTCCTGGAGGTCCCCTTATGACAACAAAAGACTTGAGTGTGTGTGTGTGTGTGTGCGCCATTGCGACAGGACAGGGGGTTGTTGGTGGGATTGGGAAAAGGGGGTGGTTTGGGGTAGAGAACAAACCCTGGTCAAAGTCTAAAACAAGAGTTTTTTTTGTTGTTGTTGCAATTTTGCTCTTGCATTCATCAAAATGGCGCCACGCTATTTGCAACGAGCCATATACCCAGTTGATGACATGTCTAGTATCATGTTGCCATGCTTGGTATCTTGTTATTGTCACTTCACAACCGTTCTTGACCATCTTGCCTACGGACTGTTCTTAGTGTATCACAGTAGCATGACAAAACAGTTGGGTTTTTCTTTTCTATAGTTGTAGTTTTAATCATGGCTTTGTGTGGGGGAATAAGATGTTTATTATAATTATTATAGAGTCATACAGAGATGACAATGTTCTGGTGTTTGGGGAGGGGAGAGGGGGGGTAATTTTCTATTGTTTAACTCCAGTTGTAACGCATGACTGTTCATACAGGACAAACAAACGGGGCTTTCTTCATAGTGTTTTCTAATACTGGTGCACCGTATGTAGACTAATGGACTGTAGGATGTTAATGAGGGATGAACATTTTATAAATCTAGTTTAATGTGTTTATATATTTTTGAATGCTGGAACGGCTTTTCCTGTGTCCAGAACAAAGCAACGCGTAGTGGAAGTCCAACATCAACTTAGTCTCCCTCTTTGTTTTGTCTTTGGCACTTCACTTCTGACATTTTAATGAATGACTGTATTCAGAGAGGAGTTTGATTCCTCAAGTGAGTTTCCACCAACTGCATTGACAATGAAACAGGTTTTCCAGGAGGGAATTGCTAGATACCCAGGCCCTCATTTATCTCACTCAATACTGGTGTACGTGGAGATAAATAGTTGCCCATGCAAATCCTACAAACTGTCACATGCATCTTATACATATAAATGTTTTCATTGATAAACGAGAGCCATACTATATTTGTCCTTGTGAACGAGCTTTGCAACCCCGCTTGGAAAATGCCCTCATTCACGGTAACAAAAACTGTATGATTTGGAGATGTAGGAACTGGGCCGTGATAGTTCCTGAAAGAGAAACGCAATGGCAAGTTGCATCACATTTCTGTAGAGATGTAGACCAAATGTGTTCATCTCTTGCAGTGACTTTTTCAAACGCCGTGGCCGTGCACTATGCAACATTGTCTATTTTGAGTCATTTTAAAAAAAGTCAATGTTTCAGCCCCACACTTTTATGCAGAAGATGAATTGTTGTTCAGTGTTTTATATCTTCTGCCTCGGTGGCTCTGAGATTTAATAGGCTAAGATGTTGTGCTCCTACTGCACAGCATTACTGTAGCCTACCCATACTGTCAAATATTTTAAATAGGCTACCGGTCTATTTACTTTTGAACACATGGTATCCTCATTAGGTATGCAGCAGGAATGAACCAGTTCAGTCAGAAAAGGAGAGCTGTAGGCCTAATATAACAAAAGTAAAATAAACATATTAGGCTACATATGCTTCTCTGAGATCTCCTTACTAAATGCATCTGTGTTTTGTTTTAATATTACCATTATAATTATTGTGCCTCAAAACCATCTCCATTTTTCCCCCATAAGAACAATGTGTGCAATACAGTTGATCAACCACCAGACGTACACATGGCCTGAGCTGTACTTGGGAGATACTCAACACCTTCCCGCAAATTCAAATGTATTTAAAAAATAAAAAGATATCTTTAAGGGGGAGAAAGTGGCGCATGCGTACATTTGATAAGTGAGGCCCCAGGTTCGTTTAAATGAGAGAATTTGATTGGAAGGTCTGGGTATTGCTATGAAAACATTCTGTTTGTCCTATCAGTGGTATTTGAAATCGTACCCTGACCTAATTTCCGTTTGAATGAGGTGATTTGTGTCACACAGTGAAACATTTCACAATACCACACAAATATGACTCCCATCAGCTTTGTACATGAATGACCCCAAACACTTGAACTGTGTCAGGTAAAGCAGAAATGGCTTATGTGATGTTAATCCACCCCAGTATTACTGGGAACGTTGTCCTTTGTTCTGTTTATGGAGCCTTCCAGATAGAGACCAGGGTAACTGAGTCACCTGTGTGTAATATATGAATGAATGCATTATCATTTGTAAGGATCCATAGGTTGTATACATGTATTATGCACAGGTGGTTGAGTTAGTATTTATTTATTGGTACAGAGGATGTGTGTGTGTTTGGGGAAAGAAGGATGGGAAAAGATTTTATTGAAATGTATGGAAAAATATTAAAAGAATGAAAAAGCAACGTCTGTTGGGAAATATTTATGTAAGTATAATTCACAGACAACAAAATGATCTGTATCAAGTCTTGAAATGGAAAGCTGTTGTGGCTTTACCTGCAATAGAGACCTCAAATCTTACGCAGACATTCTTCAGAAAGAGATACTTGTCTAAATAGTTGTTCAACTTTAAGCAAAATACATACAGGTATTGGTGAATTGATCACAGCCAAGGTCAGTGGGAGAAGAAGGAAAAAAAATGGCTGTATTCTGAGTGGATCATCCCCTCATAAAAATATGAAATAGGCGGCCATTTTGTTTGCTGAGCATACCTCTTACATTAATAAATTATATCCAGTACAAAAGAAATCACACAGAATACAAGAGGAAAAAAGTGCATTTTATTGGAGGGTTTGACCAGATGTTTCAATGGAGGGAAAGCAGCAACGGTCCTCCCTCTGCACGGACTGTCAGAGACTCATGGACAAAAAACGGCAAACTCCTCAATATACCCCTCCAAGTCAGACTTGTTCAAAAAAAAAAACCTCAAATCGGCTAAAAGTTTAAAATGTCTTTCTCAAAGTTTAAAAAATAATGAAAATGTTCGTAATAACACCTAATATATATATAAAGGCAAAAATAATAATAATATTGAACACGTAACAAAGCTCTGTAAATGAGAACTTGTCCCGTTTTGAGTAAAAGTTCTCCAGGTCAACAACTGGAGGTGGAGCAAAACTCCTCCGTTTATTTAGTCTCTCATTTCTCCTTGCGAGAAAGAGGTGGGAGGAGCCAACGTGCAAGCGTTTTGATGACGCCACCATGACTGCTCCTGACTCATGAGGAAGCGTGTCCCGCACAGACCCTCCTCTTTTGGGGGGGGAGGATGGGGGGGTGGGGGCTAGTCTGTGTCTGAGTCACTGCTGTCCTCTGAGGAAGAGCTGCTGGAGCCCTCAGATTGGTCGTCGTCATTCTAGAGGACAGAGACAGGACAACAGCTGGATCAAATACTTCTGCAGCTTTTGATGTGGTTTGCCCAGTACAATGGAACTGATCAGATGTACGGAGGTAAATTAAGCAGACCTCAAATACTTTTGAATATTTTTAGCTTTAATGTATTTGACCCAAGTCTACACTAAAGCATAGTGCGGATGACCCCTGGCTTGGAAAACTCACATCTTCGCTGTCGGAGCTGCCGGATGATTCGTCGTCGGAGTCTGACGAGTCCGTCTTGTCATCGTCATCTGAGTCGGACGTATCCTGCTGTAGAGCACAGGGTCACGCCTCTACTGCAGACTCACCCGTTTACAGAACGTTGTGCGTTCGGAAAGTATTCAGACCCCTTCCCTACATTGTTACAGCCTTATTCTAATATATATATATTTTTTAAATCCCCTCAATTTACACTCAATACCCAATGATGACAAAGCGAAAACAGGAATTTAGAAATGTTGGCAAATGTATTAAATAAAATATTAAAAAAACATACCTTATTTACATAAGTATTCAGTCGCTTTGCTATGAGACTTGAAATTGAGCTCAGGTGCATCCTGTTTCCATTCATCATCCTTGAGATGTTTCTACAACTTGATTGGAGTCCACCTGTGGTCAATTCAATTGATTAAACATGATTTGGAAAGGCACACCTGTCTACAGTTGACAGTGCATCTCAGAGCAAAACCAAGCCATGAGGTCGAAGGAATTGTCCATAGAGCTCCGAGACAGGATTGTGTCGAGTCACAGATGTAGTGAAGGGTACCGAAATTGTTTTGCAGAATAGAAGGTCCCTAAGAACGACCATCATTATTAAAAGGAATAAGTCAGGAACCACCAAGACTCTTCCTAAAGCTGGCCTCCAAACTGAGCAATCGTGGGAGAAGGGCCTTGGTCAGGGAGGGGAACCTGATGATCACGCTGACAGAGCTCTAGAGTTTCTCTGTGGAGAAGGGAGACCCTTTCAGAATGACCATCTCTGCAGCACTCCGCCAATCAGGCCTCCTCAGTAAAAGGCACATGTCAGCCCACTTGGAGTTTGCCAAAAGACACCTAAAGACTATCAGACAATGAGGAACAAGATTCAACATTTTGGCCTGAATGCAAGCATCACGTCTGGAGTAAACTTGGCACCATCCCTACGGTAAAGCATGGTGGTGGCAGTATCATGCTGTGGGGATGTTTTTCAGCGGCATGGACTGGGAGACAGGATCGAGGGAAAGATGGGATACAGAGGGATCCTTGATGAAAACCTGCTCCCGAGCACTCAGGACCTCTGGGGCAAAGATTCACCTTCCAACAGGACAACCCTAAGCACACAGTCAAGACAACGCAGGAGTGGCTGAATGTCCTTGAGTGGCCCAGCCAGAGTCAGGACTTGAACCCGATCAAACATCTCTGGAGAGACCTGAAAATAGCTGAGCAACAACGCTCCCCATTCAACCTGACAGAGCTTGAGAGGATCTGCAGAGAAGAATGGGAGAAACTCCCCAAATACAGGTGTGCCAAGCTTGTAGCGTCATACCCAAGAAGACTCGCTGCGTCAACAAAGTACTGACTAAAGGGTCTGAATACTTATGTAAAATGTCATATTTCCAGGGTGGTTAAAAACTTGCTTTGTCATAACTGTGTAGACTGAGAGGAAAAAAAACTATTGAATCCATTTTAGAATATGGCTGTAAAGTAACAAAATGTGGATAAAGTCAAGGGGCCTGAATATGTTCTGAATGCCCTGTATAACCAGAGGTTGGAACCGACATTTTCCAAATCGTTTTGTTCTGAACGAGAACCATTCCGTTCCACTCTTCCAACCAGCAAAATAAGGCTCTGAACCCGTTCGGAATTGGAAAATGTGAATATACATTTACAGTACCAGTCAAAGTTTCCTTTATGTTGACTATTTTCTACATTGTAAAATAATAGTGAAGACATCAAAACTATGAAATAACACATATGGAATCATATAGTAACCAAAACAAAAAAAAAAGTGTTAAATAAATCAAAATATATTTGAGATTCTTCGAAGTAGCCACCCTTTGCCTTTGACAGCTTTGCACACGCTTGGTATTCTCTCAACCAGCTTCATGAGAGGGTCACCATATTACAACAAGAACATTCCATATTATGGTCAAATTGCTGCAAATAAACCACCACTAAAGGACACCAATAAGAAGAAGAGACTCCCTTGGGCCAAGAAACACGATCAATGAACAGACCGGTGGAAAATCTGTCAATTTTAGATTCTTGGTTCCAACTGCTGTGTCTTTGTGAGACGCAGAGTAGGTGAACAGATGATCCCAGCATGTGTGGTTCCCACGTGAAGCATTGAGGAGGTGAACAGATGATCCCAACATGTGTGGTTCCCACGTGAAGCATTGAAGAGGTTAACAGATGATCCCAGCATGTGTGGTTCCCACGTGAGGCATGGAGGTGGTGGTGTGTTGGTGCCACTGTCTGATTTATTTAGAATTCAAGGCACACTTAACCAGCATGGCTACCGCAGCGATACGCCATCCCATCTCGTTTGTGCTTAGTGGGACTATCATTTGTTTTTCAACAGGATAATGACCCAACAGACCTCCAGGCTTTGTAAGGGCTATTTGACTGAGAAGGACAGTGATGGAGTGCTGCATCCGATGACCTGGCCTCAACCCAATAAAGATGGTTTGGCCCGCAGAGTGAAGGAAAAGCAGCCAACAAGTGCTTAGCATATGTGGGAAGTCCTTCAAGACTGTTGGAAAAGCATTCCAGGTGAAGGTGGTTGAGAGAATGCCAAGAGTGTGCAAAGCTGTCGTCAAGGCAAAGGGTGGCTACTTTGAAGAGTCTCAAGTATATTTGGATTTGTTTAACACTTTTGGTTACGACATGATTCCATAGTTGATGTCTTCACTATTATTTTACAATGTAGAAAATAGTAAAAAATAAGAAAACCCCTGGAATGAGTAGGTGTCCAAACTTTTGACTGGTACTTTATGTATAGATAAATATGACATTTAATTACTTCACCAATCAGTGCGGACAGAGCTGCTTGCTGCGGAGCGGGTAAGTTATTTAAAAAAAATCGGTATAGGAAAGTTGGGAGACAGCATGGTTTAATCACAATGAAAGACAAACACATTGTGCTGCCTTAAAGCGCTGGGCATCTTGTTATGACGTGCGTTATCCGAATTAGGCCCACAGTATTATAGGAGGAGTGGCTTCTATGGAGGAACTTTGAATGTCTTTGAACTTCCAAGTTGGTTTAACGTTGGACCAGAGCAAACATTAGCTAACTAACAAGCTTGTGTGTGTGTGCAGAGCAGCACTAGAATTAAAAGCATCTTACTTTTTTTTGTAGTGAATAAATCCAATGTGAAATGTGATAACTATAGTATCCCTAACTGGCATTGAAAAAGTCAATCCATTCTTCTCCTGGAACGTCAACTAACGTTATTAACTGGTTCCCATGCTTTTAAAATAACAGTTTTGTTCCCGGAACAGGATAGATTACTTCCAGTTCTGTTCCTCAAATAATTTCGTTATTTTCCTTGAACCGGTTCCAACCCTTGTTTACAACAGCACATGGAATACACAATTATAGGACACACACAGGACAACCACCCAGACATAACAGGTTAAAACAAACATAAGCACGTTAGACATAAAAATCACAAAAATGTAACACAGCGCCCACACCCATGCCACCACTTCAAAATCAGAGTGCATTAGTGTGTGTGTGTCTGGATTGAGTGCGTGCCTGTCTGTGTGTATCTGGATTGAGTGCGTGCCTGCCTGTGTGTATCTGGATTGAGTGCGTGCCTGCCTGTGTGTATCTGGATTGAGTGCGTGCCTGCCTGTGTGTATCTGGATTGAGTGCGTGCCTGCGTGTGTGTGTATCTGGATTGAGTGCGTGCCTGCCTGTGTGTGTATCTGGGTTGAGTGCGTGCCTGCCTGTGTGTATCTGGATTGAGTGCGTGCCTGCCTGTGTGTATCTGGATTGAGTGCGTGCCTGCCTGTGTGTATCTGGATTGAGTGCGTGCCTGCCTGTGTGTGTGTGTGTGTGTGTGTGTGTGTATCTGGATTGAGTGCGTGCCTGCCTGTGTGTGTGTGTGTGTGTATCTGGATTGAGTGCGTGCCTGTGTGTGTGTGTGTGTGTATCTGGATTGAGTGCGTGCCTGTGTGTGTGTGTGTATCTGGATTGAGTGCGTGCCTGTGTATCTGGTTTGAGTGCGTGCCTGTGTATCTGGATTGAGTGCGTGCCTGTATCTGGATTGAGTGCGTGCCTGTGTGTGTATCTGGATTGAGTGCGTGCCTGTCTGTGTGTGTATCTGGATTGAGTGCCTGCCTGTGTGTGTCTGGATTGAGTGCCTGCCTGTGTGTGTTTGGATTGAGTGCCTGCCTGTGTGTGTCTCCGTCTGTTTGCGGGAAGCAGTCCGACGAGAACGGCACGGTTACCTTGGCCCGGTACGCCATGGCCCGCTTGCCCCCCCCGACCCCTGCTGCTGCGGCTCTGGCACCTACCGCCTTCCCCTTCACTGCAGTCACGCGAACCTTGGCCCCCGGGCCCCCCCGCGCCTTGGTGGTGCTCCGCCGTTTCTGCATGAAAGGGGGGGGTGAGGTGGAGAGAATGAGGGAGGGATAATGGGGCAGGGGGATGGAAAGATGGCGCTATAAGACCAGCACACAAGCTCAAAGCATTGATGATTAGTAGCTAGATGTTAATAGGATGACGTTCTGTTTCCATGTAAATGCAGCAAAAAAAGAAACATCCCCTTTTCAGGATTTGAAGAAATCCAAATAACTTCACGTATCTTCATTGTAAAGGGTTTAAACACTGTTTCCCATGCTTGTTCAATGAACCATAAACAATTAATGAACATGCACCTGTGGAACGGTCGTTAAGACACTAACATCTTACA
Source organism: Oncorhynchus mykiss (assembly GCF_013265735.2). Taxonomy (NCBI): domain Eukaryota; kingdom Metazoa; phylum Chordata; class Actinopteri; order Salmoniformes; family Salmonidae; genus Oncorhynchus; species Oncorhynchus mykiss. Next base: position 36,191,928 of record NC_048592.1, on the reverse strand, counting down.
GACGGTACGCAATTAAGGTCACAGTTATGAAAACTTAGGACACTAAAGAGGCCTTTCTACTGACTCTGAAAAACACCAAAGGAAAGATGCCCAGGGTCCCTGTTCATCTGCGTGAATGTGCATTATGCATGCTGCAAAGAGGCATGAGGACTGCAGATGTGGCCAGGGCAAGAAATTACAATGTCCGTACTGTGAGACCCCTAAGACAGCTACAGGGAGACAGGACGGAGAGCTGATCGTCCTCGCAGTGGCAGACCACGTGTAGCAACACCTGCACAGGATCGGTACATTCGAGCGGGACAGGTACAGGATGGCAACAACAACTGCCCGAGTTACACCAGGAACGCACAATCCCTCCATCAGTGCTCAGACTGTCCACAATAGGCTGAGAGAGGCTGGACTGAGGGCTTGTAGAACTGTTGTAAGGCAGGTCCTCACCAGACATCACCGGCAACAACGTCACCTATGGACACAAACCCACCGTCGCTGGACCAGACAGGACTGGAAAAAAGTGCTCTTCACTGAGTCGCGGTTTTGTCTCACCAGGGGTGATGGTCAGATTTGCGTTTATCGTCGAAAGAATGAGTGTTACACCGAGGCCTGTACTCTGGAGCAGGATCGATTTGGAGGTGGAGGGTCCGTCATGTTCTGGGGAGGTGCGTCATCGAACTGAGCTTGTCATTGCAGGCAATCTCAACGCTGTGTGTTACAGGGAAGACATCCTCCTCTCTCATGTGGTACCCTTCCTGCAGGCTCATTCTGACATGACCCTCCAGCATGACAATGCCACCAGCCATACTGCTCGTTCTGTGCGTCATTTCCTGCAAGACAGGAATGTCAGTGTTCTGCCATGGCCAGAGAAGAACCCGGATCTCAATCCCATTGAGCACGTCTGGGACCTGTTGGATCAGAGAGTGAGGGCTAGGGGCCATTCCCCCCAGAAATGTCCAAGAACTTTAAGGTGCCTTGGTGGAAGAGTGGAGTAACATCTCACAGCAAGAACTGGCAAATCTGGTGCAGTCCACGAGGAGGAGATGCACTTCAGTACTTAATGCAGCTGGTCCTACTTTTGATTTTGACCCCCCTCCCCTTTGTTCAGAGACACATTATTCCATTTCAGTTAGTCACACGTCCGTGGAATTTGTTCAGTTTATGTCTCAGTTGTTGAATCTTGTTAAGTTTGCTGAAAATAAAACGCAGTTGACAGTGAGAGGACGTTTCTTTTTTTGCTGAGTTTATATGCAGTTATGCTGGATGCCAGCTTGTGAATACAGAGTCATATCAGGCTACAAAGTCCATTTAAAATTTACTAAATGTATCAGGTTATAAGAACTCCCAGCTACAGAGAAAAAGAGTACCTATAGCCATGGAATATGAATGTAGAATAACCATATTGCATTAGAGTGAAGAGTTATAGCAGGAGTGTTTAGGGCATTGTATATGAAGTGCTGCGTTGAGGAATTGGTGTCAAGAACACAACAAAATGCTTATTTGACAGCGTGAAACTCACCGTGGTAGAGAACTCTTTATAAACCGCTCGCTCCTGGGGAGAGAGAGACTGAAGGGGACGACAGAAAGAAAGGAATGAGAAATGACAAGACTGATTTCTCCCAAAAAGGTGCTGTCGCTAACATTGTATTTAACAATTTTTTTTAAAGAATACAATGCATAGGTTCCGAGTACATGCCTTGTGTACCAATGTCTCCTCCTGTGACGACCTTGGGGGTCCACATTTCAGAAATAAATTATTTTTTTTACCTATGACCCTTACCTTGACCCAGGCCTCCAGCTCGGCCTTGTACTCAATCTGCAGTTCCTCCACCAGCTTCTTGTACTTGTCCTTGTGACTCTGGCTGAGCTTGTGCCAGCGCTTGCCGATCTCCACCATCCGCTCCTTCAGGCTGAAGTGGTTCAGCTCGCCGTTGGTCAGCAACTCCTGGGAGAACATCTGGTAGCCACTCCTGCACACACACACACAGGTTTAATTATACCCACATAGCAGTCAATATAAACTGCAAGCCATGAGCAAACTAATGGCATAGGCCCATCTCAATGAAATGTATACATTCATACTAACAGGTAGCAACACAAACGGTAGTAGTAAATAGCCTAGGATCTTTCTAGGCTTGACGTGTCCGATTAAGGTGGTAAACAATGAGCAAAGGAAAGCAGAGGACATTTAGGGGGGGTTGGAAAGCAGAGGACATTTAGGGGGGTGGAAAGCAGAGGACATTTAGGGGGGTGGGAAAGCAGAGGACATTTAGGGGGGTGGGAAAGCAGAGGACATTTAGGGGGGTGGGAAAGCAGAGGACATTTAGGGGGGCTGGAAAGCAGAGGACATTTAGGGGGCTGGAAAGCAGAGGACATTTAGGGGACTGGAAAGCAGAGGACATTTAGGGGGCTGGAAAGCGGGGGGTGGAAAGCAGAGGACATTTAGGGGGGTGGGAAAGCAGAGGACATTTAGGGGGGTGGGAAAGCAGAGGACATTTAGGGGGGTGGGAAAGCAGAGGACATTTAGGGGGGTGGAAAGCAGAGGACATTTAGGGGGATGGAAAGCAGAGGACATTTAGGGGGCTGGAAAGCAGAGGACATTTAGGGGGCTGGAAAGCAGAGGACATTTAGGGGGCTGGAAAGCAGAGGACATTTAGGGGGCTGGAAAGCAGAGGACATTTAGGGGGCTGGAAAGCAGAGGACATTTAGGGGGCTGGAAAGCAGAGGACATTTAGGGGGCTGGAAAGCAGAGGACATTTAGGGGGCTGGAAAGCAGAGGACATTTAGGGAGGGCTGGAAAGCAGAGGACATTTAGGGAGGGCTGGAAAGCAGAGGACATTTAGGGGGGGGGGCGGGGGGGGCAGAGACATAGAAAAATGGGCTCAAAGACACCATATGACAAAAATACACCAGTAACATCAATAACACTGCAGGGTCAGTGTGTAGTTACTCACACTGGTGGCTTCCTGGGCTCCCCTTCAAACTTGGGTTTCCTCTGGCCTGCTCCTGCCTGGGCTGTTCTCATCTCCAACAATTCCCTCTGCAGGACAAGTACAGTTCACCACACACACACAACAACGCATCAGACCTGGGTGTACTGTACATGTCAAATACTTTCAAAGGATTACACTTTAAAAGGGCAACAAATCAAGTATTTGGAAGTACTTGCCATTATTTAACCCATGTCAAAAAAATATGGCTCATGAAAATTACACCCATCAAAACACAGGGACTGTTGATTGGATCCTCATTATATACACACACACATCACATATTCCAACACCGAACAAACACACACTACATGACCGAAAGTATGTGGACACCTGCTCAAACATCTCATTCCAAAATCACGGGCATTAATATGGAGTTGGTCCCCCTTTGCTGCTATAATAGCCTCCACTCTTCTGGGAAGGCTTTCCACTAGATGTTGGAACATTTCTGTGGGGACTTGCTTCCATTCAGCCACAAGAGCATTAGTGAGGTCAGGCGATTAGGCCTGGCACGCAGTCGGATTTCCAATTCATCCCAAAGGTGTTCGATGGGGTTGAGGTCAGGGCTCTGTGCAGGCCACGCCGATCTCGACAAACCATTTCTGTATTGACCTCGTTTGTGCACAGGGGCACTGTCATGCTGAAACAGGAAAGGGCCTTCCCCAAACTGTTGCCAAAAAAGTTGGATGCACAGAATCATCTAGAATGTCATTGTATACTGTAGCTTTACGATTTCTCTTCACTGGAACTAAGGGGCCTAGCCCGAACCATGAAAAACAGCCCCAGACCATTATTCCTCCTTCACCAAACTTTACAGTTGGCACTATGCATTGGGGCAGGTAGCATTATCCTGGCATCCGCCAAATCCAGATTAGTCCGTAGGACTATGGTGAAGCCGGATTCATCACTCCAGAGAACACGTTTCCACTGCTCCAGAGTCCAATGGCAGCGAGCTTTACACCACTCCAGCCGACTCTTTGCATTGCACATGGTGATCTTAGGCTTGTGTGCGTGCAGCTGCTTCGCCATGGAAACCCATTTCATGAAGCTCCCAATGAACAGTTCTTGTGCCGACATTGCTTCCAGAGGCAGTTTGGAACTCAGTAGTGAGTGTTGCAAACAAGGACAGACGATTTTTACGTGGAGGGATGGGGAAGGGGGGTGGCTTGGGGGAGGAGGGGAGGGGAAGGAGAGGGGACTTGGAGGAGGGTAGGGCCAGGAAGGAATGGGGAGGAGGTGGCTTGGAGGAGGGTGGGAGAAACAGGAATGGGGAGGAGCAGAAGTTGGGGAGGGCGACCAACATTTTGACATTTCTTCAGCACAACTGGAGAAGACAGCGGTCAAAACGTCTGGTCACTGACCACGGGCCGGTACTGAACCTCGTATCGCTTCTGGTCTTCAGCCGCCTTCTTGATCCAAGGGATCTTCTCCTTCTTCTCCATGGCCTTCCAGGCTGACTCCATGGCACTCTGGGTCTTCTTACGGTCACTCTGTAACCAGAAGACATGGAACACAGAAGTTGTTTTTTTTCACTTTAGGACTGTAAGGATTAAAAGCGCATTCCTAGATGCTGTACAGCATGGGACTTCAACTGGTGGTCTGCGCGCCACAACTGGCCCACGAGCTAATTTTATTTGACCCGCCACAGTATACAGTGTTTGTAAAAGAATATATGATTTTGTTGAGTTGTTGGAAAACAACTACTTCAATCTAAAATGTGAAACAATAAAACCAGATAGAGAACTATAAAAATGAATATAGATATAAGGATGAATATAGGGATATTAATTAAGATAAAATCCTAATAGTCCCTCTTTCTCACCCTGTACTTGGCCAGGTAGTCTCCTACGACGCCTTGTTGCCACATCTCCTCGGCAGTCTTGGGTGTCTCAGGGAGTTTGGTCCTCTTCTTGCCGTCGCGCTTCTCTTTCGTCGTCAGGCCGGAGTGTACCCAGTGCCCCTGCTCAGCTTCGCGACAGCGCTCCTGAAGGAATCCCATACAGAGACAGACCTGGTGTCAATGCAGGTAGCATATACATTGTGTACCTAGTATACCTTTAAATGGAAAATCTTAACAGGTAACATAGTTCAAACATCTACTACACCCACAATAGCATCTGCTAAATGTGACCAATAAAATTTGATTTGATGTTGACCCAACATATGAAATAGTTAGTAAACCTTCCCAGTGACTGACCAGGTGCCAAACTTTCACTGTAGCAAGACATAGGTTACAGCTTCACTGTAATCTAACAGAAAGCCATTGCCCACCTTCACTGTAACCTAACAGAAAGCCATAGCCCACCTTCACTGTAACCTAACAGAAAGCCATAGCCCACCTTCAGTGTAACCTAACAGAAAGCCATAGCCCACCTTCACTGTAACCTAACAGAAAGCCATAGCCCACCTTCACTGTAACCTAACAGAAAGCCATAGCCCGACTTCACTGTAACCTAACAGAAAGCCATAGCCCACCTTCACTGTAACCTAACAGAAAGCCCACCTTGTGGCTGAAAAGGTGGTGACATACCTGTTGTAGTTTTGTGAGACCCACCTTGGCGGACGGGGACTTGGATCTGTGAGGGCTGCCAACACCCCCCATGCCCAGCCGCGAGCCCCCCAGCTTCTCCTCCGTCATCACCCGGTCCCTCTCCTCCTCCGGGAGGCTCTGAAGAAAGAGAACCGACATGTAGCCTGCCAGACTTCCACTACTAAAACTCAGGTCAGCCAAGAATGTGTAGTGTGATATGTACTACAGTACTATGGGTATATTCAGTTCTACTTACCTCGAGAAACCTCTGTAGGTCAATTTCGTACTGCTTCTTTTTCTGTAGTGGGACACACAGGGGTGAAAGAGCATTGATACGACTGGTGAATGACAAGAATACAAAACTTTCATCATGGCTCACCAAACCCTTTCAAACCTTCACATTACATATTGAAACCTATAGAGGCCAAAATAATTAAAGTATCTATTAAGAATGCCGTGCTGGGCCGGTCTACGACATAAAGACAAAATACTGGTGATTCATTGCAATTTCCCCCCTTGAACGGAACTGAACAAGACTGACCTGCTCACAGCGTTTCTGAAACATGTCCTTCTCCTTCTGCGTCATCACCTTCCACTGCTTACTGCACAGCACCATACGCTCCGTACTGGGAACATCCTTCATGTTCACCATCAGCTCGGCACAGTATAGGGAGTAACCGTTCCTGAAGACCCGAAAAGCCAAGAACCTAGTTCAGCGCTATAGAATTCGACGACAAAGGTCTTTAAACTCAACAGATGTTTTCACTGAGAAACCAAGAGCTACTGTTTGCATAAGGATCTCCAATCCATAAATCTCTGGGGGGAAAAATACCTGAGGGTAAAAATCCCTTTGGTCTTTTCAGAACTGTCAAGAGGCTGTGCCAGAGTCTGGTATCGCTGCTGATACTAGATCACATCCTGACCATGGGGGTGTGAGGCCCACCTCAGTCCCTTCCCCATTCTGCTACCCCCCTCTCCACTGATATTATTTTATTGAAAGAACATTGTGCGACTCCGATCAAGCAACTTACGGCGGTGGTTTGGTTGGTCTGCCGTCGAACTTGTCCTTGAGCTGCCGCTCGGCTTTGGTGAGGACGGACTTGACGTGCTCTTCAGCGTCTGGATGGGCCTCTTGGTAGACTCTCATACAACCCTGGAGAGAGAACCATGGATTCAAACTTTTCGGGTGACAAAAAAAAAATTGAGACAATTTCTCATCAAGCCTTTAATTTTTATTTTTTTATTTTAAGTCACTGAAATTGTCATTGATTGTGCTATATTTCCACAAAAAGGGGATGAAATACTAATTATTTAGAATGTGCTTGCAAGGCTGCGTTTACACAGGCAGACCAATTCTGATCTACTGATCTGATCTACTGATCTAAATACCAATAATTGGTATTTTGACCAATCACATCAGATCTTTTTCAGAGCTGATCTGATTGAACAAAAGACCAATTCATGAAACATGTAAACACAGCCTTACTCTCTAGGCAGTGTATATCACATAGAAAATGGCAAATTTGCTCGTTTCTTCTACCAGGAATAAAGAATAGTAGAGGATTACCAAGTTGTGTCTTGAGGCGCTATCCTTTTGAAAATGTACGAATCCTCTGAACTCCGGCACCCCTTCACACCAAACCCTCTTACCGCATAGTCTTTCTGCAGCTCCAGGGCCTTGCTGATCCACTTAAGTCTCTTCTTGTCTGACAGCTGGGACCACTGTCTCCTCAGAGCTTCCTTCAGCTCCTTCTGGCTCACCTGGTAACCCCAGAGAAAGGAATGGCATTCATCATTCACCACTAAGAATTCCAAAAGGGACATTTTATTTTTAGGGTAAATTCAAGGAAGCACAACACTTGACAGTATCATTTCGTGAAATCCCGGACTTAGTTGGGCGGGTTGCACTGCACACACTCACATCAGGGTGGAGCTTCATGTAGGTCTTCTTCTCATGGTTGTACCACAGCTGCTGGGGTGTCTTGGGCTTCTCAGGGAGGTCCGACTTCTTTCTCTCCTCTATCAACTCCGGGTAGTCCTCTCTGGGGAACAAGAGCAAAGACGTTAAGGCAGCTGTATATGGGTGGTATACCCTTTCAACCAACAGATAGAGGAAAGTGATCACTTGGTTTCTTTTCAAGGAAAATGCATCAGTTTTGGAAAGTGTTGCTTATTATTCAGCAGGAAGGTTCAGAGGAAGCTAATTTGGCCACTGACGGCTGGCTTCAACGACACAAAAAAAACGCCACTCACTTGAATCGGGCCATATTCTTCTCAAAGGACTCCTTCTCTCGCTGAAACTCTGTGATGTACTTTTGCTGTTGGGGAACAGAGAATAACCCTCACTCAATTAGTTATTAACTGAAAAACTAACAGAGTTACTCCCATGTGATACATCCAGGCCGTATCGCATCCAGGCCGTGATTGGGAGTCCCATAGGGCGGCGCACAATTGGCTCAGCGTCATCCGGGTTTGGCTGGAGTAGGCCGTCATCGTACATAAGAATTTGTTCTTAACTGACTTACCTAGTTAAATAAAGGTTCAATTCTTCTTCTTTTTTTTAATGGAAGAAGAGAGGCTGGATAGAAAGCTATCAATTCAGAGGCAAGAAAAGTAAGTAATTGGTTCAGGTAGTTGTCCAGCCACAAACCACTCTGTTTTTTTTTATACAGTTATGTTATGTACAGATTTGGGATCTGCCTTTGAATTAAATAAAGATGATCCCGAAGCCATAATGAAACGGCATGGTAGACTTGACCATCACCTTTTTCTTGTCTGGGAGTTCCTTGTATTTCTTGGACAGAATCTTGGTGAGGTCAAGGTTGCTCATCTCCGGGTGGATCTTGGCATACTTGGCTCGCTTCTCCATGAAGAACCGGAAATACGGTGTAAGGGGTTTCTTTGGGAAGTCTGGATGTGTCTGAAAGGGTGGAAAACAGAACAATGGTCATTTGTATGGTAGAAGATGTGAGATTTGAAAAGTATAACCTTAGCATTTTGTGACATTTCATGGGTACAAAGTAAAACCTGATTTGCTTACCTTCAATTTCTTGCCTTTGTAAGGGTTCTTCACAAACTCAATGGCATCAACTATGAGCTCGGTCATAGTCCTAAACTTCCGCACCTGAACACATAGTATCAAATGGATTAAGGTGTAACCTGAAATTGTTGTAAACATTTGTTTCATGGTGCCGTGTTTCATTTTGCAACAGTAAGATTTTTCCAGTAGAAAAAGACGCTAGACATTGCTTTCTGTAATTTGTGACACTTCCCTCCACATTAAAAACAGAAAATAGATTTTTCTGCTGTTGTGATTGGCTAAAATTGTGACTTGTAATTGGCTAACCTCGGTGGACACCTTCGCCCACTTCTGTTTGCACATGTCACCGGTGAAGCCTCCGAAGCAGACCTTCTCCCAGTCAAAGTGGGACTCTGTGGTTTTGTATTTCATGGCATCACCATCAGGCAACAGGCTCCGAATTCTCTCCAAAAGAGTGAGGCAGTCCTCCTTACTCCAAGCATCCACAACTGGAGCATAGACAATCACACAACCGCACACACATCCATCAAGCAACATCAAAGAGCAGGTGTGTTTTGTTTTGTCTTGCCTTTTTTTATTAGACACAATAAACCTCAAGCTGACCCCAGAATAGATAAACAACTGTCAGACAAATCTAAGTAAAATGTCAACAAATAAAAAATAAAATAAAAACACTAATCTTTCAATAGTCAACCAAAATTTAACACATCACTTATCCTGACTGTGAGAGACCCTACGCTACCACTATACAACTTTAAAGGCAAGAATACACCAAGAAAATCATACATTTACATCCAATTGGGACACACATGATGGAAGGATCCACAAAACTACAGAACTAGAATTAGAAGAAATACTACATATTGTGGTTGATGAAGGGAAGGGGTGGTTTTGGTTATGTACCCTACCTGGTTCTGTTTTTATCTGGATGGTCTGTGACGCAGAGGACACACTGCTGCTGCCGTTCATGGTGCAGCGTCTGTGGGCAGCTCAACTGACCCGGCTTCTACAGATTCTGGAGAACCACAAATTATTCAAATATTTAGGGTCCTGTCTGTAACAACTTTAGAAGAAAAAAAAAACTCCTATTATAAACAAATTAACTATGGCTAAAAGTGGAAATAGCAAGGAGAAAATTGTCTGAGCTACAGCCTATGCTAAAAACTCACCAATTCCAATATAGGCGTAAAGATATGCATCTACACGAGAATGTATCTACAGTTCAAGAACTGACTCATGACGTTCCATCCAGGTGTTCTAATGTAATTTTATGGTTCCATCCACGACTAAATTAGTTGATATGGGGAAGTTGCGCGACTTGACAATTATTCAGCTGACAAAGCACCTTTATGCTCAAGGTCAAACGTCTTTACTACAAGTAGAGTAACCAATAGGAAATGCACAAATACGTTTTCAAAAGCTACACTTTTAACACAAAATAGCGACACGTGTATTTCTGATACAGGAAAAGTCGGTCATGCGGATGCTCCGCCCAAGTCTACCCATCCTTTCCCATATGAGGGTACATCGTGTTCTTCTGGAAAGAGTGGCACACAATACGATTTACCGAGAGGATCGATCAATTTATTGTTTCATCGTGTTGTTTTTCAACTACAGCCGAATGGATACATCATATTAATTCGTTTGGAGATCGATAACGTTCGGAACGTTATCAAAGCGCTCAGCTGACCTTTCACTGTGGTGGATAGCTTACCGAAGTGATGGCGCGGTGAGAGCAAACTGAAGTTTTTGCTTGTCAACTGAGTAATTGATAAAATGCTACAGCTTAAAATAAGCGTTGAAATACCGTAGAACAGAGTATCTTTTAAAAATTGAGTTAGTGCTGAGCCCAGCAATCCAAACACGGGCGTTTCCAAATTCGAAGCCTCGGTCTCGACTCCGGACGTGAGACGCAAGTGCTGTGTGCCTGCCAACCTCCTCGCCTGTCACCCGGTAGACAGGAGCGCGTCAAAGGCGCTTATAATAGCCTAGGCCTGTAGGCTAATATAGTACAAATGAGCGCAATATGCAACCGTTCTTTATTCATTTTTGCGGTATGTTCTGAAAATGTATAATGCAGAATTTGAGAAACGCACGGTCCCTGTACCAAGTGAGACGCAAAGGGGCAGTCATCTCGGGTGCGCACAGTTCCGCGGCCGCCGTTGGTCTTTTCAGCTTCTTTTCACCAGGCCTATACCCCTGAACTGCATAGCCTAGATAGGCTAACTAACCGCGACTGTGTCGGTCGGTCGATAGATATTGCACCAGGCAACTTAAAACCCTACGTATAGTTTCAAGGCATAGCCCAATGATTAAGTTACACGATAAACCTGAAAACAAAATGTTTGATTTAGGTCTGAGTGCATATTTGTGATAGTGTCAACAATGGGGACCGCTCGGCCGTAAAACGTCACCAGGTGCCGGTCAAAACACCACTCCTGCCGCTGAACCCTCTGACAGTTGTGCCTTATCCAAATAGTCTTAGCCTAGGCTACATAAATACATCCACAACTGTCTCAAACAACAAATGTAGCCTACGTACGTTTTAAATTAAGATATTTTCCCACATGGGGTGATACGAAATCCCTTAAATAGCCTAGGCTAGATAATAGGCCTAAATTTATAGGATGAAGGGAGCGTTCTAGACAAGGGAATAGAATGCTTTAACATTCCGTGGCGGAGGGCTGAATCGAACTGCCAGAAAGTGCGCGCCTACCCCCGCCCGCTTCCCCCAAGCTGTGGCGCAGCTGTGCACCCGACCGAGGCGTCGCTTTCTCGGTGTAGTGTCATCGTGGCCCGCTCACAAGGTCAAACTTCGGGAAAACATATACTGCAAACTTAAAGAATAGGCCTAAACGTTACATTGCATTAAAAAAAGATTGTCGCATCCATCTATACATCTACCGATAACAATCCTGTGAATATTTCACAGCCTAAAACTATGAAAACATAAAATGCTACGCTCAGAGCGCTACGCTGCATTCACATATTTCGAGGGGCCGTGGCATTACTATTTTAAATGTCTTTCTATTTTAAATCAAGGCTACAGCCTTTTAAGTTTGCTTTGGGAACACCGACCGTTCTTTGCTTGCTACCCCAGTAATGGCGCCCTTATTCGGGCAGGAGTCAAAACGCAGCTTCCGCTGGCATGAAAACTTGCTACCAAACCAATTTCTATATTTTACACTAAGTACATTGACAAGAGAACCACTGTAGACTCAATGCCCTATTAGCAGACTGGATGTACATAGTGCATTTTGTAGCATAGTCTAAATCGTCAATTTGTGAAAAGTCGCCTTTTTAAATGTTATAATTTGGAGACTGCATTTAACTGTCAATGTGGTCCTCTAACTACCAAAGCAGTAAGTGAAAAGTTCAGAAATGCTTATAAAGCTAGAACTTGCTGAAAAACAGATACGCGAGCGAACGCATCTGCTTGCTTTCGCCCCAAAGCTCTCACTGCAGAGCCGCCATGAATGTTATTAAGACTCGGGGAGACACGACTTAAAAATCGCTTTTAACGCCATCAAAACACAACTTTTCACTCACCTTTCGTGGCAGTTAGAAACCAGCGTTGTTACTACAAATCAAGGTATTCGTGTTTAATTATTTTAGGGCTGTTTTAAGTGTCGTTTTTTCAGCCGTAAACCCCGGGGAGTCAGGTCGGAACGGATCCGACAAAAGGAGCGTCTTGTTCGGTATGAAACTCCGCCCAGCGCCGCAGGGGGAGGAACTCCCAAGTAAAAACATGCGAGAAAGAAGGAGACAAAGGCGGAGGCTCAAGCTAAAAACATACGGCAGTATTTCATAAGAAATAGCTTGATCGTGATGCTGTAATTTATCTTTAATGAGCGCATTTAGTTTACACATTTTATCAATTTAAAATAATTTAGATATTTGTAGACAATTCATGAGTCTTTCATTCTTATAGAGATTAAATAATATACTTAATTCTAGCTAGACATTTATCCGCCACCCCCTTAATTTTAGCAGTGTCCATGAAGTGCTAAACCGATTAGCCTACCCTATCCACAGGTTTCCAGGAATTACAGGGCCTCAGAAAACGAACTACAGTGGGATTTGAGAGATCCAGGGATGGACAATAACTACAGTTTCATCCCAAGGCTCGGAATCGAAAGGCATGAGGAAATAAATTAAACGTTCAAGTAGTGTAGCACTACCAAGCAATGTGTCCTGCAAATATCTCAACTCTGTGTTTGCTAATGCCTATCCATAATCTGAAATGACAACAGGCCGCGGACATACTTTACTTTTTTCCTCAGTCTCCCTTTCATGTGGGCTAACACAGCCGCACATTTCACTGCTGTGGAATTAAGTGAAACTGGCCAATAGACGGGGAAAGGAGGAGACGGCCCTTCACTGCAATCCCTCATCTATTTGAGACTGGAATGTAATAATAAGGCCGCGTTCACGTCCTGTTGGAAACTCGGGACTTCCGAGTTCAAATTAAAGTCAGTTATTAGCGCAGAGCTTCCAATTGGTCGGTTCTGATACTTCCCAAGTGGGAAACGCAGGTACCTGTATCGTATTTATACAACGAGTATGCAATTCAGACATTTCCGAGTTTCCGACATAATATGAACGCGGCACAACTGTAGACCTATCAGGATAGGCTGTGGTGTGTCACGTGAAAAAGCTGAGCTGTGACTGTTGAGCAATGTATAGATAGGCCTTACATGTAGCGGTACCCAGCAGTAGGCAATATAATTAAAGATGATGAACCTATTCTTTCATCCTGTTTCATTTGCCATGCACTCATTGTACTTTTTATTTAAAACTTTCACATGCAGGCAGTGACTAATACATTTCCTTTATGGGAGTTTAGGTGATACATCATGTATGATTATGACAAGAAGAATGTGTACAATACATCATGTATACCCTATAAATACAGGTTGTATCACAACCGGCAGTGATTGGGAGTCCCATAGGGCAGCGCACAATTGGCCCAGCGTCGTCCGGGTTTGGCCAGTGTAGGCTGTCCCCATTGTAAATTAAGAGTTTGTTCTCAACTGACTTGCCTAGAAATATATAAATAAATAAATGTAAAATACATATTCCACTTTAAATCTTCAGGTATCTACCTTTATACAGGTCTTCTTCATTATTTTTATTAGGCAAGTCAGTTAAGACAGCCTATCAGGGATCAGTAACAGATATTTACCTTGGGATTCAATCCAACAACCGTTCAGTTACTGGCCCTACGCTCTAACCACTAGGCTACCTGCTGCCTGCCTTGAAAATTGAAAAGAAAAACAACTTTTACACACATCTGCTTCAGTTCATTAAGCTTCATTTATTTGTACATATATATATATAAAAAAAAATAACATTTAAAATCAGCCAAAGCTCTAATTCTACAAACTTGGCATGGCTAGAGCAAGGAAGATTGTCTATTTTAACATATTGCAATGTAGCTAAAGCCCGAAAGCACTTGAACCATGATTGGTTCCTAAGAAAATATATGGATATGTTTGTATAATATGTTTTATTTCTTCTTGATTTCTCACTCTCATTTCTACATCCCTGCATGTCAACAATAGATTTGAAATATAAAATGCTATAATATTTGCAGTTTAAAAAAAGAGAGTAATACAATGTGAGAGAACATGAGTTAATATTTTAGCATATTTCTGGATGCTAGCAAATCTGCAACAGAGGCAAAAAAATATATAATTGGGGGGGGGGGGGGGGGGGGGGGGGGGACCACACGATAGCAAACACATTCAAGGAATCCAGTGCTCTTCATTTGCAGTGATTCAACGAGACACAGTATTCCTACTGCATTACTTTTGGAATACTTGCAAACAACTGCATTGCATGTGGTTTAACTTTAATGTGGTAGAAAGTAAACATAATATCAATAACTTTGATTATGGCTGAATGTGTTGTTACAACACATTCAGTGACATTTTAAGATGGAAACAGCAGTTATGAATGGACTAGCCTTATTGGGTTTATAGACATGAGTAACTACTGGGCCCTAAGTAAATAGATTAGCATACATACTTACAAATGCCTTCATTTGTATGGAATAGAATGTCTCCCGACTTTTTGGTGACTGTACATTAAAGCCATAATCATACTCAAACTGTAGTACACAATTGAAATGTAATGTGATTTCCCTCCCGAAGATGATGGAAAGCTCAGTTGGCTAAACTGATTGCATTTTCACATTGGTGCTTTCAATTGATGTCGCTTTAACTCTTTCAGGCACAACCACATAGCTGGTCCTCATATGTAGATCAAGCATGGAAGGCCATAGTTATACTCTAGAACAAGACAAGGCCCCATATACAAAATACACAATAGGCATTTACTACAGTTAAATGGAGTCCAGAGAAATGGGTGGAGATGTTGTTCAGACAGTCAAACAAAGACTACACGACTACGGTAGGAGTGCATGGCAGTGAGAATCAAGTGACTCATTTTAAAAGTGGTATGTAGTGTATTCAGGTATGATGGATTATTTGTGTAATGGGACCAAACATCTTTAACACGTTTGGGGGAAAAAAGCACAGTGGTGAGATCTAAGCAGCAAAGGGTCGGTCGAAAGTCATTTTCAGTAATGTGCTCTTCA